>NC_137709.1:8310184-8765184 GCF_964034855.1 Anser brachyrhynchus
CCCTAAAAGCACAGAAGACCAACCCCTCACCTAGCATCAGGTAACACAACACTAAGGGCTGTTACCTTCTACAGGGTGTGGAAGGGCAAGGCTACATTTGAACAATGGCCTCGCTTTAAGGAGCAGGTTGACAAAACCCATATATTCGATCACAATTACCTTCCGCTAACTCTTAGTATACACTTCAGCTTGTAGTACTTGCTTATTTTTGATTACTCCACTAATTGAATATTCAAGCAGAATGACATACCTATGTACATGAGGTAACGGAGCATGCCACTTGCAGAGATGCTTATCACCAATGCTAAATTACATGGCCCAAAGACTACAACTATTTTTATTCCTTGTTTGTAAAAAGCAGTAACGGTTTTTGTAAGTTTTTAAAGGAAGGAGGAAAGCCCTAAGAACGAATTGCTATGACAACCACTTGGCAGGCACAGCCACACACTGATGCAGAGCCAGAAGATATTAAACACGATCTTCCTTTGCATTCCCAAGACCTCTCTCTCTCTGGTAACCAGGCAGAGGACAAGTCCTTATGGGGCTGGAGATAATAATCATCACCTTGCTTGCAATAATGACACTAAATGCCGTTCTTAAAGCAGTTATCAGCAGGACATCTCTTAAGCAGCAATAGGAGGATAACTCATGCAGGGAGGGTTAACTGTCCCTTACATAAAACAAGGGAAGCGTTCAGTGCTCTCAAGACCTCGCTTATGCAAACCAAAATAATTCTCAAGTATAAAGAAAACTAAATGATCCTGGAACTGGAACAAGGGAGTTTACAGGAAGGTCAGACAGCAACGGACTAGTGTTAGACAATTATTTACCCTTGCACTGGCTATATCATATGACAGATCATTTACCATAATACCTGCTATTACTAAACCAGCCAACAGTACTTGATTACAGGAGAGCTCAATAGTCTATGTGGACAAATCCACAGACCATTAGAAAATTACCTGTAAACACAAACAATTACAGGCACATTGGAAAAAAAAGGAAATTAGTTAGGCAAGAGGATTTAACCCTCCCCAAGCTGAAAACAAGTAGGATCCTACTTACATATTGGTCAAACACGATCATACTACAGATTTGACTGTAAGGCATGTGATTGTAGGGTAACTTACCGCTATTTATTTACCTACCAAACTAATAAAGTATAATGCAGACATAACATGAGCCAGCAGACAGCGGCATGAAACTGGGACTCAACAAATCCAGAGTTTATACCATTATCAACTCACTGTTAGTTTGGCACAACTACTCTTTTAGTTTTCCTTATCTGTGAAGCAGGAGTAATCCAGAAACCTCTACTCCTCAGCTGAAGCACAATGCCTGATTTATTTGCACTACTTTAGGCTACAACAGCTAAGAACTGCAATGAATATCAAAGCAGTAATTCACTCCATTTTACCAAGATTTTGCCCTTGTTTTTACAACTTGTACAATTAACAGCACTAAGGAAAACACTCTGTTCATTAACTAGCAGAACTTTTCCCCTAGCCTGCTGTTTTGGAGCTGATGACAGCAGCTCCTTCAGCCCTTCCTTTTCCACTTGTGTTAAAGATCCTTGCACAGATGTAACATCAGAACAAGTAGTAGAGGACCCTAATGCCTACCTCTACAAATTCAAGGGTTATAAATGCTTCAAGTATTTAGTATCTGTACAAACATTACAATTAGTTCTAAACAAGTTCTAAGCAAGACAATTTACTCTCCATTTAAAGACAGTTTACAATATTATACTTGGGCAATTTGTCAGGCTTGCAAAATGAATGAAAACATAGCTCTGTAACACTTCCACTCCCACTCCACAACAGGAGGGAGTGCCAACACATTCCTGCTCTGCCACTAGCAAGGTGTGGCTAAGAGCAGTAACTGCAGAGCAGTTAGGACTCAACTATGGGGACAAACAACTGAACTAGAAGAGGGAGATGGAAAAAAATAAAATAATAAAACCAGAAGGATGGCAGCTATTATGTTCCTAACACTGGCAAGAAATTCACAGACTTTCCTTAAATATATATCCAAGAAGCTCAAAAACCTCAGTGACAACGTTCTCATCTTCCTTAACAGATCTGTATAATCCAGATGTTCACTGAAATTTATCACCTTCACCAAATTTTTATTTAGACTGTTTCTCACCTTTTGATGTGTGGAAGGTGTTTAAAATGAGCTCTCATTCTAGGGTCATGCATTTAACAAAAGCTTAGAACAGTAAAGAAATTTCAGAGAAAGTGGCTGTCCCTTGTGTCACGATGTGATTTTACAATCTAGTCTCAAGGGACAAAAGGTTTTTCATCCTGCTTACTGCATGTCCTACCTGTCTGTGACAGAAACTAGTTAGAAAAAATCTTAAGTTACAATCACATCTCTACTAATAGAGGCACATTATTTCTATGAGAAGTCCAGTTCCCCAGGTCTTCCTTTCTAACCTTTTTAAAAGTGGGAGTGAAGTTTCCCTTTCTCCACTCACAGGGAAGAAAAAGGAATTCAAGGAAGTTAGAGACAAACACGGTGGCCTATCTTTCAAACTTGGCCCCAAGGTGAAGCTAAGACCTTTCTGCTCCTGCCAAGCTAAAAAATTGTTTTGAAAGGGTTCCTTAATATTCCTTGATTTCTTTAAAAAAAATTCCACGGAGCTTTCTTTGTAAAACTCCCCTAGAAATTTTACCAGGACCACAAAACACAGCACATACTTGTCTAACAAGATTAAAAAAGGAAGTTGCCAAGTTGCATAATACTCGCTATTTCCATATCCAGGACTTCAGAATTAGATCTCAGTGACTGCAGCTCCTTTTGACAATACAGCTATTTACACACACTAGGGAGATACCTGGTCGGGCCTTTGCTGGTTGGATTACCAAAGCACTGATGTGTTTACACCAATAAAAACACAACTTTTCTAGTGTAAGCTGCTTCTACACACTACCAGCCAGGCCACGGGTCCTAAGCCTCACACAGCTCACAAGCAGTTCCTATATAACACTTACCCCAAGTTGCATCACAGCCACAGCGCTGTTTCAGAGCCGTTTCAGGAGGTAACCTGAACCCAGTGCCATAGGAGCAGCAAAACATCCAGGGGTAACGTTATCCATCAGAGATAAAGCTGCAAAACCCATCACGCAACAGAGCAGCAGGGTAGCTGGTGGCCAGCATACTTCCCACATGCAAATATTCTTAGAGCTCATGCTCCTACCAGCTATGTGAAGTATGCGGTGTGCTTCTGCGCTCTGCCATATTAAGATGTTGGTATGCAGCTTATTAGGTCAGAAAAAACTGGCTGCCTTCTGCATACAGCGTTCAGGCTACAACGGCTGCACATTTCTACCACAAACAGCAAAAGTCTGTGACACCACAGAATCCATCAAACTCTACTACATGACCTCAGCAGTGACTCAGACTGCTACCTGACTCACTAATTTTACATCAAGCACCACCCTGGACTTTTATTGAGCCATCAGAAACCTGTCATTTTAATGGAGCTTACAGTTACAGAGGGAGCGAATTGATCATGGAGGGCTGCATTTGTGCAGTTTGCTTTCCAGTTCAGCTTTGATCTACTGGGGAGAAAACTCATACAAGTGAACACTTAAAAAAAGTGAAAAACTGCCTTTAAAGTTAATTTATTCACATAATAATGTGTAACACATTTTATTCTAGAGGAAGTAAAGTTTATACCTGCACCATCTAAACTGCAAGCTAACCAGACAAACTCAATCTAACTCCACACACTTGAAGAATTCCTGTGCATGTTACAATACCTGGGAAGAAACTGGAGAGTGGAAAAAGGTTGGCATTTATTTAGAATAAAACTTAGGACAAGCAAGTTTTACCAGGCACAGAGAAGCTTTATTAGTTATTTGGTTTAAGCCTCAAACTTCTTCACAACACCCAATTGGAAATGAAGCATTACTGCTTGATCATAGCTAATCAAGCCACATAAAACTGAAGAGGGTGGACTTACACTAGAAACTAAGAACCGTGACACTGCAAACAGGAGAACAAGACTTAAAGCATCTTGTCACATCTTAGAACGGTAAATCTAATGCTCTATCATAGTCTAAATTTCAAATAATAGGACCACCATTCAATATCAAAAATAACTGTCTTATGCACAAGAGGATGCAGATCCACACTTTTACGCTTTCAGGAAACACTATAAGGAAAGTAACGAAGGTAATTCTAGGTTCCAATTTGTAGGTTTAAAGCTATCAAGAAGTTTAATAGTTTATTTACCATTTTAAAGTATTTTTTTTTAAGTAGGAAGCAGACATTGCCAAAAATTAATAGTAGCTTAATTGTGCATCATGGCTTACTGAAATTTCAGACACTGAAAAACGTTTCATACGTGTCCTCCACCTTGAGATCTCTGATCTAAGCAAGCTCTCAGCCACCTAAAGACCAAGTAAAGCTAAGAGACAGACGAGCAAGTTGAAATACTAAGATGATACATGTCAGCTGAATGCGAAATCAAGGTGTAGAGCTAACATGCCCCACAAAGATAGTGGTTTGCAGCAGCAAAATTTCAGGCTATTTGCCCGTTTTTCAAAAAACCCATATAATCATATTCCTTTTTTAAGGAAAGGGACATTCTAGTTAAAGTTCAGTATGTTCCTGCCACAGCATCAGCAGTTATTTATGAGGCGGACAGCATTACTTCGCCTCTCTCTGTAGAGAATTTTGTAAGTTGTGGCCTTAAGACAGAAGACATTATGACAAATCTGCACTGCACACAATGGGACTATTGATTTTGATGTCTCTAAATACTGTTTACTCTCCAGGCACTGCACTTCCCTCCTCCCTCCCCCCCCCCCTTTTAAATACACAATCTGTTTTATTTGAATAATGTTATTCCCTGAAATTGAAGTTTATTCAAAAAACATTTTATCTGAGATATTCACTTCCTGCACTTGGTTTGAAAATTGAACGTCTTTTCCAGTACAGATTTTGATGCACAATTCGACTTAATAACTTACAAAATATCCTTAGGAGTAAATGTTTTAATTACAGTGACATTGTTACCAATGCCACACTGATCATTAATACTACACAAATAAAAGTACACAGTCAAAATTTAACGTTCCCTGGAAGCGTCCTTTTAAATCCTGGAACTTAAGATGGGCCTATTTGGGTTTTCCTATCTACACAATGTCACATTAGTACAATTACCACTCTACTTTAGCAACAGCTAACATTTTTTGGCAGGAAGCTGATAACAGGAGGAAAAAAAAAAAAAGAAGTAAGCCACCTCCTCAACAGAAGTCCTGGCCTGGAAAAGCCTCAGTCTGGTACACAGCATCCTAAGCTAAACACCTGATTATCGCGAATAAGCTGCCATTTCTCTTCAGTTTGCTGCCTTTAAGGTTTTTATAGAGAGCAGGTCAGTTTAAGAACTCTTTGGAGAAACAGAAGTTTTTAAAAAGTTCAGAACGGAACCTCAATTTTGAAAGACTTACCCTTTGACCCCTAAGGCTAGACACAATTATTAGAGCACACAATCTCCTCCTATATACACTAAGTTATGACCTTCAGCACGTTATTCCTCTAAGAAGTTCACAATTCATGGAAAAGTGCTTCAAGTTTGACCCTAAAGGCATATTACTTAAGTAGGCAAAATCTAATCTTTATTAAGTCCTCCACTATAGTATTTTTTTTTGCTCATGCCAGAATTTAAGGAGTAGCATAGAAACACAGCGGTAACGTCACGCTCTCTAACAGCAACGCCGTGATCACGGTAACCACCACAGCAGCCAAGTCCGAAGGCGGCTCTAATCCAGGAAATAAACTTGCAAATACCCGAGCAATTTCAAAGTTTAAGGGCTGGGGTAGATCATTGCTTTCCTCTACCCCACTCCACCTCTAAAACCAGGGGTGGCGAACCAACGGCGACCGCAGCAGGGACCTGTCCTTTGGAAGGAGGAAAGAGACTGGGAGAGACGTGGCAGCACTGGGAGCGCTCTGAAAACCTCCTGCTGCTGTACAGGTGGTTGGCTCCTTGCAGCCCTCCTTCCTCTGGATGTGAACCGTCCGTTTCTTGGAAGGGGCCCAGGCAACAGCCCATCCACCCGAGCCAGCCCCCACGGGCTCCCCAACCCCCCCCCAGCCCCCCTAGCAGAGAAGGGGGCACCCCTAGATGCGACGCAGCCCGCAGGGAGCCTGCTGGGCCCTGCCGAGGGCCAGGCACAGCGGGAAGGCCCCGGGCTGCCCAGGGAGCGGCCCCCGCCCGGTTTGAGGGGCCGAGGCCGGGCCGGGCCGGGGGGGCAGGCAGCGGGCTGCTACCCAAGGCCCCGGGCAGGGGCCGAGGCGAGCAGGGGGCGGCCGGGAGGGCGCCACCTCAGCGGGGGAGGCGCCGCGGCCATGTTGGGAGGCGGCCGGGGGCAGCGCGGGCACCGCTGAGGGGCCACATCCGAGCCCCCCACCCCCACCCCCCCGCTTTCCCCCCCGCCCCGGGCCCGCCGTACTCACGCCTTGTCCACCAGCTCCCGCACTTTCCACATGTTGAGCATGGCGCCCACCGCCCGGGCACCTCCTCGGCCTCGCTGCCCTCCTCCTTCGCCGCCGCCGCCGGCCCCAGGAGGCTCCGCTCAGCCGCGCTCCGGGCAGCCCCCGCCGCCGAGCCAGGCCCGCTCCGGCTCGCAGCCGCCTCTGGAGCCCGGGGACGCGGCGCCGCTCCCGGAAATGGAGGGCCCGGCGGTGGCGCTGCCTGCCGGGAGCTGTAGTCTTCCCATCGGGGTGCGGTGTGAGGGGGAGGTCCGGCTGCTCCGCAATGCCTGCTGGAGGCTTTAGTCTCTTTAGGAGCTTGGGCTTTGCGCGCAAGGGTTTTGGGGAGTTGTAGTCCCGATGGTTGTCCCTCAGGAGGCAGTTGGTGTAGCCTCAGCTCGCCGCCTCACCTCAGCTCGCCTCCAAGTGCCACAAGCTTTGTCACACGCTGTGGAGGATCAGAGGGTTTGTGCCCTCCTCGGCTTGTGGTGCAGCCACAGCCCTGTTCTGACCCAGCCTTAAAACCACCACAGCACCTAACCTGTGGTTAGCTCCTTGCCCCACCGCCTTCTCCCTCACAAGAGGGAGATTTCACCGTGCGGACAGCTGGCCGAACCGCCAAACGCAGCCATAAGAGTCACGCCTGACTGGAATATGGCGCTGTTGTAAGGAATTCATTGAAGGGCAGCATTCCATCTTTACAACTGTTTGTTTACTGGTCGTGGTTTACAGCCTGATGCGGATGTTGCCCAGAGATCCAGGACGCCCCCTGAGGGCCTACAGGGTTCTGTAAGAGGTGTGACACAGCAAAGCGGGCAAAAGGGTGAGGTGCAGGCACCGGCTGGGGCACAGCACCGCCAGGAACCTTGTCCCCGCTCCTCCAGCAAGACCAAGCCAATTGACAAAAAGCCAGGGGAAAGAATCGTAGACATTAAAGCTGCCACAGAAGGATATTAACTGATTTAACATACTTCTCACCAAGCATTGCAAGATCATCTTCAAATACTGTCTGTGCATGGTGTTGAACAGGAATTGCAGCTCCCTGAGTGTCATCAAAACAGTGAATTCAGTCAAGTGATTTTATAATAATCAGGATTGACAGACTGTTTTGTTACATACATTTACTGTTGTTCCCTATCAGCTTGTTTTCAATGTGAGTTTTGAACGAGCAGTCATGAAGGAAGATTTTTTTTCTCAGGAGAGGTGGAAGTCTGTTGGCTAGTTCTTTGCAAGTCACAAGACACAAAGAGAGTGCCTGGGTACCATGGTCAGTCCATAATATATTCTTGATGTATCTTTCTTGTTTGTGTGCTTGTGTTATAAATGAATGTGTTTTGCCTCAGGATAATGTATATCTGTAAACTTTTACCTAAAGGCAACATGTATCTGTAAATGTTTGCCTTTTGATTGTTTGGTTAGAGTGACCACAAAAGGCATGAGAAAGACCGGTTGCAATTTACTGGTCAAGTAACAGTCACCTCTTTTTATAGTTGGTATTTCTTTGAACTAATCGGGAATGCTAAACAGCTGATCACCTGCCCATTTTCTGATATCCCACTATCTCTTTTTACCAAGGTACTTTCCCAGCTTGTCTTCTGAAAACCTCAGTGAAAGCTCAGGGAAATCTGTTTGAATAAACATCCCAAATCAATCATCAGATCCAGTCCGCACACTAACAGTGAGTGCTATATGTTTATGTAAATTATGTATGAACAGGTGAATGTCGGTGGATTAGTCCCCAGGTATATCTTTGCCATTTTCAACTTCCTGTGTCTATGGGACTTAGTTAGTTCTGGAGTATTCGTCTTAAAACTTTCATTTAGGAGCACTGGATGTACTTTGCTTTTATGAATTTAACTGATTACTTTTTGAATCCTCTTAGATTAGTTTACCCAACACCTTGTAGCAATAACATTCCGTATTAATTAATTCCGTTTTGTGTCTTGTGTTGTACGAAAAAATACTTCCTCTTATGTGCTTTAAACCATCTGCTTAAAAGTATTACTAGTCCAAACATCATGGGAAATGGTGTATAATAATTTTGTGTTACTCCTTTCAATGTCAGTTGTGAATGTAGAAATCTTTAGATTTCTTACTGCATTGTTTTCTTTACTATGCCTAAGACTTGTGGTATACTTATTTTCTCCTTGTTCAGAAGTTGTGCCATAGCTTTGGAATTCTACTCTAGCTTTTTCAAACATGAAGGGAGGAACAAGCACTGAATACAGTATTGAAGACACGGAATGGCCTACTTATGTTTTATGTTTTTTTCTTGGTTCCCTTCATAAGAGTTCTTAACACTGTCTGCCTTTTTGAATGTCACTGAACACTGAGCTGGTATTTTAATCTGCAGCACATCTATCATCTGTCTGTGGTTGTTGTTTAACTGAACTCAGCACCAGTTTTGCTGTCCGCACTGCTACGTGCCCTTCCATCATGGACTGGGAAGAGGGCGATCCTTAATTTCATATTGTAACACCTGGCAAAGCAAGCTAAGGGAGGACTCCTGTTCTTTGTTATCCACCCTTCATTTTTTCTGTAATTAAACTGAGGATGTTGGTCCTGGGATTAGGAAAAAACACTTATGATTTCTGTTTAAAGAAGAAATAATATAAAGTATTGCAATTGGAGCTTGCAAAAGCACGACCTTTCTGATTTGCTAGAAATGATGTTATTTTTAAATTTGGCTTCAGTCCATATTGGATCAAAACCAAATTTCTAAATACATTTCTGATGAACTGCAAGTTCCCCAGATTAGGCTGCGGTGCTCTGAAATTGATGTTCTTGTCAGTGCAGTGGTTTCCTTGAGCAGCCGCAAGCAGCTTCCAGAGTTCTACGTGCTGGAACAGGCCTGCCAGCTCATGATGGGCCGCAAGAGGCAGCTTTCAGGGTCCAGACTCTAGCCACACCTGAAGGTGCACATTACCCAACATCAGACAACCTCTTCCTCCCTTTTTCTCATCACGGTTGACATTTAGACTGAAACAGGAGTCAGAAAGCCATCGGAATTTGGTTGATTTATGTGTTTGTTTTTTTTTATAAATCTTTGTTTCCTTGAGAAAAAAAAATGCAACCTGGTCTAATCATACATTTTAGAAAAAGAGAAGAGTAAGGAGGAGGTATTTTAGATTCAGGCATAGGAGAATAATAGTACATGCAGAAGAGAGAATGAAGCTGGAATTTAACGGCAGTTAAGATGAAGGTGCAGATCTTTTAAGCATTACTAGCTGTGCCTGGATGCAGTAATGGGGCAAGGAGAGACGACTGGCATTTATTGTCAATTTTAGGGTACAGTAAAAAGCAGGTCTTTATGTAAGATTGAATACAACATGACTGACAGTAATTTTGCCATCCCCATTCTGTCAGCTACTGATAAAGTGCATGAGCATATGTATAATTTCTGAATGATGTGAAGACACTTTCTGATGCATAAGTAGTTTCTTTAAAAGAGAGATCTGATCGGTGTAGATCGAGGGTAATGCAGTTTCAAAGCAATGCAATATTCAGCATAACAGGTAGTAGTTGTAGCATATATCATGTAGAGGAAATGTACTTTATTATAATTTGAGCCATCAATTACAGGAGAAGCAGTTAGAGAAATTGAACTAATTTGAACACTGCAATAGAGTTTGCACCTGGCTATTCCAGAAGTTAATATGGGCCATTTGGTGCACAAAAAGTCATGCACATTCTAAATGCCTGGAGAGCAATATTGGTTTTAATTTCAACCATATTAATGCACAGTAGAGATATGTCCAAGTCAGTGATTAATTTACAATTAAACTGAGGGGGGAAAAAAAAAAAAGAAGAAGGAATGTCAAGAAAAAACACATTGGGGCTGGGAAAGGAGGCAATGGCAGAGACCAACTTTTCATTTGAAGCAGTATTTGTTTCCATGATTTCGTAAAGATCCACTTTTTACCCACTTATACATCTGAAGTCTGAATTTCATAAAGTGTATTTGTTTTAAGTATTAGTCAGTAGGGCAGAAGTAACACTGAACTAACATTCCCTGTTTGTAGTCTGGTTAGTGTACCAGACATTTCTGAACAATTGCAGCTTCTCCAAATCCAGATTTCTGCCTTTCTGTAACACATCCCATACACACAAACACGTCATGTTACAAACAGAAGATCACTACACGGGCTGTTACAGAGTAGTTCTGCCTCTGGTAAAAAGTGTCAAAATGCTCCAGTCACTGCTGTGGTCTGAAAATTGCCTGTAAAGCTTCTACCACTCAGTACCTGAGCTCATATCACATTCAAGGACAAGGGGAGAGTCTTGGGGCGCAGGCAGAAACAGGGGATATTGGCAGTGAATTCTCCCTGTGGAAAGCGTGGGGAGGGTAATAAGGAGAATCTGGTAGCGATGTATGCTGTTCCAGCCATATCCCTCCTGACATTGTCCTTTTTCTGCCTACCGGTGGTACATCCATTTACCAACAGACTTGCATGCCCAGGACCTATCTGATTCACTATAAAGGAATATAATGGAGGTAGCAAACTTCAGAGTTTTCAAGAAGTGAAAAAAAATCCTATTTTAAGGTTTAGAGCTGTCTACAACTGCTCATGTTGTGCGTGTGGAATAGTGGGAGTGCAAGGCAGAGGTAGTGACTTGTCTCAGAAGCTGGGAGGACAACTCTGCCACTCTGACAGTTTCTTCTGCCACAATAACACTGGCATTTTTTTTTGCAGAAAGTCCCTGCAGAGAGGCTGTATCGAATGTTAACATCAGGCAGAGTTCAGCCTAGTCCTGCCTTATTTCCTAGCCTGCAGAAATGAAGGTTGATGCCCTACTGTGGCCACATGGATTTCACCCAGTTTCCTCACAGTCTTTTGAAAGAGTTGAACCGTTTCGCTTAGATGAGGCAGAGGTGGTTAGTTCTCAAAGGGAATTACATAGTTATGCAAAATTCTTACAAGTTTCCTGAAAGCAGGTGACAGAATGAGGGACACCTTATTATTACTGCTCCTGGAAAAGGAATGCAAGCTGAGCTCAGCCCTTGATAGAAAGCATTTAAGGTCACAGTTCACTTCTCAGTATTCTCCATTGCCCAGCGAGCACCAAATTCTTGCTTTTCCTGTACCCATGGCATTCGTGATGTTACTGTCTGTTGTGGATTCTCTGATGTCTAGAAAGAGGTGAATTCCTGTTGCCAATATATTACCATTTAATTGTTAAACAAACCAACAGAGAGATAAATGTCCCCAGGGAAGCAGTCATCATTAGTTCCACTTTTTTACAGAGCTACTTGGGACTTTTTGGTTTCCTATTTTTTTACTCCCACATTAGCAGCGTGGGCATGGCTCTGAATTAGGAAGAAAATGTGGGGCTTGAGGATTTCCAACTGATGGCTGATAATAGATGTTCTGAGCTATCCCTCATGACAATGATATGACATTACTCAACACTTTTCCTAGGGAGGCTTTGGAGCTGTATTTTGAATATATGTTCCCACTGTAGGAAGTGTGAAATATGGGGAAAAATGCTCTGACTGATGTCCTGATGTTATGATGTCACAGCTATTTCTGTCATGCCCCTAAAAATTTCTTTTAAGTGACTGTGGTACTTTCCAAGGACAATTTAGGAGTTTGTTTTTGAGATCTGGTCCTGATAATATAATTCTCTTCCATCATATGAATCACACATTATCTTAATTCTTCTTACAGAAACTCATCTCCAGATTCCTCAGTCTTTTGTTTTAGCTCCAGTTTACGCTAAGAATCTTCCTCCTGCTGGTATTTGTTACACAGCTGTTCCAGTAAGTTCTTTTTGTTCACTGACAACAATCCAGCTCACTCTAGAATTTAAACTGCACAGGAGGAGGAGAAAAAGACAGGCAACTGTCTGCTTTTTGTAACAGTCAGCCCTTGACAGGTTTGTATTGGTTAGCAGCCTGCATTTCACGTTCCAAAATTCCTGTGACAGTGGCCAGAGTTAGAAAACTGGTAGCAGAACAGGGCTGAACCAGAAGCACATGCCAGACTGGTGAGGTCAGAATTCTTGGGTATGGCTGCAGCCAGTAAATGTTCCCGTTTGGTACATTGTCAGCTTGACCCTAATCCAAGTCACTCAGCTCTGTGCCAGATCCCAAGGCAGAAAGGTCTTGTTTGCCTGATTTCCTAAGGATACAAAGCTTATGAGATCTTGCTGTCTATGTATTTGTGTCCCTCAGTCCCCTTGCAATTACCGTTGGGCGTAACAGCCAACCGGAAACAAATGAGAGAGATGGGTGGCAGGCTTAAGGATGTGAAGTTATGTTTTGTGAAAATGCACAAATGTATAGAATGTATGAAAATGTATAGAGAGATACCATATGAATGCCCCTCTTCAGGGAAAGGCTGTAGTAGTTCAGTTAGATAGCTAGGAATCCCCTTGGAGAGCACTGTGACCAGTGTTCCTGCTTCTGAGCGAGTCTGTTAATTCTTGGAGAATCCAGTCACAGGACATAAAACTGTAGGAAGACAAAGTTCCTTCTTTGCTCTCTGAAAGCCTTGTTTCTCCTTGCTCTGGCTACTCTCATATGTAATGCCCAATATCATAAATGTCTTACATGTCTTATCAGATGAAGCCCTACTACGGCTTTTCATGAGATGTGAACTATGAGGGGACAAAGTTGTCATTTTTCCCTCTTGACACTAGCAAACAGCCCTTAAACAGGTAAAAGGAATGTCGTATCAAAATGATCTTCAACCCAGGGTCCAGGGCAACTGCTGTTTGATAAGCTGGTAAGACACAGTCAATTAAATCATTGCAACTTTTTCTCTTAAAGGTCATACATTTTCATGGGTTGAAATTAACAAACAAACAATAGGAAGATACAAAAATGATGTTTTAAGAGCCAAAATTAGTCATATTTTTATTTGGTTGGAAATGAAAACTGCCATGGCAACACTTTACAAGACAGTCCTCGAATTACTTTTTCAGAATTAGCTGGACTTGGATCGAAACACAGTAGATGGAGACATTTTCACAGGCTGGCAGACTGGGACTCTCCAGCCTGGAATTATCCAGCCAGTTTTAGACAGAGAAACTGGCTTTCTATCTCAAAGTGGGAGACAATGCTTTAATTTAAAAAAAAAAAAATCTTTTGCCTCCACTTTTTTTTTTTAATTAGATCATGTTTCAAAGAAAAGAATGAAGGAAAGTGCTGCTGCTTTTTCTGTTAAAAACAAACAAACAAACAAACAAAAAAAACAAGTTGTCTAATGAGCTTCTTTTCTCTTAGTTAACATATTTATATGCATAACCATTTATATGCATCATTTATATGCATCACCAGGAAAATAATGCAAATGCAAGTCCTGTAACAAAGAATTCCCACCTGAGTAACTTTTATAATGGGGTGGAAATGGTGTGTTAGCAACTTTTTCTTCCATGCTCCCTCATCCTTCTTTTCTATTTCAGTTGCTTGCTTGGAATGCAGTTGTTTTGGTTTGTGGTGTTTTACAGAAATAAAGCTTTAAAATCTGCTGTTAACTCTTGGCATTTTACAAAAGCAAACCACAAGCACCATCACCAGCAAAAAAGCTACTGAGATTTTAACGAGTTAAAAGGTAAGCTGAAAGAGCAAAATCAATCTCAGATGTGAAACTGATGAGTTTTGGTGCCTAGGTTGAGAGGAATGTCAGAGGAAAAAAATACTATAAATTAACAGCAGGTATTTCATGTGACATCTACAAGAAGCAGACCTCATCCTCTGGGATTTAAGTGGACATATTCTTGCAGCATTGAGTAACCTTATCCCACAGTCATTTACAACAGCTTCTTTCTCAGAACTACTTGGTGCTGGATGTCATTAGGTAAAAGACTGTGAATTAAACGGATTGATCATCTCCAGTTCCAAAGTTCTTCAGTGCAGTTCTTGACAATTCATTCAATATTGAATTTACCAGGACTGGGTCCTCCAGTTCTTAGATCCTGAAAAAGAAACCGAGAGCTACCATCTAGTCTTTCTCTGATCTCAGACAGCTTTGGGAAAAGAGTGATGCTCATTTCCAACTGCCTGTCTCCTTCTGGAATAATTGCCAGATGGATCTAAAATTTTGCCTTGCGTGCAGTACTGCCCAGTAAACCAAGTGTATTGCACAAGACCGTAATGCAGAGGCCTGGTTAATTTTGTACCAGTTGTTCTACTGCTTTCTTCATTTTCAATAGTTTCAATTCCTGTCTTGTTCCCATTGGTGTGGCTTTATTTACTGGCTCCCCCTGTGTCATGAATTTAAACCCTAACTTCAGATGAAGGCTGAAGGCTGAGTTCAGAGAGAAAATATTAGTAGCCCTTCAGCTTTGAGGTGCTTGTTCATTAGAGTTCATCAATTTGGGGACTGTTTGCTGTTTAGGAAGACAGAAACAGAGAAAAAGAATACGAATGCTGCTAGCCTGAACAAAAGGTTCTGCTATTGGGAAGGGAAAAGAAAAACAAACAAACAAAAAACCCCACCACACAACAAAAACAGAGGTAAGAGCTCTGCAGAGGCAGGGGTTGTCAAAAAGCCTTCCCCATCAAACAGACTTCAGAGAACCACAGCAGACGGATTTTCAGTTCCAGTCAAATGCAAGAGTGTAGGAAGTTGACATGCTGTCCCTTGGAGAGCTGAGGTATTGACAAAAGACATGCAAACTTGAAAAATGTACATTTGTGGAAAAATCCATCCTGACAAGTGACTGCACTTAAGTCGCCAAATGGACTTCACCCCTGGGATGAAACTCAATTATTGTTACACATCCAATGAATCCAACCATGGAGAAAGCACATGGCCAATAAAAGGGAACTATTCAGTAATCAGATCTTTCAAAAACTATTTAGCTTTTTGCCATTGAGTACCTTCTATAAGCGATGTGTACTTCCCTGAAAACCTGCTTGGCTCCTTGACTAGCTGGTTAGAAATGCTGAGCCTTTCAGAGCTGTTCTGGAGCACAGACGCATCCCGCAAAAACCATTCAAAAGAATTTATGAGACCTTTCTGAGGAGATATCTTGCTTGGCTTTTCAGATGCAGTTTGTATTTAGTACATTGAAGAATGCTTTTGTGTTTGGGGATATCTTTATGATACTGGCTATAGGGGCTATTTCATGCTAAAAGAATTGTGTTATGTGGTTTAGTCCAGAGAGTCCCGGTAAAGGCTCCATTAAGTAAGAAGCTTGCAAACCCTAAGTCATTAAGACAGTCTTTCATTTTGAATGAGGAAGTATCCAGTGTGCAGCTCCTGCTCAGAGTTTATCTTTCCATGTGAATATTTGCCAGGTGCCATTTCTCTCCTTTTGAGATTACGTTATCGTTTGCACAATTTGTATGCTTTTTATTTGCCGTCTTCCTGATTTCAGCACAGCCACAGTTATGATCATGAATAAATCCTTCTTACTGAAAGATCTGGTTTGGGTCATTTTTATTTTCTGCTTCATAAATGAAAGTCAGATGCCCACTAATGGCATCTAAGCCATTTGTTTTAGGATGCACCTGCACACATATTTTTTTTACATCAAAAACCATCTCTATGAAACTGAAACACTGCAACTGTTCTTTGCTAAAAACAGGCAACAGTAGCTGGCAGATGTTTTTAAGAACATGGGTATTAGGTGCTAGTGTTTCATAAATCCACTTAGTTTTCTACGGTCAAATTTGAAACCTTTGCTTCTTTTACCAGCCATCTAGTTCTCTACTGCGCCTGTTTGTTTCCTTAGCTTTGCCATGGTGCTTTTTAGGTGTCTTTTTTTAGAATAAATGGACTTTATTCATGACAATTCAGAATGCAGCTTCCCTCAGTTATGTGAAAATCCAGTTCCAGCAATGTGTACACACACATATGTGAACATGCATGCAGAGACATCTGCACTTTAACCCATCAATAGCAGGACAAGCATCTGGGGACTGGGGACTAAGCTGTTGCTTTTTTTTTTTTTTTCCTTCTTCTCCTTCCTTTTTTATTCCCATTGTTTCAACCAACATTTTTTTTTTTTCCCCACAATCCGTCTGCTTTTCTCTTTCTCCTTGCAAGCTAGTAATTTGGACTTGGAAGATTCTCTGGGCTGCCAAGCAACTAGCTACTCCTTATTCAAATTTTCAGGGAAAAATGTAGCACATCCATTTATACTGTCACCCTGACAAGTTTGAGCCCACTCTCAAAATGGGAGTTATCAGGCACTATCAAGTCAAGCAACAGCCATCAAGGATCAAGCATCAACAATCAAGTCTGCACCATCCCAGCCTCAGAACAGTGAGCTGGAGAAAGCTGTTCAGCGCAGTTTTATTCATATATCATGAGTGGATTTGAAGAGGGTACTGCATTTAGCACTTGTTCAGCAGCAGGTATTCAGAACTTGGCTGTTCTGAAGCACTATGTGGGCGCTTTGATCTCAATCCATGGTAGGAACGCGCATGGAAAACTCAGGGAGCCACAGGGCCTGGCAAGATTAAGGCCGTTCTCAAGACTACTCTTCACTTCTTGATGTAATCAGAGCCAAACACCATTTAACATTTATAGTAATTATATGAGCAATATTATCTCAACCAAACAAAAAGTCCACAGTCTCCTTTCAGCTCCCCACCAATCTCCTTGGGGAGCTGAAAAACCTGCGTTTGACCCCTGTAAGACATTTTCATAAAAACACTCCATAATTGCTTCATATTTATGATGAATCTTCGTCACACACTTAAGCCTGTCTAGCTAAGTTGTTTCTCTAACACTCTCCTTAGCATTTGCCTTCAGAGATAGAATGATTCAGCACAACAAGAATATAGTGTGCAAGTCTGCCATTAAGCAAATATTTTTCATTGTTTGCAGAATCCCTAGAATTCAGCAGAGGAATAGACTGCAATTTGAGCCAAGAAACATCTGAATGTCATGTAAAGTTCAGTTAATTATTTTCTAAATAGTCATGAGCCCTACTCTAGCTTACAGTAGGGCTCAGATGGTATTGTTGTGATCACACTGTAGCCGTTCAGCTGAGGGGAATGTTTGCTTTCACTTTGGTCTGCTTAGTTTCACATGGTGACAAAGCCATCTCAGTAAAGGATGCATTCTCAAAGCCTTACAGAAACTGTGGCTGTGGTCTTCTAAAAATTGCACCATTGTGCTTCTGGGGAATCAGCTTAGTCTGATTAGAACTCTGCACAAACCCCATGTACACTTCACCCAGGAGCACACATACCAGCTGTGGCCACAGCAAAATTCACATCAGCTGCATCTTCATCCTAATCTCTATCTATGTTTATGGCAGCATAAAATAAAGAGGAAGTGCTTTTGAGTGTTTAGGTTCAGTGCCACAAGGATTGAGCTTTCTGGCTCTGCTCTGGGCTCTCTGCCCTGTTCCAGCAGTGCTGAGGGCAGCAGATTATAAAAGAGTTGCTCCGGCAGGAATGAGTCAACACTAGTGAGCAACCTCTGAGCACACCTCATCATGTCTACTGCTCTAACTTCACAAGTTCCACAGGTAGCTAAGGATCACCAGGTTTGTAGTTGCTACTCCACGTCTTGAGATCTGCAAAATAAGCCAGAAGGTCTGACTTCATTCTGTTACCTGAGTTGCCATACCAAACCCCTGAAACACAACCTAAGGAGCACAGGAGCACATCCTTGCCCAGGTTTACAAAGGTATTTAAGCATACCAAGATGCAGACAGACACCTAATAGGATTTATAGAAGTGCCTAAGGGAGTTTGGGACCTAATTCCCATTGGCTGTCAATGGGAATTAGATGTGTAATCTACTTAGGCAATTTGAAAATCCCACTGGCTGCATCTTTTCATGGCTAAGTACCATTACAAGCCTTAGCCCTAATGAATAGAATTATTATTATACTTGGTTTTGTTTCATAAAACTGTGATGTTGGTAGGAAGGCTCAGAGGAAGCTTCACTGGGAAAAACTGCTCGGCTCCAAGCACAGATGGGTACCGGGGAAGTGTCAGGAAGGAACAACTGAGCTGCTGCAACAGTCTTCATTATCACCATTGTATCTGCAGCTAGCCCAGAGAGCTCCCAGGGTGGTTGTGTGTTGGTCACTTTGGCTTTAATGCGTGTCACGCAAAAAATGCAAGTAACTTGGTGAAGGAAAGTTTGGCTCACTCACAGCAAAGTAATAAAGAAAACAAAACCAGAAGTGTGCAGAGGCTGTGACTAGACAGTTGAAAGCATTTCATTTTTCTTGCAAAGAACAGCGTTGGAATCGTCTCAACTCTCCATGGACTGAATTAAGTCCCATCTGGTACTGGAGAGGATTCACAGCTCTGGGCAGTGCGAGGACTCTTTGGTTCCTCTTTTTTGCTCAGGCAGCCCAGACATGGGCCGCAGTGCAGAGTTTAACTAAACAACAATCTATTCCTTTCCCTTTTTCTCATCAGGCATGGACTCAAAAAATAACCAAACTTCCCATATTCATACTACTGTTCAAAAGCTGTGAAAAGCCTGGTTTCCCTGGATTTCTACAGGACGTAGTTTTCATTAAACCAAACTCAATCCCTTGCTAATTGTTTATCCACTTAACTTTACATGCCTAGAGTTGTGTGGTGAGAGTCGGTTCAGCACACAAAAGGGTCTGAATGGGTAATTCAGGTGGGAAATAGCTGGGAAAGGTTTCTACCTTGTCTAGAGCTGCAAGAAGATACTAGTTATTTATAGGGTTTCCATGAAAAAATAAGACGATTACAATGCCTTTTGAACTTAGTGGAGTTTTAAAATACTCTTTGCTGATATAAACATTGTGTTTATTAAAAATATTTTGACACTGAAAATTATAACAATCAAAAAAAATTTTTAAATATTAAGTGTATTTCTGGGTGAGAACCTTGCTTTGAATCACTGTAATCCTTGACCAGACAGCATGCCATATACGTGTAGGTTGTAGATGCTCCATACAATGACTTAAAGTGACCAAAAATCTGGCTGAAGTCTTTAAGCATATGATTATGAACTTTTTGTCACGTCTCACCAAGTGTGTAGAGTGGATAGAGAAGAAACCTGAGGGCTGCAAGGAGATGTGGTATGATCTTGTGTGGCAGAGTGAGCTGCACTTCAGAGCGTGTAACAATAATTTTGCAAATGCCGCTTTTTACGATGTCACTGTTTGCATTTCCTATAGCGAGCGGTAAGAACAAGCTAGAACATGATTGCATGCCAGCCTGGCTCTTAAAATGTAGCAGTTTTCCTGAGTGTCATGCCAGAGAACATGTCCCAAAGCAGGATTTCTTAATCTCCTGACCAGAACCCTTGTTTACCATTTCAGCAGCTATACATGCCCAGAGCTAAACACAGCCGCTTGCAGGCTGGTACCACTTGAAGTTCAGTGTAGTTGTTTGTCGAATCAGAAGGAGAAGGGCACACACTGAATGTGATTGCAGTGCCTGCTGACACACATCAAAGCAAAGAACTAGCTGAATGTCCTGTGAAAATGGGCAAGTGGCTAGGTGCAGTCGGCGCTGGGGACCGGGATTGTTTCAGCAGTCACCAGGAGCCCACACGAGGCTTGGCTGTAGCCAACTGAATTCAGTTTCAGTGCAGAGTGCAACTGCCTGATGAAATCTTGCCACAGCTAGAATTTCTTCCCAGCACACCCATTGCTGAGCAACAATGTGTGTCCTTTTCCAGAGAATGGGATCGGCCCAGTCTGGCTCTTGAGAAACACACCAGCTGCACTTGAGAGGATGACGGGATGAATGCTAAAGGAGCTCTGCAGACACAGCAGAATGCTGGGTTTTCATAGCTAAAGGCAACTCAGCAGCAGGATCCCTTGCGTGGCAGACACCCTTGCCAGAGGCGATGGCATTTAGGTGCAAGGGGGAAAAGGAGATACACCATTACAGGCAGGAGAGGGGAGGTGGATGTACAGAGGCCAACTGATCTGTAGGAAGGTCAGCCAGCTGCTGCTTTTTTTTTTCTTTCTTCCTTTCTTTCTTTTTTTTTTTTTTTTCCTAAGTCTATTTGATGCTAAAGAACTAGAGGGGTGTTAGGACTAACTGCTTCCTGGCACAGAATCCACAGTCATTGTGCAACATTCCTTTCAGCTCAGCTTTGCTGACATGCTTCGTTCTGACCTCAAATATCTCAAGTTTTTCCAGTCCTGAGTTCCTCTGCAAGTGAAAAGGCCTGTGTCAGTGATACTGTGCCAAGATACCTGGGGAGCTGGGCCAGACTGGAAAGACTGGGCTGGTCTTCCTGTGATCTCAGGCAGGGGGTCGAGCTGCGCCGCAGCTCTGGGAGGCCAGTCTCCAGCAGAGAGGAACAGGCATCAGGTGGGCTGTGGAGGGTTAGTTTGAGTGGATGAGTGAACAGCACCGACTGCTAGCAGGCAAATGGCTCAGTTCCTTTTTTTCCAGTGGAAAATATTACAATAACAATTTTTTTTTTCGTCTTTTCATCAACATTTTTCTTAGATCCCTTTTCATTCTCTGAATAAAAGGAAATCATCCTTGACAAAATAATGGGTGAATACTGCCGTGAAAAAGCCAGCTCCCACTGAATGTCCCCTGCTCTTTTAGTAGACATTTTCCAACAAAGTGTAACAAAGGCTCTGGAATTTCATCTGTCCTTGAGTGTGCTCCAGATGAGTTTTACTTGGAGTGGTTCATGTTCCTTCCAGTCTCTGCATTTTTTTTTCCACTGTTAGTCTGATTCAGCATCCTTTGAAAAGAGTGGACATCTTTCTGGTGACTCCATTAGGACTAACTGAGCTGTACGCACAACACAGAGGAGGCACAGGTTCTGGTTTCTCTTCATCTCTTCACCTCCTGGTAGTGATCACAATAATCCTCACTTTACCTGGTTTTTGTCTGTCTCAGTTGGAAGGCTATAGAACTAAATCCCCTGCCTTGCAAAGGGTTTATAACCCTTCATAAGAATATACCTCATAAATATCAGACTTGGGATATTTCATAAATTCGTTTCCTTTCTTTTCATCCACTTCCTCCTTTAATTAGTGAGGAGAACTTAGCTGACATCTGGGAAAACCTGCCCAGGTCATTTTATTTCCCTGTGTTTTCTCTGTTTTGACTTTTTCTTCATTATTTTATTCGGAAAATGCCCTCAAAAAAGAGCTCATTTGCCCTCCCAGTCCCAGAGCAGAGTCTGTGTTGGTGTATGTGAATGTGGGCACGTACATGTATGCGTAGCTGGTGGTATCTCCGTGAAATATCTCTCTTTCTCGTCTTTCCTGTTTGAACTGCGTATCACAGCACATTGACTGACAACCGCAAACAGATGAATTACTATATACGGGGGAAAAAATCTAGCATTCAATTGACATGATCATTATTTGACAAAATTGCTTACCTGTAGCTGTAAAGAGGAGTTCATTTCTCCAGAGGTCTTAAAGGAGCCATACTGGAGATGCTGGGGAGGGTTTGATAACGTTACTTGTTTATGCTGTTTGAGAGTTCTGCTTTGTCTTTGATCTGTGTGTGGGCATCTGTATTTACCACCTTTACTCACCATTTCTTGATCATGTTAGCTCTTTTAAGGCTCTGCAACAGTTCTAATGCTTTTTACTCAAATTGCCCTGTGAGAAGTGTTAGTTCTGGTTTGGAAAAGGGAATACTGAGACATGAAGCTCTACAAGGTCTAACACCTCCTCCTGCCTTGTTGCCTGTTCAATAGTTTTTGACTGCTGGAGCTCTTCCCAGCAGCCGATGCTGTGTGAAATAGAGGAGACTTCACTCAACTTTAGCTCAAGGAGCCTGGGATTCATTTGAAAGTCTATTTTTGATTAGCTGGATTTAGCTAGTCAAATTTACACAGCTGTGGACAGATGCAGCTGTGCTGGTGGCAGATGCTGCTGTTCCCAGGAGACCATCCTTATCTACCTTGTCAGGGGTTACCGTCGAGCCATTCTGCCAATGAAACACCCCACGAGTGGTCCTGGGTTCAAGCAATACCAGGTGGGTGGATGGATGAATGCATAGATGGAGGGATGAACTGATCCAGATGATTTTGCGGGAAGCAATCTAAAACAAACTCATATAGGCCTGCTCCATCAGCAGCTGTAAAGAGGGAAAGGTGGTGTAGATAGGTCAGAGTCATACAGCTGGGGTTCACACTTGTACATCTACATGGAGAAGAGGACACCTCTTGCTGTCCTAAGTCATGAAATAATTTTTCTCAGTTTCTGCTTCACTCTCCTTCCTGCTTTGCCAGGGCTGGTTAGAGCAGAACTGGTGAAGGTGTCTCTCGCTGCATACGTATGTTGGGCAGACAAAGTGCTTGGCCCTCCTCCTGCCCTATGGAGCACTGTGGAACTGCAAAGCCTAGAGAGAAGGAAAATTTACATCATGAGGGAAAGTGGTAAAATCTGACCAAAGGTCAGAGAGTGACATGGAAACCATCCAGAATTAGAATTGATTATTTTTAGCAGGCAGCTCTATTCTTGAGCATTGCTCTGTCTGGTTTGCCCTAGCACTGGGGCCACTCCTCCTAAATGCATAAAGTGAAGGTTGCTTTTCGAAGAATCAGGGTGGTAAAGGATTAATCAGTACTTCCAGCAAACATACATGGTGCAGAAGAGAAAAAAGATTTGTCCATGCTTTAAAGTAGCTAAAAATTGGCAGCAGTAACAAAAAAGCCTTAAACTGATGGGCAAATATGGAAAGCAAACGTATTTGCTCTGCTGAGCAGGGACAGATATATCAAGATAAACTAAGAGAAAGATTTCACTTTTGCCTAATCTTAATGGCATCTCAAGCCCACAGATTTCTGGAAATCTAGTGGAGGCCAAATCATGTGACATTTCTGGAAAGATTTGCTGAGGAAGGCCTTTGGGATCATCTCTGAACTTTGGACGATTAGTCAAAACGAAACGCTTTGGGTTTAGTTATTAACAGAGCGCCTGGAGCCCTGCGCCATGCGATTTGAGTGCTAATCAGCTAAGTGCAAAGCCAGTAGGCCTGACTGACTCCTGTGGGCCTTGCCTTCATCTCTGGTGCACTCAGCCCAGACGATCAGACCCAAAGCGTAGATGTCTGCCCTGGGCTTTACCTAGCTCTCCTAGAGGAAAGGGTGTTTAGTGGAAGAAGCCACCAAATATGTGCTATTCCGAAACTGCGCTACAGAGACACCTGTTGGCACCTGCTCCTCACCCCTGGATTTACCAACTTCTGCCTCCTCTTTTCTTCCACCCCACCCACAGGTTTGCTCCTTGTTCCCTTCTTCCCCCACTTCCAGTCCTGGGAAGCGAAGGGTGCTGCTTCATTTTGTCTTCTTCCACATTCGGGACTGCAGCTATGGCCTCCAGATCCAGGGCCACCTCTGAGCCTGGGCCTGGGCCTGGGCCTTGTCCATGCTGCTGGTACCCAGAGCCACGCCACTGCTCCTGCGTTAGGCTTCCCAGCACCACAGGCTGCAGTCGCACAGCACAGAGCTGCCCTGCTCGGACCTGCAGGAGCTGGCTCACGGCTGGCAGGACTTCTTCATTCAGGCTCAAATGCAGCTGCAGCACTGGAGCCCAGCTGTCCAGGGAAGTGCTGGGAAGTTTATCAAACTTCTGGGGTTCAGGTAGTGTGCAGTAATGTTCCTTGGACATCTCAGAGTCAACTCTACTTCTCTGAGCTCCTGTCACAGATACGTAGAAGGCCTCTTGGTGGGTGTTGCTGAACAAGTATGATTCAGGCGTGCAACCTTCTGCAGGCCCGAGCATTCCTGGCATGAGGTCAAGGCTCTCAAAGCAGCTGTGCCCCTTTGCTAATGGTTTGACAAATAGGAGCATTTCTGCGTTTGTCACAGAATCCCCAGGCCTGTTGCTTTCATGTTTCCCAGGGCTTTAATTCCATGCCAGTATATTGGGCTGGCGGGGGAGAGAGGGAGAAGCAATGCTCCACAGATGGTCCAGGCTGGAATATCCTGGGAAGCATTAATCCTCTGAAGACAAATATTCCTTGAAGAGAGAGATATTAAATATGTGCTGCATTTCTACAAACGCTTTTAGCTGGCACAAGCCAGCCCTGCAACAACCTCTTTCAGAGGGAGGTCCACCATTCCCCTTCCTCTGCCTCCCCCCTCCTGGCCCAGGGCTGCTCCTTTCCCCGTGCTGGCACTAGCACACACATGGCTGTGCAGTGAACCAAGCCAGGGAACTCTGCCAGGTTAAAACTAAGCAATTTCCTTTTCCCCAGGTTAGTTTTAACCTGGATGAGTTCCCCGATCTGGTTCACTGCAGGGCCACAAGAACACTTGTGTTGGCGCAAGGCGGAGGGAGAGTAGCAGAGGGAGTGAAGAGGAATGTGGGCTGGGGGTGTGGGAAGGAAGGGCCATTTCCTTCAGCAGCCGTGCAGGTTTATGCTGGCTTAGAGACTTGGTGTATCTGTGGTGTTAATTGCTGAAAATGATGTGCTCCAAGCAATGTGTCACTGCTGAGAGGTTTTCAGGAATAAAAGCTTCTCTCCCGTTTAACACAGGAGCTTACTTAGGTAAATAGATTACAGTTTGGAGAGTTGGAGACAAAACTGAGTTCCCCAGGCTTATTATGACAAATAATCAACAGTCTACCTAGGCATTATAAAAGGGGAGACGGAGGCAGTGGGAAGGGAAAATCTGTTTCTAAATTTATACAGCAGATTAGGACCAGAGCCACAATGACCTGGGATGTCTCCTTGCAGCTTGGTTCCCACCAATGGCTTCCCTGTCCCTGTATGGCAAGTAGAAGAGGTCACTTGTCTGCTGAACTGCCCTCAGTTCCCACTTGTGCTGAGGGTCAGACTTATTATGCATTTATTTAAATATGAAGGAGAATAAGTCTTCTGAGTGGCAACTTGGTGGACGATTTGTCAGAAGTTAACTCATTTACCCTAATAAAATGGGAATTAATTCATAGAACTGTAGAATCATAGAATGGATTGGGCTGGAAGAGACCTTAAAGATCACCTCATTCCATGCTCCCTGACATGGGCCAGGACATCTTCCCCTAGATCAGGTTGCTCAGTTCCTCATATCTGAGTGGAGCTTTCTCTGGATGTACAGTGATGTAACTGAAGGCAGTTCCTGAAAGCCTATAACAGGATCAGGCCTGTTGTAATACTCAACAGCAGTATATGCAGGTATTCTGCCTTCCAAATCATACTACTGGTGTTCTACTACATTCATCTGAGGAGCCCATTAAGTTCTGGGCAACAAACTCTGCCTTTAATTTATAGCTGCAGCCAACAGGAAGATATCAGAATCTGACCTGTTAATGGAGAAATGAACATCAGCAAAGATTTCCAGCGAAATATTTGCTCCTCCATAGTGGGCAGTTCTGGGGTCAGCGGGGCTGTTCTGCGTTGACTTGGTTTTCTCCAGCATGAAGACGTGTCCTGTTCATTATGTTTGATGTGTGTGTAATTCACACTGAATCAGCCCCTGTCTGTTGCATTTTGAAGGTGACGTCCTTGTGCACAGATTGTGATCAAAGGCATACGAATTTCCCCCTTTTTAAGAAAAAAGGTTAATTTTAGTTACTTTCTTTCCCTTTTCTTTGGTTCCTTAGAGAATTATTGTCTTCCACTGAGAAGATAATTTAAAGTGATACTTGACCATATTCCCATACCTTTTCCCACCTGAGGAGAGATGTACTTGAACTGATTTACATATTTATTGAATATATGTTCCTAGGATGGCCACACTGCGACGTCGTATCTCATTTACAGCATGTTCCTGCTGGCTCAGTAGCTTGTTAAAAGAAAGACACCGTAAAAAGAAAAAAAAATATGCAATGCATTATATGTGAACTGCAAACATAAAAGTGACTGAAGTATGGAGAGAAAGAGATAGATTGGCAGCCTGGAGACATAATAAGCTATTAAGCCATTTAAGGGAGGCCTGCTGAGTTTGTTGTTCAATTACTGTTACTGATGAAGAATGTCAATAATTATGATTTTCAACCCTGTATGACATTTACATTTGTAAAAGTTTCAGAGACTGGCTTTACCAAAACCCAGTGAAGCTACTATAAGGAGCTAGGATGAGGCTCACAATACATTTTTTTTTTTAACGTATTATGTGTATGTATGTGCCTAGGATATTTGAAACCCACAGCCTTTAGTCAACTGTGGGGAGCTGGAGCCAACCAAAGCAATAGGACGGTCTGATCTCACGTCTGCGTCACGGGCGGAGATGAATTGAAGAAATGGGAATGTTTACTCTTCCCTGAGCCAGACACATGGTGAAGTACTTCTTTGTAGTACAACTTCATGAAAACATGGCCTAGGAATGATAGAAAAGTGCCAATTTCATCTATCTGTCATCAACACTCTGACCATATCTTGAATACTTTGAAGAGAACCTTATGGATGTTTTCTACTTTAGGAATGACTGTTACCTGAATCTCTGGTGCTGTAAAAGCTAGATACAACACCATTCCTTGATTTTAGATTGGAATCGTAGCTCTGTCTGTAATAAAATGTCTGCGTTGGATTTTTGCTAGTGGCTAAATTTCAGTCTTTGAGAGGTGGATCAGGTCAATTCTGTGTTTGCAAATTGCTAACAATATGGCACTGTTTTGTTTGCTTCTCTCCCTCCACATTCTTATCTATCTATCTTTCTATCTATCTAACCCTTTATATGTTTTTTTTTTCTTTTCTTCTAGATTTAGAAATTTGATTTGTTAGAGAAAAAAAGAATTGGATTAGCTCTTTAAATAGTGGTTATGTGGAAGTCACACTGGCATCTCTTGTTTTACACATACATAGTTAATGAAAATTAAAGTGCCCTAGATATTTGGAGTGACAAATTTATTATGATAAGAAAGGGTTAAAGGATTAAGAAACTCTGGGTTTGTAGAGGTTTTCTGGGGCAAGGTCATGTAATCCCACAAACCAACTTTTCTATAGCCCCTGCTACCCAGTGGAGATGACAAAACAATTAAGATGATCCAAAAAAGAGAAATGAAGGTAATTTTAAAATGCCATGTGATAATTTATCTGAAGGGACTCATCACTCCAGATTCATTTCCTATGCACCGTAATAGTGTTGGTCCTTATAACTGTCTTTGGTAGTCAGACAGATATTACAGCTGAAATATGTAAGCATTGTGTTAAATTTTAGCATAAGTTATTGGAAGCTATAAATAAGGTCTCACTCTGACTATTATCCCTCAATGATATATAAAATAATCATCTGAAAAAAATCACAGATTCATTATGATATCAAATAACATTCATTTCCAACAACCGTGGGACTTATACCATTGGTTTAATGTGTGTACTTCATGAAAGGATGATGGCCAGGTGGTTTTCCATACGTAACAGTGTAGCTTAGTAATTATTCCTTATTTATGCTGGTACAGGTGAGATTAGAACCTGATACCAAATTCTCAAGGGCTTACTGTTTATATTATGTCATCTCATATAAATACTTTGTGAAAAAATATACCTTCTGAAAACCTTCACTTGGAAGAATTTGAAAGGATTCTTTTTGTGTCTTACACATCCCCACAGTTATTCTTTTTCAAATTTTTAATCAGCATGCTAATGAAGACATTATCATTATTTTTATTTACTCAATGCCCAGATAATAAATACTGTTGTAGGTAAAGGGAGAAAGCCCTTTTTCACCAAAAAAAAATTAATATAAATTGTTTTAAAGACATAAGATGTTTTGTGTTGAATATTGCCAATGCTGAAAGATGCTGAAGGTTTCATTTGAACGGTTTGGTGCAAGGTTCTCTCTTTCAGCAAGCCTGGGTCTCAAACCCTGTTGTGTAATGGCTCTAGCTGCCAACTATTTTGAAAAATAAACTGCCTAAGTTGGATTCCAGTTAAGCAATCAGCTTTAATAGTCTGGAGAAAGGGTGAGCAGCTTTGTTCCTCTTCTTTGAAGTCTGGGTTAACCTCCTTCATTTCTTTGTCTGTAATCAGTTTGGCTCATAGAGAAAGCCTTCCTTGTGCTAACCACGCTGCTTGGACACAGGATGCTGCCCAGCTCCCAGTGTGGCTGGGTTGTGAGTGTGTCTGGCTCTTGAATCAACCGACCCTGATCTTTATGGAGGGTTCTGGATTCCACGGAAAAGTAGTTACACCTGGGGAGTGGTTTCACAGTCATCTGGAACTGATCTACATCTGCATGACGCCAAGAGGGCAGGTCTTCCGCTCCTATCAGTGTCTGGAGACAGCTCTGCCAGCAATGTAAGGATCTCCTGGAGCATGGTTTCACTATAGCCTGAGCTGGGCTGTGCCAGGATGTGCACAGCTTCTGGCTGTGTGTTTCTTCCGCTCTCGGTGGTGGTTCAGAGTTCGACTTAGCAGAAACTAATGACTCTTCTCGTTGTAGGGTTACTTTTCTGCCGTCTTAGTGAGCTGAACGGGCTTGGGATGATGGGCACCTCTTCTTGTGCCAATGTACAAATGGGAATATGCATAAGAGTTCAATATTAGCCTAGATCTTGACAAAGAGGACGTCAGACCTCGAGCACAACAGATATGTATGACTCAGTCATTCAATCACCTTAGGACTTCCCTATTTTGGTTATCCAGTACATTTGTAAACACACTGGTATTTACTTTCTTGTTTAAACACCTATCTTTTTGTTGTCTGGGACAATTCTGCTCCCTGGTCTGGCAGCTGCCAATGCATTTCCTTCTGCTGAGAGTCATCACAACCTCCCCAGGGTTGCCAGAACAGAGAAGGGGGTTGCTAGAGGCTCTTTCACACCTACTAAGGAAAAAATCATCAAAACTGGTCATGGGGGAAACGATTCTTTCTTGGAGTGAAAAGAATTGAATCATGGTGGGTGCTTCCTGGCATAAAATGCAGTCCATGAGGAGTGACTGCTGCAGAGACAGGGGTGTCTCTTGTTAGGAGTATAGCCTCTTTCTAATCACCACATCTCTGCTTGCTTCTGTCTTACAAGAGTATACAAAAGATGACAAGTATCTTTTGCAAGAACTGCATCTGTTTACTGCATGACTTGTGGAGGAAAGTAATGTAGCCTCCCTGTTTTCCCTCTGAAACTGGGATTGTGAAGCTATTGCCTCACCGAAAGAACTTGCTCCCTTGCACAGGAGTTACAGCCAGGGCTTGGGTAAAGGGCTGATACCCATCAACACGTTTTTGATGTCACTGTGCTGTTCCCCTCTATTTGAGCTGACAGCTGATGCCAGGACTTGGCTGCATCTCTTCTGCACCGAGAAGAGTTTGGATGTCAGATGCAGGGGAGATGGAGCGAGCTTGGGCAGCCAGGCGTGAGCGAGAGAAACAGCTGAGGAATGGCTCTTTGCTCCGGGGTGTGAGGTGCTGTTGTTAGTCTGACCTTTTGAATACAAAGCGTTTGTCAGAAATCCAGAGAAAAGCAAGCCTAACCAGTCAGGGTGGCTCTGCCTCTCTTTTAGAGAGAAGCTCGTGTATTCGGGCAGACACACCTACCCCCAGGCCCGACCCAGCCATTGTAGGCGAGTGTCTCTGACGAAATGATGAATGGGGCTCATTCCTCATCTGGGGATCTGATACACGACACATCTCTTCCAGTGTGTGACAGGTCACAGGCTGCTCTGTGTGGCAGAACAAAGAGGCTGAACAATCTGTACCTCCATCATGCCAAGTATGCTTTTTCCTGGAGCCTTTTCTTCCACCTTCGTTAGATCTGGTTTGAGCTGCACCCTCCGGAACCTCCCAGGGATCCTTGGGAACATTTGCAGCCACATGGGTGTGCATTGCACACAATATATGGGCACATTCCAGTCTCACTTTTAACTCTGCTTTCCTCCACTAAGCCAATCAAGCACGCAAATCTCTGCAGATTAAAAAGAGCAGGACACCAGCCGGGACGGGCCGCCGTCTGTTTCCTGAGCCTCTCTCCAGCAGCATGCAGAACAATTTGCCATCCTTGCAGACCCTCAAGGCCACACAGAGCTGCCTCTAAGTACTGTGGTGATGAAGAATAGCAGTCTTTTCACAAGACCAACTGAACAGGGAGCTGGGTCTTGTCTGATCGCTCCATGCTCGGCCCTGACATCTAGTGGAACAACTGCACTACAGCATGTAAGAAGCTGAGGAGATCAGGGTTTGCCTCACTGCAGGGCTCAGCGGAGCAATCATTTCCTCTGAACGCTGGTTTATTTTATTGCACTTAATACTGCCAAAGAATTTGCTGTGGAAGAAAGGAGGAGGCCCCAACGTGAACAAAGGGCAAACCCTACGGGTAGTCGGTTTTTTTCCTTTTCCTCTAAATATGAACTTATTTTGCTGCCAGGTGAATGATCTTCTAGCTGCAGCAGTGACGAACATCAGTTTCACAGTTACTTCTTGATTAACATCATTAAATGAAAACCAACTGTGACACAATCCCAAGAGAGCACAGGGTAAAACTGTCAGAGAGCTCATAATAAACCCTGTGAAAAATGCAAAATTGCTATGGGCTAAATTTTCCACCCGGCTTCTCCGAACACAGCTGTGCTACTTGTAAGTACAACTGCTTGCACATGCGGCCCGTGCTCTGTTTTCACAGGTGAGAAAGGAGCTCTCAGTGCAAGGAAACATTCTGCATAAATAAAGTAGATTTTTCAATTACTCGGCTGGAAGTGATGCACGTAATTGTCTTTCATAAGGAAATGCATAAATACCTCTTTGCACTGAGAGGATAAACTCTTGGAAGGCTGTTTGTTGAGTGTTTGCAATGCCCTTTGTGTAGGAGCTAAAAGCGTTGCGGTGACAGTGACAGCACAGGGGACCTGCTGTTGTTGAGGTACAATGGGAATGTCTGTTTGTAAAATTTAGAGACTGGGCGTTTGTTGTGCCTGATCATCAGCACTGGCAAATAGATTCCCACCACCAGAGAGCCCTGCCAGGGGCTGGGCTGAGGGGTTGACGCCTGCTCAGCCCCAGACTGGTGGTGGCCCTCCTGCAGGCAGCTCACGTTTTTACAAAAGCCAGAACTCATCCTTGTGGCTCCTGCTTTACCTGCGTCTGCAGCTGGGAGCGTTCCTCACGTTCCCTGCACGGGGGCAGAGGCTTCCAACAGGGGCACGGAATAAGGGGCAGGAATCCCTTAATCTGCCCCAGGAATTCCCAGTCCGAGGCTGGAGGACTCCTCAGAGACACCAAGTGCCAGTGGTGACAAGGTTTCCCGCCTGTCCCCTGACTCTGCTTGTGGGGCACTTCTTACTTCGTCACCGATGCCAGCAGACTTGGTTCCTGTGCTTGTGCTGGTGGCTGGTGACTTGCTAAACTGCTTTCGGCAGTGTGTCTAGACCCTACAAATATGATCTGAGACAGCTGAAGTGGAATCAGAGCCAGAGCTTTTGTAGCCTTTGAGTCTTTGCTGCTTTTTGCTGCTTGACTCTCCATCAGGTGAGGCCGTGACACTGAGTACCGGGGGACATGCCTGATGGCTCGTTGTGTAGGGGAAAAAGCAGCGGCAGAGAGCTCCCGTGGCACGGTGGCATCTCTGCTGCTAATGTGCTGGGCAGTGCTGCTGTCTCAGGGCCATGGCTTCTCCTGGTGGGTTTATTTAGGATTTGCACAGTTTGATCACTGCACAAGTCTTAAACAAGCAATTAATTGAGATTTTAATAAATGGTCACTGCATGCTAATTGAATACCCACTTGATTATTTAAAAATATTATGTGAAGTTTGTGTAATTGGTTACATTGGTATTAAATTAGCATATAAAATCTCCTGCAACTCTCATATGATTTAATGAGGCTGTTATCGTGCGTGAATAAAACGGTGATTGATGAGTGAAAACCTCTTTTCCGAGCACGGAGATTCTTTAATAAGGTCAGGAATATTTCTGACACGTACTGAGTTACTCATGTTATGCAGGTCACTTTTTGACGACAGACTGACCCATGTGTATAATGAGGACTTGGGGACTGAAATGGATTCCTAAGTAACCCAGCATGTGACTGGATTTGGACCTGCAGTCACACAGCAGCTCGTGAAAAAAGCGAGGTCACTGCTCTGTCCTGGCCGAACTCCTCTCCTTTTAATTGTCAGGCACTGAAAGGGCCAGAGCTGTACTTCAGGGTGCAAAAGAAGAGAAAATATAAAAGGCAAATCAGTAATCTGGAAGAGGAGGATTTGAAGCTCTTCCTCGCATTGCTCTAATCCTGATGCCACTTCTGTGTGGCAGATCAGAGCTGCCTCATGTGTGGTCTGCCGTGGGCGTGCTGGAAACCCACCGCCAGCCCAGGGACAGCCCAACCAAACCTCCTTTCCTCTGGCTGCAGCTCCTCTCTCCTACTGTTCTGGCAGGAGAAAGGTGGAGTGGCTTAAGAGACTCTCTGATGGCCATCACGGGAATTGGCGTTGTGGTGTGTTGAGCTGATTTGGGGCCACTGCGCGTGGATGGAATGGAAGAAGTAGATGGGACCTCAGCTGCTCTCGCTCTGTATGGGGGACAAGGGACATTGGTGTGCAAAGGACCACCATGCTAGAAGGGGTTAGGGTTCACTGGTGCTTGGCATGAGGAAGAACAGTCACATAGTTAAGAACCGAGGGATGTTTGAGGGGTTGTAAAGTCACTTCTACTCCATTCCTTGGGAGCTGTCCTGACTGCGGTGTAGTCAGCCACATAAGGTTAAAATATGGATGGTAGGATTTGAAGCAACTTAGCTCTGCTCTCCCTGTGTGGAAAGCAGATGTTCTCAGGTTTCCAGGTGCTGAGAAATGCTGTGTCAAGCTCACAGAAGAGCTTGCCAGGTAGTCTGAAGATAGCCAGTTTTCTCAACTCCTGGGCACGCTCCCAAGCCAGTGTGCAGTGCCTGATACAAGGCAGACAAACATCTGTGAAGATTGATGTAGGTATTGCTGCTCCTGCCTTGGGGCAGGCAGATAGACTAGGTGATCTCCTGAGGTCCCTTCCAGCCCTTGTCTACGACTGATTTCCTGGGGAAATGGTGCTTGTACAGCCATTCTGCTTGTCTGTCCTCCCCTCCCCGGCAGTATTTGAGCCAGTTGGCCAATTTCAAGCACATTTGAACTCAGAGATACTAAATTCCTAGAACTTCCTGGAAACCAGCAGCTGGGCAGAGAAGAAAGACCCAAATTAGTGCCCCCACTGAGCGATGCAGTTATAGCTCATCTTATTCATTCAGGATCGCAGCAGCCAGCTGGCCAGGCAGCGCATGGAATGGCCAACCTCAGGGCACAAGCCGAGCCATGAAACACCCGTGGCTCCTGCTGCCTCTTGCTCAGCAAACGGGGGATGGAGGAGGCAACTGCACAGGTTACTGCGTGGGATGGGAGGGCACGGGGGGACTAGAGGTCATGGCAAGGGCTTGGGGGATGTGGAACATAACGCTGGAGGGAACTGAGCATCGCTAGCTGCTCTGCTCCTCTAACAAGTTGTTTATGACTTCGTGGTTGTCCTGCCCACCCTCTGTGCTGTCTGTTAATGATCCCGTTCCTTAGATGCTTGGCAGAAGGTCTAACTTAAGAGAGATCAAGCAGCAGCAACACATTGTCCAAAGCTGCCCGACTTCTCCATCTGGCGATTCCTAGTCTAGCGCTGTGCTTACTCTGAATTAGGAAACGTTGTTGGGAAGGCGTCTGGGAGTATGTGGGCATATAGGGGGAATAGCTGCTAGCCGGGAGGGTAGGAGTGAAGGAGATTATATACCTAAAGAGGTGAGGCTGTGCATGTCCGTGATTCCTGGGAATATACTGTTTGTGCTCGCTGTGGGAAAGAAGCAGAAAATGTACCCAGGTTGATATTTTTGTCGCCACACAACTCCATCCCTCTGGTCTGGGCACAGCAGCAGAACAAATATGCGGGTTCCTGGTACCTTGTGTCAACGGACTGCCCAGGCCTGCCACTGCTCTACACATCTGGGGACAAATTTTTAAAAGCACAGTTTCATTGCATTCCTTCTAGAGGTCTGATTCCTTATCTCTTTCCCTTCTGCCCACTGGCTTGACTTTGCATGCTTATCTGTTACATCCTTTTCCTGCCCAATAAAAATCCATTTTTGGAGCCGGATGTGTATGTGCTTGACTGCTGGCCTCTACGAGGCTTTCTAAATACCCCTAGCTGTAAGCACACATTTAACTGACTGCTCGTTGAGTTAGTATTCTTATCTATTTACAGTTATGGCAGAACCCTGCCACTTGGCAGACCTAATGAACTTGGATATCGCAAGTAATGGGGTCACCAGTTTGTTTCTGATTGTGTGCGAGTGTGGGGTACAGCCAGCTCATACTGCCCTGTGTCACAGAGCAGGCTCTTGTCTGTGACTTGTACCCGTGTCTGCTCGAACATGAAGGGCTCAAAATGCAAGCTGTGCTTTTGATCATGCCTGAGCTTACTCCAGGGTGGAGCAGACAAACTCATTTGTGTGTTGATTCTTCCTGAAAATGTTTCCTTCAGTTTGCCGCCATAGCTCTCCTGCCGTTGTCAGAGAAGGAATCCCAAAATGTCTCAGCCCAGGGAACCACAGGGAATGCCAGGCCCCAGAGACTACTGAAAGAGCGACGACCCCGAGCCCTGCGAGAGGGACCAGGTTTCCCCAGGCTCACACGCTCCAAGCTGGGGGTAGTTCTTGCTGCAAAGAGTGAAAACAGAGAAGGGAAGAAATAAGGCAGAGCTCTTCAAAGTGATGAAGTGGCTCGCTCTGGGTCACAAAACAGGATAGTGACAGAAGTAGAACCGAGCTTTCTTGATGCCTAGTTTAGTGTTATTTCAGCTCAGCTGCCTGGCTTCCAGGATGTTGTGACTGCAGAGCCTACAGTCACTTACGCCTATTATTATTTGTACTTCTGTTGAAGTAGGTTTCTGGATTTCACCCATGCTGGTCTATCCTCCTGGGAAGTCAAATGGAAATGCTATCGTCTATAACGATCTCATTCCCCTGGCAATGCACTGGAATCACAAGCGTTTACGTTAGCTAAATATAGCAAAGAGGGACCTGTGGTTGATCAGTATTTCTCCCATTAGTGCTGTAGGTGGAACTGCACTTAATAGGAATTACACTAAATGGATATAGGAGACATGGGGATAATTGACCAAACTTGTCTTAAATGTGTTTGTGGAGAGAAAGAAGCCGCAAAATGACAGGCATTTTCCCCATTAGCCTCTACAGAGAAGTTAGCAGGCACCGGGGGCCAGATTCTCAGCCAGAGGGACTCGCCGTTGCCTTTTTGTTTTCACTGGAATCCAGATGATTTACCCTCGATGCAAACAGAAAATTGGTGTCGCTTCAAGTATTAAATGTCTTAGGCTCACGGAAAAGTGAGGAAAAGACGTAACTACCACAAGCACGGGTTTATTGTCATGAGTTTGAGCTTTTTAAATAGGAATAACTGAGCCTGCTGAATAGCAGAACGGAGGCTAATGTGCCCACAGGTGTAAATGAGCATGCCACTGCAGGGCCAGCAGTACAATTCTGCATATTATGCCAAGAAGTCATTTAACACTGAATATATTATTTGCTTAATACACAACGTATGTAAGCTGACAGGATCATTTCCCAGAAGGTATTTTCTAGTACCGCTATACCTGCAACTGCAAAATAGATGTGTCTTTTCAGTCTGCCCTCTCTACAAATGCAAAGCTGTTCATTTAAATGAAAGGGGACTTAATGCACCATTTATAGCTCTGCATTTTGCACTGGTATTTGCATTCAACATTGATTCCCTTTTATTTCAAAGGAGGTACTGACAGGATTTGTAAATTATTCCCAGCCACTATCCACATCAGTCTAAACATGAGAGGTTTTATTTTTTATTTTTTCACTATCACCACTGGGGATTGTGCTAGACAGTAACCTCCATGTAATGGGTCTGGACTCTGACCCCACCTCCAGTGAAGTCTTCTACAAACATCTCTTTATACCACAGCATTCGTCTTCTGCTACCACGTGTATTTCTCAGGTCTCGGGACGATCTTCCTTTGAGAGGAGATTATAGTGCAGTGAATTGACACAGTGCTTCAAACCTTTAATCCAAAAAATAAAAAAATCTTGAAGTTAAACACGCTCTTAGGATTGAAAGAAGGAGCTTTATTTTTAAGAAACTTTCTAGCCACTGTAATGACAGGGAAAAATAACATCCAGTTATGCTTTTTTTTTTTTTTTTTTCCCAAATGTCATGCCAGTCTAATGATTCTAGGACCTGAGTCATGATTTTGGAATGCTCCATTGACTCCACTGGAAATTAAACACTTCAGGTTGAAGTGCTTGTATAAGTCTTGTCTTGAGTAAGATTAGATTTATACTTGTGCTTAAGTGCTTTGCTGATCTAGGGCCCAATTAAGTTAAATATGATTATTTTGTTTCCAGAGACAATCTCACAAGTCTGCACCAAGCAGCTTCTGCAAAAGCATTCATCCTTAGGAATGAACACAAATGCCTTTACCAAAACCCAAATAAAAACTGAGCAATTTATTTTAAAGAGAAGCTGGATTTTCATCTTTTCTAATAAAAAAGGAAACCTGATTAAACTCTTTACACTTATAAGTGCCCTACTTTCAAATCAGACCTGACACTAAGTAGGTTAGTGGGAGGGGAGCTTTAACAAATTTCCTGTAACAGAACTTGATGTGATCCTGTGACCTGAATTTTCAGACTTAATCTGCTTTAAAGAACAAGCTCGAGCCTAAACGACAGTAAAACTCACAAAAGAGCTAAGCTAATTTAAAACAACAACACGACAATAAGCCCCCAACCCAAACAAGCAGAAGAACACAGCCTAGACCATACGGCCAGCCTGTTGTGATAGTACTTGTGCACGTGTGTGCACGAGTGTGTGTGCATGCCTTTTTTTTTTTCTTTTTTTCTTTTTTTTTTTTTTTTAAAGGAAGAAAATTTGCTATTGAAAGTGTTAAAGAAGCAAACCTGGGACTAAGCCCAATGCTACTGAAAGGGGCTTTTGATGATACATCCCCTGAAAAACTACAGTCCTCCCATAAGTCATCAGATATGGTATTGCAAAGGCATTTAAATGTGAGGTCCTGTCGAGTTATGCGAAAGCCCCATGATGTATGGCCCAAAGGAGTTTATCTTGCTCTGGGAAAAAAAGACCTTGGAACTGACACTTTATATTTCGAAGCCAATAAAAACATCTTAAAATAACGCCCCCTCCCTTCCTCAAAGAGTAACTGACAGTGAGAGAGAGAGCAGGGGTGGGAGAGCAGTGATCAGCAATGATTCAGTTTCTGGGTCTGAGAACTTTGTTGTGGGCAGTGCAACTCCAATGATTTATAATTAACTCCAACATGAAGAAGAAAATGCCAGGCTTTCATAACAGCACTACAAAAATAACCACATTCTCAGTGTTTTCACAATTGGAAACAAATGTCCCAAGGAAAACAAGAGCTCTTTACAGCCCTATCCATGCTTTAGAGCAAGGAAAATACTGGAATTCAATCATGACCACAGATGATGAGCCAATATCATTTGTCATGGGAAATTCATCTGGGTAAAACAGGATTGCTCCATTACCCTTCCATCACTCTAACAAATAACTGGATTGAAATCTCTTAAATTAAAAGCAGTTAAGACCTTTTCTTCTTTCTGGCAGAGAAATGTTGTCATGTTCTGTACCCCAAGGACCTGAAAGTGAAAAGTGATAGAATTAAGTATGTACATTTCTTGCATCCAGCCAGTGATAGAAGATTCCTGGGTGCTGGCTGATCGTATGAGTGATCTTAGGTAACAGTTCCGTAAAGACACCTGGTGGTTTGGGGGTCTGCACCCAGCAGATTCTGGTCTGTGTGACTGTAAGTAGGGCATGTTATTTCAATCTGGCAATATATTACTTTTAAATATGGGAGTAATCCCAGTACAGCTCGTGGGGCTACCAGGCAGAGATTTAAGCATCTTGCTGACTCAGGACCTGAATTAGACAAGTAGCAGTGGCGTAAAGGTCCCCAGAGAATAACAGTGAAAATCCTGAACTGGGTCATGAGGAAGTAGTAAAGATGAAAAGTTTCTCTAAGGAGGTTTCACGAGGGAAGCCCTGAACACATCATTGCTGGCTTCCATTATGTTAGCAACAGTCTTGTGCTAATGGATGTATTTTCTTAAAAATTACTCTCTGGGGTCCTGGGATTTTAGAAACCTCTCTGTCTCTGCCTCTGCCTCTTCCTCTACTTCTACCTCTACCTTTTTTCTTTCTCTGCTTCTCTCTGTCTCTGTCTCTGTTTCTATATCAGGTAGGATTTGACTAATTTTTCCCAAATTCCAGTGCCTGTCCGCGCTGCACGGAGACATTCAGAAAGGAACACACAGCAAAACATTCTTTTTGAATTCCTTTCTGAATCCTTATTTTGTGGATCCAGAGGTGAGATGTGTCAGGGACATGCTCAGCGCTGCACAGCTGTATCCTCTGGGGGCTTCACCGTTTTTATTGATATATTTCATGCTAAGTACTATACAGAATGTAGTCGTGCCAAGAAATGATGACAGCCCCTGACCAGGAGCGTTTACAGTATAAAAAACACAAATCAATAAAAGTCACGGCTAGTACACAGCAGAGCAAATGCAACACTAACCTGACAAAGGAAGACAAAAGCAAATGTATAATGAAAACATCCTCTCAATGTGTTTTTTATACTCCGGTGACCCTATAGCTAGCATTTATATCTACAGCCACCTATAGAGCTGTCATACGATTTCTGATAGACGTAGCCCTGTTTAAGATGACAGTTTCTTTGGAGATACTTGAAAGGAAAGTGCTGTGATTCACGGTCATTATTATTTTGGTCCAGACCTAACATTTTTCTTTTTTTCTTTTACTTCTCTGCTCCAGTTGAACTCCTGTCAGATGCACCCATTGGAAACAATAAGATAAACCACCTCTGTCATTTACTTCCAATGTAGGAAGTCTTAACTGTGCTCTCTGTTCATTAGCACCCCTGGCTTTCAGAGCAGCCATCCGCAGAGCTGCTGCAGGATTCAGTGACTACAAGCCTGTGAAACCTAATTTTGATTCATGAGCTAAAATCTCTCTAGCACAGCCCGTGTGGAGCTTGAAATCTAGCTCTTTTACCTGGTCAGTATTTGGCCACATTTGGAAGATTTTGCAGAAGAAACCTAGAAATCTCTTGGTGATGGGCACCCTCTTTGAAGTGGCTTTGCAATAATGGAGTTTGACCGATGATTTTTGCATGGCTGTTTGGAGATTGCTGTTAGATTTCTGCAAAAACTCATGACTTTTCTGTTTCGCTCTCTAGTGCAAATTTTGTTGTTCTGCTGAATATACTCATCTCTCAAATTAAGAATTATCAGCATCACTGAGTACTTTTTGCTCTTATAAAAGCAGAAGAATTTAAATTTTCCTTCTGTTCTACAATGCAAGATATTTCTGTGTGGAAAATACACTAGAGGTAATCCACTGGAAAATATCCGTTTACCAAATCTGAAAAATTTTCACAAACATGCTATTTTCATCAACATTATCATGGGAAGATATTTCAAAATTCACTTTGATAAGACTGAAATGCTTCACTTAAATAGGAGAAAGACCTTTAATTGCAAGAGGGTCAAAATGACTTATTTCAATTTCAATATAATTTCTTACAATGTATGAATGAAAAGAAAACACAGTTTGAAAACATTTTGACCCTTCTAATGGAAAACATTTTTATACAGTTGAAATGAAGAACATTTCAACAGAAAGTCTGGAGATTTTTAGTTTTCTTCCAAATTCAGAATGAAACACAGCTTCAAAATATTGATTTACCTTGTCACATTTTTATGTTTTGAACAAGTTTAATTTTCTCCAAGAGCTGCAAAAGTTTATTATATTGACATTAAGTGGTCAACATTTTGCTACTTGATTTTTTCTTAGTGATTAGGTCCTCTGCAGTCTTTAGATTAATATTCCCATTGCATCTACTGGTCCATAACCATAAGTGGAAATACTTGAGAAAGCTCAATAGCAACAAATGGGTTAGGACATTGAGCTGGGATAACGAAGATCTTTGTAAACAGCGGCTGATGAACAATCACAACAGTCTGTGAGGCAGGTAAGCATTATTATATTCATTTAATGGATAGATAATGTGTGGTACAGCAACGCCTCATGTCAAGCCAGTACATGTGCCAGTATTAAGAGTCTTGACTAGGTGAAATTAGAGCTGATACGTCTCGGTGGAGGAACCGATAGTTGAATCTATCTAACCAGCCAGCTGGTCCTTCACCAGCGCCTTAGAATTTAGACATCAGCACTCAACAAATTCTTGTATCTTTCCCAAATTTTTCTCAAGTACAGTGTTGCACAACACGCTGACAGCTTCCAATCCTTCCGTAACCACACACCAAAGTGAGAATTTTCCCCTGGGAGGAATTTGCTAGGTTGAAGGAAAAGTTAAGGAGAGTGTATCCCCTCTTCCTTTAGGATCTCTTGGCGCACAGTGTAATTCTGGTTGTGGCATGGAGGAAAGCCCATATAGTTGCAAAGTCCTCCCATGCACATGACTTCATGGATTTTCTGTTCCCTGGAGTTTCCCTGATTTCTGTGATCTTGTAGTCTGGTTAGGGCAGTGCCCTCGCCTGGTGTTCTCTATGTGGAGCTCTGCTAAGGATGCCAGTCCTAAGGTGGGGCTTGGAGATGGAGAAACGTGCCTCCTGGCACTTATGAATCACTTATGAGACCTACACAACTAGAGGTATTTGGCCATATAGTGCTAAGGTGAACTGTGCTATAAACAAATGTAACCTCCTCTACGTGTTTTCTATGATTTTTTTCCTGTTTTTCCTACATGAGAATTGGCCCATTTTTTATTTCCCTATGCAAAATGAGCTCTTCTATTTTAGACCTTAGAGATGCTTGTGTTGAAGCAAATAAGGAGGAGCTTGGCAGAGAAAGACTATCACGAATATGCCAAATAAAACTGGCCTTTGTTTTGTGCCATTTCCGGACTCTGCAGCATTATAATAACAAATCCTGGAACCATATGACAGTAATACAGAGCATCTTTTTATGATAAACATAAGTAATGATCCTTGTCAAGGAGACACGGGAATGAGTAATACATAGCAATCTCCATTCAAAGAAAAAGAAAGAACAACTCTTGGAAAAAAAAAAAAGTGATATTTTCCTAAATCTCTGCATATCGGTGTCCATAAAGCAATAAAATTTCAGGACACTGTGAGCTTAGGCACACGAGGAATAAATGGGAAAAAATGTTTGGGAAGACAATGTAACATTGTCTCATAATTTACAAACCCCTAATGATTTCCAAAGCTGGTATGCAAGATTTACCCTCCTTTTTTGGCATTCAGATTGACGCAGGGGCTTTTTCTTGCCAACTAGAACATTCTTTAGGTGTTTTTTTTCCTTCACATGAAGTTCGTTGTGATCCCATGCTTGCTATTATTCATAAATTAATTTCTGGCATCGCAATAAATTCTAGGAAAACCAATAAACCACAAATGTACAGCTAATTCTTTGTCATTTTTCTTTCTTTCTTTCTTCCTTTTTTTTTTTTTTTTTTTAAATAATTCTGTGGGAAAGACAAAAAAAAAAAAAAAGAAAGAAAGCAGTAAATGTTTGCCGAGGTGCTGGATCCACAGCATGAATTTATGTTTCCAATTGTTCTTCCTAACATGTCAAAGAAGTTTTATTGCAGTCGACAGTCTTTATTGGGTCTGTTGGGCAGGGCCAGCTTTAGAACGTATCATCGGGTGAGCCCGTGTAATACATGGAAACATATTTCCAGTGTCTGGAAAACTGGGGCAGATCCCAAAACTCTGACTCCGTTTCTGCTCAGTCCTTACTATGAGATCAACAGGTTTTCTATGTGAAAAACCTTGCCTCTAAGAAAGTCATGGCATCCTTAACTATTGCATGAAGTAAGTGTTCACTTCTGTGCCTAACTGAAATCTCAGCCCACCCAACATCCTCCCTGCAGAAGTGGAAGGGGTTGGTCACCCAGGTGTGCATTTGTGCACGCACTGTTGCATGCCACATGCACAAACACGTGTGCACAAATGCTTTGGGGGGCAAAGTGGTACTTCTTATAGCAACCGTACCCAGCAGGCTGCCATGGGCCAGCCAATGGAAGAAAGCATCATTAACAACCAGGGGAGAGCCTGTCACTTACAGCTCATTCCCCAAGACAAAGGAAAATGTGTGTCTAGCCCATTAGGCAACTGAGATGTGAAAATAGCTCCATTTTTCTTGGTGCGATAATACAGATTTAGAGCCTCATTTCCATTAAAATTACTGGGTTGAAATGTCCACACCGGATCCTTATTATGATTAATCTATATACAGGCAGGTATGTACATATAGTAGCTCTAACTCATCTGTCTGTCTCTTTTGGCACAGCTTGGTTCACATTCAAATTTGCTTTGGGAAACAGCGGGCTGGGATTGAAAAGTCCTTCTCTGCTTGGAGATTTTGCTCCAGAACTCAATGGTATTTAGGCATCAAATTCCCACTGAAATATTAGATGAAGAGTATCTAAGTGTCTCTGAGGAGCTGGGTATTTCAACTCCAGTTCTAATGGGGCTTCAAGTACTTTAGCTACTTAAAGAGTGCTACTTGACTAGAGATCACAGGAGTTTCCCGGCCATCTGGAAGCTGAGCTCATTTTCCTGCAAGTTTTTTCTCTTTGAGGTTTTTCTGCTACAGCTTGGGAAAGTTTGCATGAACTGCCTTGTCCTGCCCTTGAAAACATGGATGCGCCTTCAGGCTCGGTGGGCACTATGGGCAGAAAGAACAGATTTACTGACAGAAGGGATGAATGAACTTTCAGTATCCTTCTTAATCAGGAATCGCGCTGCCCGAAGTTTTCTTATATAAGCTGACGAGTTTCAATTTGAGCATTATTGCAGTTAGCAAAATCCTGCTTCTTGCCAACAGGGAAGGATTAGCAATTAAAAAAAAAAATTATTTATTTCGGACTGAGCCCTGTCACGACTCAAGTGAGCAAGCAACAACTCTTAGAGCTACCTGTGTGCCAGGTGGTAACGCTAATCCAGAGGTAAAACTGCAAACCGTTTTTCTGGGAATGCCTCACCTTGGTCACAAAATTCAAGTGCACACAGGCTGAGTGGATTATCCCCAGGTAGGACATTTGCACAGGTCTATAGATTCCTTCCAGGTGATGACCAGGACGGTATGTATTTGTCAGTGACAATCCACAGCCCTCTGGGGAGAACTGGGAAGAACTGCTGGGAAGAACAGATCAAGAAGAAGCTGCATTTTTTCCAGCCTCCTGGCCATGTGTTGCTGATGGGTGTGCTTGGGCTTTGCTCTGATCTGATTAGCTTTTCGATAGCTACTGCCTTCAGCTGCAGAATCTGTGGATTCAGTGATGTGCCAGAGTTACGGTGACCTAACAAGGTATAACCCATCAGCTGAGCTCCAGTAACACCCAGGCGTGCACTTCCAGCACGCTCCAGCAGCGCAGTGCAGTTTAGTTTCAGTGCCTTTCCCTAAGGTCAAGTGGGATCAAGTCACATCACAAAGGGTGTTGGCTGTGAGCTTGTGCTGGCTGAGCTTGTAATTCAGCAGAACAGAGTAATTTGTCACATGAATGTGGATCTGCACCTCTGTCTGGCTTGCATTTTGGGGATAATGGTGACACTTGTCAGGAGACCCCATCTCCGAATATCTCCCGGGATAGCATGGAAGAAATGGGCTGTGGGGGTGTGAATGTGATTCCAGGTAGCCCCTGGGAAAAACCCCCAGTTGTGGATGGAGGAGCCTGGGCAGCCATCTAGATCTGATTGCCAGGATGACGTGGATATATGCTCCTCACTCTGGAAAAGACTCCTTCCATTCCTCTGCTTCCTCCAGTCTGTTTTGTGTGCTCCTGAGTGTGAGCAGAACAAAACTTGATGGCATCCAGTGCACTACAGGACTGAGAGCAGTGGACAGTCAGCTGTGAGTTAGCAAGAAATGATTAATTTTTCCAGAACACTGCACTGCTCTTTTATAAAACATATTAGTGTTGTTATAAATCAATGAACATGGTTTATAATAGCAATGATGCCCTTGAAATCTGTTAATACTGCAGTCAGTGGTGGTTTGTCAGAGCATTTAGTGCCCTTGGTTTCACCTTGGGCTATTAACTAACAAATCGGTTATTAGCCAGTGGTAATGACCAATTTTCTAGGGATGATTGCTTAAATATTGCCCACCTTGAAAAGAGAATTATTGCTCAACTGAAAACTGAACCCTTATTTTCAACTCGACAGAGCTAATGATCTTATCTGATTTCTTTATCTTCCTCCACCTACTCGAAGGTGTTCCGAGATCGTATTACTGGAGAACTGCTTCGCCTTCTGCCTTCTGTGACTCGAATCCAGGAAAAGTTCCATATTTAATATTTATTCCCTAAGCATCGCTGGATGAAGACAGATGGTAATGAAACCAGCGTTGCTGAAAGTGACCACAATGATAATAGATTCTTTATGATGTCCAGGAATACTGGACTCTCAGTCTCGGCTTAAATGTAGCATGGCGCCAAGCCCGTCACCTTAAGCTTAGTATTCCTGTCATCTCCCTGACCTGTCTTTAGACCTGATGAGTGCAGGCTGCACTAAAGGCATCAATCTGTCTTTCTCTCCCTATAAATGTTTTAAACACCCAAAGCTGGTCATAAATGACACATTCTGCAAGAAAACCTTTGCGGGGCAGGGGCTGGGAAGCGGAATATCTTGGGTAAAGAAAAAGAGAGAATATTTACTCTGGACCTCATTGGTTGTATGTGTTTCTTAAAAATACTGTTATCTGCCTGTGGTTCGTGTTTTCTACTTCTTACAGCCTTCTCCTTAAAGCAGCAAATTTTAAATGTTTTTGGCATCACAAGCCTCTCAATTTTTTCAGCAGAGTTGCAAACAGCTATGTTTTGAATTTAGTATATGGACGGTGGAATTTGGGCTGTTAACTTTCAGGGATCCCTTAGGACTCATGCAGGCTTGAGGACCACAGGGTGAATGAAAGGGTTTTGACTAGGAGCTGAATTTCCCTCTCTTCTCAGGCTAACCCTGCTGCAAAATTAAAACTCTGAGTTTCAGGAAATCAGATGCAGTTTCTGGTTCTGCCAGTTAGTAGTCTGCATGTTAGTTTTGTGACTCTACTTTCCCCCTAACTTTGATTAATGAACCTTTACTCTAAAATCCCTTTTGTCCCTGATAACACCTAGTGAAGTGACTCTTTGAATGTCAAATAGAACCTTTTGTCTGCACTGTAGTTTTAAAAGCATGTATGGTCAAAGGAGATGGAAGCGATCAGAAATTCCACGTCTTCTATGAAGTTGATTGTAAGTAGAGAGATGTGTTTGGCTGAGGACCACATTTCTGAGCCCTTCGCAGTACCTACTGGGGGAGCGGTGGCTCCACATGAGCTTGCAGCAGCACCTACGGGCCACAAGTCCTCTTGTGCTCTGCTTTCTGCCAGTGCTGATAACAGGGGTTGGGGCTGCACAGAAAAAATCCCAAGTGCGGTTGTGGCCAGCAGTATTTGGGACCCTCCACAGGTGGGGTGGGCTTGGAACAAAGAGGAATAATTTGGGCAGCGTGTCCAGTTTCTCAAGCTCCTGTGGCCAACAATGCAATTCTGCAACTCTGTGCAGTTTCAACTGTGGTAGTGGAAGCTGTATGTGCAGCTGTACTCAGTAAAATTAATGGCAAAAGTCCCTGTGAGTCCTAGCAGGCAGAGATGTGTATGTCAGATATCTGAGGAGAGGTGTTTCTGGGACGGAGATAACGTTTTATCTAAAAGGGGAAAGGCTCTTATGCCCGTGCAGGATTTGGACATCTTTGTCCAAATTTTCACTTTTTGAAATAACAGCAACAATTCTCCACAAAAGGAGAGCAACATGGGTTAAAGAAAATATACCTTGCAGGTTAGCAAAGGAAAATCAGGCCTACTGAGCAGCGAATGAATCTTCTAAGATGTTGCTGGATAAATAAATAAGTAGACTTACTTTTTTCTTGCTTTCCAAAGAAGAGCAACATGCGGTGCTCTTCATCTGGCTGAGACAGCAGGAATAGTCTGCTGGGGACATTGGGGAGCATCTTTCTTGCCTCCACTCTTTAGGCTGCCAGTGTCAGGTCACTGGTGCTAGGTCTTGTTGAGATTCCCAGTCCAACAAGAGTAAATAATGGATGTTGCACCAGCTGGCTGCTTGGCCTGTAAAATTCTGCTTCTAAACACAGGATAAAAGGAGAGAAAAAAAGGCATGCTTCCCTGTCTGTATTCCTAGTACTGCTTCACTACAAAGTATATAGAAAGTATATAGTATAACTTTAACCCAGAGATATTTTTAGAAGATTCTCGGTGCATTAGGCCAAAGGATTATGTCATTCTGTATGGTAGGGCCATGCAATTATCTGTTTTCTGTAGTTAAGTTAGGTATGCCACTGTTTTATGCAAGCTAAAGCACTCGCAGCCTGATAACCCTCAGTAGGGCTCTAAAAACCCAGAACTAACAAACGAGGAGAATTTGCTGGGCTGAGTGCAGCCAAAACATGAAGGTGACGGGGGCTGTGCAATTGTATTGCTACTACTTTATCACAAGAGACAAGGTGTATGTTCAGGGCATTCACCTGTTCAAAATCAAACGGCCTTTATCCTGCCCTCGCTGTAAGCTCAGAACGATTCATATGGAAGGTGGCTTGATGGCAATATGTAGTGAATTGGAAAACCTGCTCCTTGAACTAAACACCTTGAGGATGGGCACCTGGGGACAGACATCCTAAGTGACTCCTTTGTCCAGCTGGAAATACCTGAAAAATGCCTGCATTTCAGAAAGTGGGTGCTGGGCTCTACTAGAAAACTCGCTAAGTGATGTGATCCCTCAAAACAGAAGTCCTCATAGTCACTGGGCACCTTGGAAGACACGGTAATTGTAACCCAGGCAAACTTTGGAGTGTATGAAGCCGGTAAAACTCAACTCTCAGGGCAGAACATGAAGCCTCAAGAGAAGCACTAAAATTTGGCGTGATGAAGTGCAAAACAAGTTAAATCCCAGGCATGCAGCTGAAGTTCCCTCCTTTCAGTAATCTACACTACACACAAGTGCACCTTAACTTGTAAAATTTATTGCTACAAGCACCATCACCTCAAGGAACATCGATTTTCTTCCTGCTTTCAGCCCCCTCTTTGCAAGACTTATGACGCTTGCTGTGTGCCCCAAATCCAAAAGAAGAGATTAGCCAGCAGAGAGGGGGTTACTGTGGTTCCTTGGGGTAGAGCTCCGCACACAGCTGAGGGCCCTGAGCGCTGGGGTGGGATGGGGCAGCTGCAGGGCATTACCTGCCCAATGCAGATGAGACCGTTGTGAGAGAAACAGCTTTAAAAGAGACAGAAAGGTAGCTGTGGGTTTTGCAAGAGCTCTGTCACCAGGGGAAGGATTTTCTTTTTATGCTTTTACCTGGCTTTTGAGGGTATCTCCAAGATGCCGTTTATAGGTAAGATCATTTCTTTTTAGAAGCACTAGGGGCTAGGATTAGGATATGGTAAACCTCTCTTCCCTTCCTGCCTTCTGAGTGTCTGATGCAAAGCAGAAAAAAAGAATGTATGCTACTCTTTTTTTTTGAACTATTTTGGGTGCATTTGTCTAGACCTTCTAGGTAGGTGGGAGCTCATCCAAAAGCAGGTTCACCTCTCCAGAAGCATGGGCTGCAGTAACTCCTGCATGGGAGCAGCAGGCTTCAGGCTTTCTGAAAGTCTCTGAGTGGCTCTATGGGGGCAAAGCAGCCCCTGCGCAGTGAGGTTGTCCAAGAAATCCTGAACAAACCTATGGTAGTCCGCTGCGGTGTGTTCTCCATCACTGGTAACTCTTCCATTACAGCTGGATGCCTTTCTGAAAGATTAGTTGAATTCAGCTGCAGCTATGTGGAATTTAATTTAGAGAATTAGATGTATGTAGATTGGGTGATCTGTAGTACCTTCGGCCCTAAAATCATGAATGCCTGAATCTATAGTCTATTTAGTCAAAAGCCAGGTTTGGCTTTTACAGTGGCCAGGTTGTCCCCAGCAGTGTGTATTTTCTCAACCTTCTTTTAGAAAAGGCTGCCAAAACCTTATGCTACAAGGAGCACAGACAGCCTCTCAAATGCGCAGTATGCTCTGTCTGCTCTGTATGCTTGTGGTGAGCAAAATATAAATCTCTCTACTAAAAGAACTCATAAGAAGTCTGTTTGCCAAGTTGCTTTCTTTCTTGGCTGGGAGTCTAAGGGAACACTTCTTTCTTTGTTGTTTAAGTGGGAAAACAATTGAATTAGGCCCTCCAGCTCTGACCCCTTTCTCTAAGGCACTTGTTCCCACCACCCTGCATTTTGAAAATCAGGAGCAGAAAGTTCAGCTCTCAGGGCTTATCAGAGCAGGGACTTGGTGTAGAATGAGCCTGGGGGCATGTTTCAAGCATGGTGACTATTCTGTGTTAGCTTCCAGAGCGGATGTTCTCCTGTACTAAAGTGTTTTTTGTGTAACCTGGGTTGATCCACTTTGCAAGAGGATTAATTTAAACTACAGAAAAGGTACTTGTGGTTCAGGAGTTTGTGAAATAGATACCTGTGCTCCTTTGCTAGATAGTCAAGTCCTTACTAGAGCAGTACACTTGCAAAAAATCCTCATAACTTTGAACAAATAAATTTGGAATTGTTACTTTTAAATGTTGTGGACTTATCGCCATGGAGGGGTGACAATGTCTTTTGGAGAATCTGCGGCTGAAACATAGCGAGCTTAGCAGGTGGAAGTTCAGGGAGGATCCCTATGGTGCTGTTACATGGAGAAGCTTTGTCTACAGCATGGAAGGTGTAGGTGGAGTGACCCATTTGATGAAATTTTCTGCAAGTTGACCAAACTTTCTGGTACCTGATGCGATGATTTTTTTGTATCAGAAAACTGTTGAAAGCAGTGGCTGGGCATCCCCTTATGATGAATGAGGTGTGCATCGGAAATGGAACAGGACTTGAGCCTGTTGGAGAAATGGGATGACACACCCCAGAGTTTCTTGCATGTGAAATAAATCTACTTGTGTAAACACTAAAAGTTCATGTCCTTACCTGCAGTAAGCTTTTATCTAGATAAGATTCCTGTGCTTTCTGCTGTGTGCTGTGAAGTCTTGATGTGCACGAAATGCTATGGCAGAGACAGGAGATCTGAACTGAAAGAGCAAATGCAGAATGACACAAAAACCAGAATGACACAAACATCTGGAAACTCCATTAGGAGTGTGGTTTCCCAGATGGTGTTGAGAGAGGGGGAAACACTGGGCTGCAGACACCAGACGGTCTCACCTTGCCTTGGCAGTTGGAGAGAAAGGAGGTGGAGGGGTCAGTAGCACCAGAAAAACAATGAGGAAGATCTGCTGAAGCTTGTCTATTCTCTCATCTCTTTCCACAGCCTTCCACTGCCTTGGCCAAGTTGCTTGATGAATTTTCCTACTCTCAGCTCTTGGCTTTTTTTCTTTGAACTCATGCTGTGCTCTGTTCCCAGATGGCTTCTCCTGTGCCCCTATGCTTCCCCTCTCTCAAGCACATCATTAAAACTCATTCGTTCCAAAAGGTAACTTATATACTCATAGCACTCCATATCAAATATCTGTGGGTTCTCAAAGGGGAACAATAGAAACAATTTCCAAATATGCTAACTTTGCTGCTGTCGCTTCAAGTCTACCATTCTTCCTCCCCCTACCCCAGTGTTTATGTTGGTGTGACTCAGATTCAAGGATACCAGCCCTGAGGTGACACTTTGTTTCTTGAGAGCCTGTGAGACTGGAAATGAAAAATCATTCCAGTGAATGATGCACTTGCAACAGCTAATGAACAGGTGAAACCACCAAGTAGGGTTTTGCCTCAACAGCCTGTCTTTAGAGTAATTTTGATCTCTGACTTCAATGCTGAAGGCTATTTTTTTCTATCAGTAGCCATGCTGGTACATCCTGCAAAAGGCAGCACATCCTATCCTTTGTATTAATGGGGAACCTACTGTTTCTCTAAAGAACTTCCTAAAAGACCAGGAAGAGGTAAATGTTGAGCCTGGTTTGCTCTCATATTAGTTTCTTCTTCATGTGTCTGTATAGCATCTGATGGTTACTTGTTTTATGTAGGTCATGAAAAACAAAGTATTCTGGCTGGAGCTAAACAAAGATAACAGGTAGAAGGGTTCAATTTGCTGTTTTCTTGCAGGATAGGTGTTTGCATTTTTTTCCAATGGAACAAGTGACCAACAAAAACATTAATACTCCTGCATGGCTTGTGTGGTGCCAAAGATTTTAGTTGGCTTTTTATGTGAGTGGGCCATGTTATTAGAATAAAGTTTTCAGTGATGTCAAGGATGAAAAACTTCACGCTGCATGGTGGTTATCTTTATTATAAAATTGCTGATGATCTGAACGTTTGCCCTTTGCTTGAGCTTTTCCAAAGGCTACGAAACCTCTGCTAATTTACTTAAAACTTTTCCCTCTAGTGTCTTTTTGTGGTGGTCTCAGCAAAGCCGTGGAGGTGAAGGTGAAATGCATCAAATAAAATATTTTTGTAGCAGTGCTGGTTCAACCAGGGTGATGAAAATAGCATGAAAACACCTGATTATGTTTCCAGCACTGTTTCGCAGGCCAAATGACTTTGGAGGAAATACAAATACACCAAACACTGGTGAAGTTTGATAAAATTGATTTTAAATAATAAAGTATTAATTAGTCTTAAAAGTAATTAAGACTTTCAATAATGGCATCAAATAGCAAGTGGTTCCAAAGGGGGCAGATGTGGAGCTCTTGCTTTACTTAAAAGACAAACCAACAAACTTAATGTGTAACCAAGCAATAATATCGTGTTTTATAGTCTCTGGCAATAAGTTAATAATGGCTCTGCAGTGCTAAAGGCTCAGGACAATTTTAAGGGAATTTGATATTTTGGTCATCCAGGGAACCATTTCTAAAGTGAGGCTGCTCTGATTCACATGACAGAGCCCTGAAATCATAGAAGTTGACCTGCAACAAAAGCAAACAAAAAGGAGTCTTTCTGATTCCATCATAAACATTTGGCTGCAAATCACCACCAACCCATGTAAAAAAAACAATAATTGACATTTTCTTAGCAGTCAGTTAGAAAACTTCAGCTTCCAGATCATGCAAATTTAGTTTAATATAGAAGTACAGCAAGTTACCCCGTGCCTTTCATGATTATATCAACAGCACTTTCTGTTGGCTGACACATCAGGCTTGTTTAAAATCACTAGACCAAAGCAGACATGCTTTCCTTTGCTTTTTTCTTCTCTTGTAATTTCTGAATCAATTACAGGAGATTTTGAGAAAAAAAAAATTAGAAAGAGCAGAAGATGGACAGGTTAAGTGCCAACTGTTAAACCATCATCATTAACAACAAATGGTGTTTTATGACTTTGGAAATAAACAGATTTACTAATCTGAAAATTGTCTGTCGTCTTGCTGTTTTCTTCATGACTGCAATTTATAAGAAGCTGTACAGCTGCATTTCAGGGACATAAGAGAGCTCCTGTGTGAAAATTAGAAATAGATTTCAATTTTCTTGCTGCTGTTGTAACTAAACAGCCTGTTAACCTATTTAAATAGGAGAACGTACTGTGTACTCCTGGTCTAGAATACATCAAAAGTAATGTGATTATGTCTGTTTTGATACAACCCTATCTCACTGCTACCTAGATGCTCTTACATGAATGATACATGGAATTAGTTCCACGTTTCTTCTCTTACAATTAGCATATTAATGTGCCAGACAGATAATGCTGAAAGCCTGGATGCTTGAGCACACACAGCGCCTTCTTCATAGAGCTCTAACACTCAGCCCCTGTGAGTCCTCAGGAATGCATCCATACATGCTCTGCCTCCTGCTTGTCCTATGGGCAGCCCTGACCTGCGGACCACAGCTGAGATGCTTTAGGTGCTTATTTACCTTGGCCTCAGGAATCCCATTTAAAGAACTGGCTCAGTGTCAGGCTGCCCACAATGGGGCCTTTGCTTTCCCTGTGTGCGTGTGTTGAGGTGTGTGCTTATGTGTGTCACAGCCATGTGCGTACCTCGCTGGATGTGGGGGCAGCCTAGGGGATTTCTGAGCACCCAGCTCAATGTTTTTGACGTGTATATTTACATTAACATATAGCATGTATGCGCATACAGGCATGCGTATTTCTTTCTGTACATATACTGCAGAGGCTTAGCCAGTATCCCATGAATTTATACATCAGGAATTCAGCATGGCTGGTGAAAGTTTCTAATCTTTAGTCTATCTTGGTACAACACTAATGAACTTGTAAAAACAGGAAGGAGCGGAAAACAAATGAAATTCAGCTGGTGTTTGAAGAGCTGTCAGATCCCCTTGCTGAAATGTTTCAGAGGAACATCTTTCTGATAAAACCTCTGAGAAAAGTGGAGGAGTTTCAGAAGAGTGATTGGAAAAACAGGATGCCGACTGGCAGGCTTTGCTAATGCATTGCATCTGTAAAGACTCCAGCAACCGAACACAGCATTAGCTATGTGAGAGCCACGGAACTAGGGAAAGTTATTACATCTGAGCGTGATGGGAAGAAGGGGGAGGGGGAGAAGCAGGCTGTTCCCTTTATGCATCTTGAAATTTGCAGGTTTTTTTTGAGCCTTTGACATTTTTCATTCCATCTACTTTGCTGTCAGCATGCAGGCTTAATTCTACCAGTAATGAACAATGCTACTTCTGCTGTCCAATACCATTTTTCATCCCAGGATCTCAAAACAGTTCACAAACGTTAAGCAAGCTTTGCAATACCAGCGTGAGACAAAGCTAGGACTTCCTGGCTTCACACAAGATGCTGCAGTGTCTGTACCTCGCTGGCAGATGTTATCCTCTTTTTACAATAGTTTAAATCATGGAATGGTGGGATCCTTGGTTTTCTACTAATTTTCCTTGTTTTCCATTCCAGAGTTTCTATGACTGTTAAATAACCTACTGATGCTGGCCACGGGGCTTTTGGGGGTCTGCTCCTTCCACTGTCTGGGTCAGGAGGCTGTCACTTTGTGTCTTAACTCCGGCTTGGCCCCTGCACTTGAAAATCAGGGCACGGGAGTGAGACTGGAGCCAGGCCCACACAGATAAGGGAGCTCAAGGGTATTCGTGGTTCCTCCAGTCTAGACAGTCTTGCTTCAGAAAGCTATGAAGTGGGTCCCTAAGAACAGGGGTGTTGAAGATGTGGAGCGAAGTGACTTTGCAATGACTGAGAAGCAAACTGCAGTGGAGGTATTGATTGCACAGAAGCCCTGGTTCTGCAGCTTTACCCATGTCCTTTCAGCTCTGTTTTCTCTAGGGTTGTCCCCCTGAGTGAGCTCCATCCAAGGGACTTGTGTGAGAGCAGGAGCCTGTCCTGAGGGGCTCGGGCACGTGTGGATGTGATACAACACATCCTTACACCATAAAGCTTTGTATTTTCCCTCCTGTGCTCAGTTGGTTCTTGTTTCCTTGTGCCCAATCAACCTGTAGCTCGGCAAAATGATCGTGTGAGCTTTCCTTCCTCGCAAGGCACTGAAACTCATCTGCGAATTACCTTGCATCTAGCCAGGATGACTGAGGACATGCCCCTTGGAAGTTGGCGTGCCCAGCGTGTCCTGGTGGGGCTGGGAACTGCCTTCGTGATGTCTTGATCTCTGCCACAGCCTTCTTTGGGGGAGTGCCTTCGGAGGCAGTTGTTTATGTCTGAGCGGTTTCTAACATCCGAGTCAGAGCAGCAGAATGGCAATTCCAAACATCCTGGTCTCCATGAGAGGATCTAACAGTGGGCCCAGGAAAGCCAAGGACGAAGAAGCAACAGAAAATGTAAACAGGAATACAGCTTTAAAACAACATGATGCAGAAAAATATCTAACAAAGCTGGATCTCATTAAACTGTTTCTCAGCTGTCTCTTTCAGCTGTTCCCACTGCCACTTCAGTGCATCTCGGCTCCTTCTGCTCCGGCAGCCCTTCCCTGGAAGGCAGATGCTTTGCGGGTGAAGCACCAGACTGGGAGCTGGGGGACGTGGCTTTGCTACTGAGTTGGGCAAATGCAGCGTCACGTTTTCCTTTTCAGCGCCTGGCCTGTGACTCTTACCACCCGTAGCTCCTGAATGCCTGGGCTCGTGCTTCGCTTTCTGTGTGAGCAGCAGTGGCTGTAGGCGGTGGGTTTCGGGGTGTGTGGAAGGTGCAGGGAGAGGTGTGGGCAGGCTGAGGGCAGCTCCTCCAGCCAGGAGCTGCTCTGAGATGCTCAGGGCCCAGCTCAAAGTTGCTGCTTTCACTTGTGAACGTCAGGCAGTGTTTACATAAATATAAACACACTTTTCATCACAAATACCTACTTCTTAATTTCTGTATGCTGTACTTCTGTAACTAATTAATCATCATGATGTCCTGAGAAAAATGTAATTATCTCGGCTGTTGTTGTCCCATTTCCCAGGCAAGGAAAGCCCTGGGGACACCTTGCTGTATCGAACTGGTGTGGTGTTGATCGCAGTGAGCCTGCCTGCCTGCTCAGCACAAGGCAAGATTGGCAAAGTAAATCCCACCTTAATTTTGTGAAGAATTTTGTGAAATGTAGGCTGTGCTTTTACATATAGGAAAAGGACTTTTCTTATTTTTACCATAATGCTGACTTGTCTGTCTGTCTGCTTTGATTTGATCTGCTTCATTGTTTTAAGGTTTTTGGGGCAAGGCCTGCCTTCAAGCTGAGTCTGCTCCCCATGCTAACATCCAATGTGATGCTGGCAGGTCCTTCACATGGTGCAGTCATTTTTGACTGGATAAATCATTTTGTTTACTTTCTTGTAGTATTATTGAGCTGTCTGAAAGTTATAGTTACATATTTTTATTTGGATTGCTGATATTTTGATAGGGAAGGATCTGCTTCTAAGTGACACTTTGTTCTGCCAAAAATAAAATGGGGTTCTGAGCCGTGCCTTACAAAGGTGTTAGATGTGTCCAGTCACAGAGCTGGATATCACATGCTTCTAACAGTACTCAGTGCAAAAATCAAAGTTTGAAGCAGTGTGGAATTTTCTTGGTCTCAAGGCTCTGGACATTTGAGTTCAGGAAAAAAATTAAATTTTGAAGCTAGGTTATTCAGTGTCAGTCATACATCCATCTTCACACCATCACCTTAGTGTTGCCCAATGCTGGCCTTGACCGGGGTTCAGGTGTCGGATGAGAAGGGCTTTGTTGTGTGGGGTGGCTCTGTGGTTCCTTCCCCTGATGTTGGCTTCAACCCCATCTTAGCTGCTGGACTCCAGTGAACTTGGACGCCTCGAAATGGCCGTGGGATGTGTGACGTTAAGGCTGCAAATCTGTTTTGCTGTGAAATCCTCTATTGTTCTAGGTTTGAGGCCTTGAGAATTCTCTCCATCAGAAAAAATAATTTGCCAGATGTCTTAATAAGCCGTGTGCATTGACGGCTCTATATAAGGAGGATTTTTAAAGCAGAGGATGTTTATTTTTGGCAGCTTCTGTCATTTAATGATTTTCCTGCTCCGGCTACCCTCCAGAAAACTGATAAGTGTATCCTCTTCCCATCTTTTAAATTAGTGATGAGCCCCAGCGCTGGGCCAAGTCCATATATTTGGCCCAAGTCCAGGTGCTGGCTGAATACCGCAAATGTTGGGGGAAGTTGCAGCCCGTGTGTAAAACTCTGCAGGTTACACAACCTTTGAGTCTGGTATTTCACTTTTGTTCACTCTGGATTTAAAGGTTTAGTCCAGATTGGTAATATTTGAAAAGCATGCATGTGTATACATAACTGGGAAGAGAAATAGAACATTGCCTTGAAAATCCTCCAGTTCTAATAAGGGAAACAGCTTTCTCATAGGTTCCCACATCATCAGTCAGCTCATCACATGCGTGCTGCTGCAAGACATTTTTCTTGTAATGAATTGAATAATCACATCTGTTTCTCAAGCTTGAGAAAAGTTTAAAGAGTCATTAACATTCTCCTGTTTCCACCATTGGCAGAATCTACTTTTTTTTTTTAAATCAGCATCTCGGCAGCGTAGACACGTGTGCATGTGAAAAATGTCAGTGCCTGCAGCTGAAAGGCTCCGTGCTGCTTCCACGCAGACAAGCGGCGCTCTTCGTGTGTGCGCCGCTTGCAGCCACGAGCACAGGATGGGCTCTGGGTACAACAAACATGCGCGCACACCTGCTCCTCTCTGCTAATTCTGCCTCTCTTCCCACCCTAACCACACCGCACCTTGTGCGGCTGCCTCCTCCCCGGCACATGCAGGCAGGGGACGCGAGAGGGCAGGCGTTCCCTCCGCCCGGGCTCTCGGCTATTGTTATGTTTATGCAAACAGGCTTTGACATAATAGCTTTGAAACAGTTGAAAATTGGATTGTGCCTTTAGGCCAAACATTCAGACCACCACCTTGGCCATATTCATCTGCCACAGTAAATTGGGTTCAGCGTTGGCTCCGCACGCTGTATTTCAGGGAAAGATTACAGCTTGGCAATAACTTTTGTACAGGAAAGACAAATGCAAACTCCTGGCAGAAACATTGGAGCTGTTTAGTTGTGCAACCCCCTATCTGGAGGAATACAGATTGTACTGAGAATTTCTTTGGACATCTGAGGAGCAAATAAAACAAACTCCCAGGCTGGAATCTCCATTCCTTTCTTTTTCAGCTTCCTAATGTGATCTAATTATGGTTTAACCTCCTGAAATAAATACCTAATAAAGGATGAACCTATTAGAAGAGTAAATTTACTGCCCGCTAGTTAACAAATTCTTGCCGTGCTCACTTTAAGCAATAATGTTATTGGGATTAAACATTGTTTCACTGGCTAATGGTCTCTCCACTGCAAGACAGATGATATGGAAAATAAAAGTCAAAACAAAGCCAGTCCCAGGATTAAAGCCCACAGTCAAAGGCGCCTTTTACATAAAAAAAAAAAGTGTTGAAAAGAAGTGAGAGGGTAACTCCAACTGGGGATCAGCAAGAGTCTAAGCTGTGGTTGGAAGGGGAGACGACATTCCCTGGGTTCACCGTAGTCAGTGTTGCATTTTTCTATTGGCTGTTACAATTTTATTGCATATTTAGGAAAGCGAAGGTTTATTTGGGACTGATTTCAGAAGAACTGAGCTAGTTTCAGCCCTTTCTCTTTCATACCAGCAGATGTGCATGTGGAATTTGGGGGCTGTGTTCTTCCTTCTGTCCCCAGGAAGGGTGGGCACCCAGGTGGGGGGAGGCGATGGTGGTAAGAGTTCTGAGGGCTGGCAGGAGGGAGCTGAAGGTGAGGTTAGGGTGGGAGCAAGGTGAGGGCTGGGGAGAGGAGAAAAATGGCAATTCCTCTGGCAATCTTCCCTGCTGCATCTCTAGTTTCCATCGTGGTGCTGGCCCATCAGTGAATTAATGAGGCCATTGACTTTGCCAGGGGTGGAGAATATAAATAAAAGCAATTTCCTGGCCTAGCTCCCACTGAAATCTAACCCAGTGGGAAGAGAAAGCCTCTCATCTTAAAACAAAAGCTTTTTTAGCTTAGGTGGTAGCTGAGCTGATGATAACTTGATTGCAAAAGTGAGTTTTTTTTTTTTTGCAAAAACATACCTTGGCCTTTCTGAATGCATGAAGCTTGCACGCTGGCTACTTCTGGTGTGCAAATGAGGTGACACACGTTGTTAGCAGGAATTAATAATAGCGGCTGCAGTAGAAACACATTTCTTGCATGAGTACCTAAATGTTTCCTGTGCTGGGATTTGCCCGGATCTCGTTACGTTCTACCTGCAGAGGTCTCCTGTTCAGACTGTCTTAACTCTGCTTTATTCATTGCCTATGTCAAGATCTTGTCCCCCTACTTTCAAGGCTCCAGAAAACAGCAAGAGACTGACGAAGTATGTTACCTGCCTCACACACCTTGTTCGTGCCTCTGAGTGAAGCGCTCCTCTTTTGTTAGGGTTGGAAACTTAAAACAAGAGTGAGAAACCCTTCTCTGCTGCATTCCCCATCAACTGCGATGGACCAAATTCTGAAGAAAGGAAAAGTCCATGTTTTAAGTGACATCTGTCCATCTGCCCCATGACAACCAGCCTGCAGTACCTTCCACGGTCAAGTAACAGCAGATTGGACTGGGACGGCGGAGACATCGCCTATGCTGTGTTCCAGGACACAAACTGTCAGTCAGTCCACCTGCCCTTTTCATTTTTCTAGTCTGCTCAGCCACACTTTGCTGTGTTAAGCAACTTTTGCCTGTGGGTAAACTATCTGGTGCTGGACTCTGCCAAAAACCAGAAGTCTCCAGATGAAAATGGATAGGAAGTAACACATAATAGGGGAATCATATATTTCTGTAGTACCAGGAGGAAGTTTTGCTGCTTGAAAAAGTGCTAGTTTCATTAAAAAAAAAAAAAATCTTTGTCTCCAGCTGTTTTCCCCCCAAAAGAAAAAATCTCAGTAGATGCCTTCAGTATGGTGCTCCCCCCCCATTTATCAGGCCTCTCACTGAATAAGAGCAGTATTTTTACGGACAAAACTGAGTGAGCTGGCTGAATTTTGCTGTAGCAAACTGATGTGGTAAGGCTCTTTGTCATATATCACAGTCAGAAGCCATTTATTATCCCGCTTTCCTTTGGGAAGAGACTGGGGCAAAAGATCCAGATTTTACCTTTCCTTTTCCTCAAGTGTGTGTTTTATAATCATCACTTATTAGCAGGATTATGGTAGCATCTAGGTAATCTTGCCAGGATCGGGGCATTATGATGATGAACAATGACAGAAGTCTATTCATTAGAGTCCAGAGAAATTGTTTTGCTTGGCTGTAAAAGCACTTGGGCCAAGGAGGTCAGACAGCTTTATTCAAAGTCTTCTGCCCATGTTACCAACTCTCGTGATGTTATCAAAGTCTCCCACCATCCTGGGCTTTTCAGCGAGCAGCACCTCCTGCTGTCATGCGAGTCCGCAAGAAGCTCAGCCTTCATTAAATGGGAGAGAGGATTCAAGCCCTGTTGATTTCAAGTGAAAAGACTGAAAAACATGGGAAGCAGAAGGCAAAGAATTATCCCTTGAGATATATATAAACATATATTAATTTTAAATTTTTAATTTGAAGGGTGACTTTCTACTTTCTTGGAGCCTGACTTGTAGGAGACAGGACAGGACAGGGCCTTCAAAGCCACTCAGCCCCACGTTTCTCAGTCTGCAAGCCTGTGCTCCATGGTACTGGCACAGAGCAGCAAGGCAAGTGTGAAACTCCTCTTTGTGTGACTTGGCTCCCCTGCCAAAGCATGAAGAATTTCTCATCATGTGAAAGAGGCAGAAAGGAGGTAGGCTAAATACTCCATAGATATTTACTCCATAAAGTGAGGCTCCATTTCAATCTAGACCATCTATCCCAAAAGTATGGCTATTCCTTTTTCATTTAGAGTGGATAAGAAATTGGGAGCCAAGAATAAGTAGAGAGACAGAGGGGCTATGATAAAAATACATTTTTCTTTCTCAAGATTGCCTTCACCACAGCCAAACACACAAATGCCACTAACTGTGTCTCATTTATCCTTGGTTTCTCCTTTCCCCTGTCTAGCCCCTTTGTCTCCTGTCTCTATAGCTTGTCAGATATATTTACCCATCCAGGCTCCCAGGTTTTTGCCCAACTTGAGCAATGCTTAAAAGGCTGGTTTTCAGGAAAGCACCACTTATGGCAGACAGAAGAAGGATCTGAATTAGAATTAGCCAAATGAAAGCATTTCAGGGGAGTTTTTCTGATAGCCCCTAATGCAGTTTTGTTCTACTTTGGGAAACTCCAGATAATATCTTTTATGCCAACATGGAGCACAGAGGGAACCCTGAATTCCCTTTTTTTTTGTCACTTCAAGCCACAGATGCTGGAAGCCCTGGGGCACTAACTTGAGGGCAGAGCTTGCTGAAATGCAGAATGCCCTGCTCACTGGAAACTGCACTGTTGGATCAAATGCTGGAACAAAACCCAGGAATGAGAAGGCTTTCCATGGATTGGAAATGTCAGTTCTCAGTTTGCCTTTTTTTTTTTTTTTTTTCTCAGAAGGCTTTGAAGCATTTGGGTTGATGTTTTTGGTTTTAGAAACAAAACAGCTGCCTGGTCTCCTGAGGCTGTGCCAGGAGTCCCGCACTCCCAGGAACCCTTTTGTGCTGTCTCCACGTTATTTTCCAACAGCAAACTATTTCACAGGAGAGTTTCCATCCAGTTCCGCAGGGAACCTCTTCTCAGCTCTAACAAGCCTGGTACTACCAGGGGAACCCGGAACCCCTTTTTAGCTCTACTTATTTCGTATTATTTCTAGCTTTGACCTTTGCCTTGCTGTCCCAAACCACATATGATGAAGGGCCTTGCTGTCTGAGTAAAAACTTCCAGGATCAGGGTTTTCCTTCCTATTCTGAGAGCATGCGAGAAGAACTTTTGGTCCTGTACTGTCAGGCAAAGACTTTTTTTTTCATCTTTCCTTTTCCTTTACAATTAATTAGCTAATAATTTTGCTACTGATCCATTCGTCATTAAAAAGCCGAATCCCTTTTGTTAGATCTGGATGGAATAAAGGTAGGAGAATTTATGTCTTAATTTTAGTTCATTATGGCAGAGAGCATCCCACCCCATCACTCTCCCTCTCCCCCTCCCCTTCCAAGACCTCCCTCTTCCTTTAGAGGATCAGTTATCACTTTGCCCCTAAACTCCTCACATTCTGCAGAGGCATTGGAGGAGCCTTCACTGCCCTTTATCTTCCACTGCCTCATTAAGAGAAATGAACCTGAGTCTGAGAGAAATGACACAAGGGAAATAAAAATGTAATCCCTTGGTGCCACCTATAATGAATTGTTATGAAAACCATGAAAATATCTGTCTGCAGATATTGTTCTTTGATTTGAAGTCAGTGTTGTAAGCGGTAATTTTTGTCATTAAAGCTGTTAATCTGCACAGCGTTCCTCATAAGTTTTTATGAAGAAAAACAGCCCTGCTGCCTACATGCTCATGCAGGGAGCTTCTGAGCAGTGCTACATGAACAGGGTGCCTTTGAATAATTAGCTTTAATTATAGCCAAGGTGGTTGTCTCAGAGATGGGACTGTTTCATGGCAGCCTGCTGGCCATGTTGGGATGGGATGGAGTGAACTGGTTCATCTGAACCTCACTGCCATGCTATTCCCCCACCGGGCTGAGGGCAATGTAGGTATATCCCAAAACACTGAGCTGTGTGTGCACGTGCAATCAGCCTCAGGGATTGCCCCAGCTGTATGCTTTTGTGTTTGGGATGGGACCGTAAGGGATCATTGTGTCCTAAGCAAAGCTGAGCTGTGGTGAGCAGACGAGTGCTGGGAGTATTATTCTTTGTCCTCTTCCAGCTAGCACAGAACTGACCTCTTTCCTAAAACCCATTTTCAGCTGTTCTTGAGACAGGGGTGCTCTTTTACCTCATCTTAGTGCTTCTCTGAGGTCCTAGGCAACTGCCTTTCATGCTCTGTCCGTCAGGACAAGGCTGGAGTGAAGACATGGTGGGGATGTTCCTACAGCCCCCTTCACCAACACACCAGAATTGCTGTATGCATTTCCAGCACAAGTTCACCACGCAAGTGCACTCTGTCATCCCAAGGAGTGAGCATTCTAGAAAGAAAACCCAGGTATTGATGAAGGAAGAAAACATGGGGGTCTTATGGGAGTGAATCTAAACACCAGAACTTCTTTCAGTTGGAGCAACATTTACCTGAGCTGTAACTTCCACCTCTTACAAAAGTAGGAGGTTTTTTCTCTGGAGCAATTAGCTGCTACAAAAGGAGGTGGAAATGAATGTAGCTTAGCAGTGGAAAAGGACAGAGATGGGGACCTGCAATGCTCTGCAAACCAGCAGTCTGCACAACCTTCCTTATGTGGCCCCAGCCCATCATGGTCTCCTCTGGCCTTCAGAAGCAAGGAGGTCCCTTCTGTGTAGCACGACCTGAAGGGCTCTTCAGGGAAAGCAGGCTGTAGGAGAGTGTAATGCAAACACAATTTGGATTAGCTGGAGGGAGCACTAAATCTAGGGCTGGTTCCTGTGCCTGTTAGATGCTGAATCAGGAGAAAGGGGGCACTGACTGAAAAGAGGCCCCTCTGCCTGGGGACTGGCCTGTTTTGCACCTGGGCTAAGGGCGATACCTGTGGGAGCTGTGCCCCACGTGTCTCCTTGCCTGCTGTGCTGGGAAGCCCATTTTGCTGGAGCCCTTGTTCATCGTAGCTAAAGGAAAGAAATCCGATTCAGATCATGAAGGTGTTAAGCCACAAACCATAGAATTCAAAGCAGCCTCTAAGCATTAAAGATTTAAGAAGTGGTGTAGGAGGGAAATCAGCCTTTGGAAGGTTTCATCTACCTCCTTCGAACAATTAGCTCCCTGCTGAAAATGGGATGTATGAACCTGCAGTCTGGCCTTGCAAGGATTTCCTTGTTCCCTTCAGAAATTAGGTAAAGTCTCAGGATTTGGCTCAGTGGCTTTACTTCCAGGATCTTAGCAAAACCACAGACACTGCCATGCTCTGCAAGCATTTAGGCTTCCATTTGTGGGAGAGGTGAAGGCTGAGGCTGATTTTCAGTGACTTTGCAGGAAGGCCATTATGTAGTGTATGAGACTGGAGGCAACATTAAAAACTTAAAAATTAAAAGACCCATAAAAAAAATGAGTTAATAAATCTTTCAAGACAACAAGTTGGTGGAATAATGACAACTAGCAGAATTTGCTATGGCCTCTGCACCTTAAAGGAAGCATCTTCTCCATTTGGTCTATACCTTAAAAGCAGAAGAGATGTACACAGCTCATGATTCAAGGCTTAAGATTGTCTTTCCTTTTCTCATGCAACTGTCCACTCTGAAGTCCTGGAATTTTTCCCTGGAGCATCTGGAACTAGGCAGTGCCCAGTAAAGAATCCTGTGCAAAACAGATCAGATAATATTCCTGTATATAAAATGTACACAATCTTTTTAGAGAATGCCAATTATGTTTCCTGAAAATCTCACGAGCATTACCAGAACCAGATAACCTATACAGGCAGCTGGGGGCTGCATGGGTTCCTGAGAAGATATTTATCTGCTCTGCCTCAGGGTAGAGTACTCCAAAATCTGGCAAATTACCCTTTATACTCCAGGCAGAGTAGCAGCATGGGATAGACAATTTTCTCCTTTTTCCTGGCATCCTAGAGCACAGCAAGTGTTTTCTAGCATTTTGGGGGACATAAGAACAAGATCAGAGAAGAGGGCTCTGCAGACACCATTAACATGGTAGGATGAACCTGCTGACAATAAGTCAATGATTCTTTCTGACATGACTCTAAGAGTAGCAGAAGGACGTCTGTAGGATGACTCATGTTAAAGTATGTATGACTTGAGATTTAGGACAGATGTCAGGTTCAGAGAAGTGTGGTGCAAAGAAGATCATTTTTATTGGCATAGTAGCAGGAGACAACTTGTCAGAGTGATGTTGACTCCTTTTTTTTTTTGTATTGTTTTGGAAGGTCCCTTGGGAAGATGGGAAATGGAAAGGGCAGAAGAAGACCTGGCAACATCCCCAGCCAAATGGAAAAGGTTGCTTTCCTGCAGCCTGTTAGAACGTGAGGTGATGGTGATTCCATTACCTTCAGTTTGCAAAGGAACAGCCTTGGAGAAGTTGGAAAGGGGGCCTCTGTCATCTCCAGTGTTGTCAGGGTGGTTCTTTCCTCTCAGACCTGCCTATGTGTTGAGTTTGCACCAGTTCCATGTGTTGGCTTAAATAAGGGACACATTTAAAATATGTTAAACCCCTATGCAGACCTTCTTTCAAGGGTTAAGCAATTCTCTTGCCTGCCTTGCACAAGCATCCTCACCAACAGAAGTAAAATATTCGCAAGTCTCATTTTAAAATATCAGAGAGCGATCCACTGAGTTAAATCAGGCTTCTAATGAGATCAGGAGATACACGTCTTCTGCTGGCACTGATTTCAAGCTCCTGGGCTTACTTTTTCTGCTTTTGGGGAAAGCTAAGTTTTTTTTTCAGGACAGCTTCATGGTCCAAGAGAGGCCCAATGAAGATGTTAAAACTGCGATACTTCCTCTTCTTTGTTTGAGAAGTGTATGTGGGTTGCATTCTTACTGGTAACTATAACAGTGAGATCTACAGTAATGATTAAAAAAGCCTTTGAATGAATTCCAGTCTCTCCTCCCACTAAAAGCAGGGAGTGAAGTCATATCCAGCTGTCACTGAGAATGAGAAATTCATCCAGACACCTTTACCAGCATTAGTCTTACATAAAAGTCAATTCTTAACTAATATTGATGTACAGTCTGTAAGGCAAGGGTCAGGGCTGTCTACTTCTACCTCCATGTGTGACCCACGCCCTATCCCCGACCTTATTCCTTACCAGCTGCCTCTCTGGGTACATGGCATTTATCCACCATGATCTCTGCTGCATTTTGTCCCTCTTGTTCGCAGAAATGATTGCAGCTGGAATTTGAGTGGAATTTCCTGCTTTTCCTGGTTTCCGTGTTCTTTCTTGCCATGGGGTCAGGACAGGAAGTGGGATTTGGGAGATTATTTTGAATGCAGTGTGAGAGATTTAAGAAAAAAGTGAGGTTAAAATGGTATCCACTACTGCATCTGCAGATGTGCCAGTGTTTGTTCCATTGTACTGCCGTTCATAGGGTCGTATGTTTTCTGTGCACAGGGGACCCTGACTCATGATAAGAACTCCAGATATTGCTGCCTAATGCAGATAACATTAGGAATGCCCAAATTAATTTACAAGTGATTAGCTAATCAATACATTTAATGAGGCTCCACTGAATAGGCAGAGTTGCAATTCAGAAGTAGAGAAGTCAAGACTTAAAACTGTGCATGCACCACTGGCTTAGAAAGAGAAGGAGAGCCTGGGACAAGGATCACACGCCCTGAGCACCTGGCTGGTGGGCGCTCAAGCATGTCTCTGTGCCTGCCTCAGGTATGTCTGTAAGTGCCCTAAAAGACATGTTGTTTCTTCCACAAGGTTATAACTGATTCCAGATCCAGGGTGGGATGAATAAACATATAACACAGCATACTGTGTTCCACCTCTGGTTGCCGTAGCAGAAAGATACCGATGGACAAAGAGCCCCATGAATGTAAGCCTTTGGATTGCAATTTTTTTTAATTTTTTTTTATTTTTTATTTTTTTTTTTGTGGATGGAAGAGGAGGAGCGAGGTGATTTGCAAAAGAGTCTGGGACTTGAAAACCACAGGATTCTGCGTTCTCGATTGTGACCTTTTGTTTTTTTCCCACCTAAACAGTGAGATTTCTGGGACCTCCTCTCCTCACATAGGCATTACAGGGAAGAACACGTTATAGGTTGTGAAGCAGCCAATGTGCTAGGAGGTTGGAGGCCTTACAGTACCTGTTGTTATAGAGGGCTGCTCTGCATCATGTCCCTGTCCTCTACACCCACTCCAACTCTTGCAGCTCAAACATCCAGGGTCTGTAACCAGCTTCCCGTACTTTCACAGCGAGAGTCAGGCTCTGAGCTGTGGCCAGCAGAATCTGGCTGAGAAGCGTGGGAAACTTAACAGTAAGAGAGAAAATCTGCTCTATCAAGGGCTGTTTTCCTGGGGCTGCAATTTCTGATGCATCCAGCACATTTTTGGGTTAACTGTACTCCTGGAGCAACACTGAAAAGAGTGGAAAGAAAAGTATTTTATCTTCAAAAAACAATTCATTCAACAAATTGAGAGGTTCGTGTCAGTCCCTAGCAAAGTAAACAGATCTCCCCAGGACTCATACTGCCACCTTTTGCCGAACCTATTAACCATTTCCTTAATGGCAGGAGAGTGAAGTGGATTTTCCTCTTCATTGCTTTTAAAGTAGGATGCGGGCTTTTAAAGTGGATTCTTTCAGAAAGAAGGAATAAATTAAAATACTTTGGAGTTCATTTTTTCAGTTTAGTTTTTGTGTCATTGCAGGAGATTCACTTCATATTTTCTCTTCTGACGTGTATTTAAGTTGGAAGTAGACAGTTTTCCTTCAATATCCGATTGTAACCACCTCCTTTACTAGGACAGTTAAGGGGTATTGAAGTGATCATTGTAGACGTTCTTTGCTCAGATGTTTCCCCATCGTGAGTTGTTGTGGTTGTCCAATAACCAACATTTTGTAATGTTTTAGACTAAAAGTCAGGGAGGACTGAACGTGTGGGAGAAGCATTCATTTAGGGTTGGTACTTGCGCAAGACCTAGGAACAGCTTTTAAGAAGCAAATGGCTCTGACCCAGCACCAGCATTTGGGACTTGCCTCTTGCAATCCCATCCATTCCAAAATTATGATATTTGCTTATATAGACAATCAACACACCACCAGTCCTACGTTAACAGTTCAGACCAACTGCAAAATCACTCTAGGAACCAGATACACTTACTGGCTACTTCTGTCAGGCAGATCCATAGGAACTCTACCAAACTTCTGCCCCTTACTCCTCCCATTTTATCTCCTGGGCTGCGATACATCAAAGTGTGCTGGGCAATAGCAGGTAATCCATAAAGGCATGTCTAGAAATAGTTCATAAAATTGTTTCTAAAAGAGCCGTGCTTTGTAGCCAAGAAGCACCACATAAATGATTTTGACAAAGGCTGGGAGATGTTACAGAAATGAGGAATACGATCAATCTGCACAAGACAGGTGCAAGATGACCTCAAAGTTCGTTATAACCATGTGTGTAGACATAACCTGAATGGCAGGAGAGCAGCATACGTGAATGAATGTGGATGTTCAGCTTTCCTTTATTGGTCAGAGACTGTCCAAACAAACAAAACTATTCCCTGTCTCTTTGTTTAATAGTGGTTCCCGCTGCATAAAACCAATGACATTATCTTCCTAGTTGGCTAATGGGGTCTGAGAGACAAGACGTGATTTCCATCAACATACATATGCAAACATTTCTTTAGCATTTGGATTTTTTTTCAGGGGTATTTTGGGCAATCTTTGGGAGGGTAGGCATATGGGACAAAGACTGCATCTCTCTCTCTTTTTTTTTTTTTTTTATAAATATTTTGACCAGAAATGTTGAAATGTTTGATTTCTAACCAGTGGTAGATTTTACTTGCGGTATGTAGGATCATTTGCTCCTTTACTTGCTATAGTCACGATTGATCCAATGTCATGAAAAACCTGAGTACTGCCAATTGCAAAGCACTCCTTATCAGCTGGGGTCTGTTACCTGTGAACTGTTCTGCTGTAGGTATGTTATTGCTGCTTCCTCCTCGTACAGTCCTGAAGTACGACTTCCTCCAGCACTCAATTCTACTATCCAACACTCAATTCTACTATCTAGGTCTTTGCCACATTAGTATAGGTGTTTCATAATTATTTAAAGTTTTTATTTTCACCCCATTGCAGTGAGAATAACTCTACTATTCCTACTTAAGACATGGGGAATTAAGGTCACAGAAACAGGGAGGAGGGCTACACTCACAGAGAAACCCAGGTATCTAATTTCTTTTTGGTCCCTAAACAGAATTTAACACGTTGGTATCCCTTTATGGACTGGGATCTGGAAAGCTATTTGCAGAACCTAATTTTCAGGTGAAGATGAGTATTGGCTTACAAAGAAACGTATGCATTTTATGTCCTGTAGGAGCTTTCCAACATCCTTCAGGAAGTCTGCGACTGAGCAAGGCACCAGATTCCCATCTCCTGACACCGAGCCACACTACCTAACTGATGCATTTCATACTTTCAGGAATGTATCCAATTTTTAATCTTTGATCTTGGTGTGAACTTACTTGATGTTATAAATTTTGAATTTTTAGTGTATTTTTGTACTGTTACAATTATGAAATTGGCTTCTCGTATTCATCTTCCTTCAGGAATCGGAGTAACGTGATTATTGGAATCGGTTCTTTGAAGCCTGCGATTCCACAGTTCTTTTTTTCTTTAGGCTGTCTCCAAGCAGTGACACCATGTCTAGGTCTCATCATAACAGCACTAATGAAAAAGCAAACCGAACAACCCATCATTAGGTTCATATGTCCTTTAGGATTCACTAATATCGCAATGAGTCAAGCTGCAGCGCTATCGTTTTGGCTGCAGTGTTTTATGGGCTCCCTGACCGAGTGAAGTCACACGGTCATCCGCGGGGCGCTGTGGGGCGAGCAGCATGCGGTCTCCTTGGAAACTGCAAAGTTGTGCACGAGGCTGGAGTGCATGTCCCAGAAAGGACAAGAGGAGAAGAGTGTCCGGTGGGAGATCTCCAGCCAGATTTTCGCTGGCCAATAGAGGAAAGCGTGGCCGGTGACTCGGCCTTTAATCCAGCCTGCTGCTCTCCCCATCTCTCACTTTTCTGACCCCCCATTAAAAACAGCAGCACGTTTCCTGGCAGGCTGCACATCCTGCCAGTGAGCTTTGGTGTTGCAGGGAGCTGAAACACAAGGAGATGCCCGCAGTAATAGCGTGTGCCGTGGGCTGTCGCCCCAAAGCAGCAGAAGCTGTGCACAGACAGCAGCAATTCAGCCGTTCACCTCCCCACCCAGTGCCTGCTTCCAGAGGGGCCTCCTTCCCCAGGTTATATATAAATAAGGACCAAGGTGTTCCCAGGTGTAGCAGTGCATTAAAATCAATGCCTGCCAAAAATCAACTGCCGATGCCAAATATTTCCCCTTCCGTTGTGATAACAGCTTCATATTATGCAGAAAGACACTGCCAGCTCTGAAAATGAGAAGAGGAGTTGTCCCCAGTTCCTCTGCTAAAGCTCTCCGTTGTCACGGATTCTCCCTGTTTAGTTGGCAATTTGTTTGTTGGTTGTTATTGGTATTACAAGAGTACCTGGGAATCCCAGTTAAAGTCTGCAGCCCCGTGGAGAGAGCAGCTCCCTGGCCAGCTGCTGTAGAAGGCAGGTCCGGCCCTGGAGAGCTCACGGTCCTTGTGCCAGGGTGCGGTGATGGATGAGTTGGCCAAACGAGGCAGATGTGGTTTGGAAAAAACTTACTGCAGTGGGATGCGCAGAGTTTAGCAGAAAGGTCAGCTGGCTGCCTGAGAAATAGAAAGCAATGGGAACAATCTGTAAGCACTAAGCACGAGTAAATGATAAGATATGGTTTACCAGAGGATAGGTAATTGGACAGGTTTTTGGCACAAATGGGTGGAGCGGTGTGGGAGAACACATGGCAGTGCTTAAGGGAGAAGTTGGCTTGCAGCTTTCTCAGACTTGTGTCTGGGATACAGTAAAGCTAGGGAGTTCCTAGGCTTTTTCCTGCAGGGAAAAAAAAAAAAAAAAAAAAGCTTTTTTCTTTCTACCAATTCTACCAATTTCTTTTCATAGTGCCCAGAAGAGTTTCCTAGCTTTGTTTTTATTTGTTTTACCTTTCCTATAAAATTTATGGTCATCAAAATTTAAAAAGGTATCTTTTGGTAAAAGTTTTCAGACTTCTTACAAAGCCACATTTTGAAAACCAAATGTGTTCACCAAGAAACTCCTTGTTCATTTTCTGTCTCTGTCAGGTTTTCACAGGGAAAAATCTGAACAAAACACTAACCCCATTGAAGGTTTTGGCTAGTAAATGTTTCCAAGTTTGCTGAAAAGGTGTTTTTCCTGAGAAACATTCTGATGCAAACACTTCAATCAACTTCTGAAATTAGAAAGAAAAAAATATTAACAGAAATTTGCTAAAGTTTCCTAAAGGGAAACAAGTGTCAACACTAGATAATTAAGAACCAGGAATCTCTCTCGCTGGCAGTCTTTTCTCAGACAACAAAACAGCTTCCTTGAACTCAACTTGACTCCTCAGTGCTGTGTCAGAGTATGGAGATTAGCCTTGGAAAACAAGCTGGAGGCAGGAGAGGATGCTGCACTGTTGGGCTTGCAGGCAACAAGCAAAACAAAAAGGATGGAAAGAATAAACAGGTTCGAGGGGAGCTTCTGCTGATAGCGGTAGGAAATCTGGTTGTAGAGTCAGGCCTGAACGTATAGCTGAGATTTTAGAGAAAATGTTTGCCTAGAAGACGGTGTAATCTCACAGCGGGAGGGGTGAGGAACCCGAGCGTCCAGCTGCAGGAAAGGAGCGGTGCGCTGGAAAGAGGAGCTGCCCTGGCAGACGTGTGTGAAGACAAACTATGCTCTTTGTTCGGAGGAAAATTTTGGACTGGAATGCAATTCACTGAACTATTGAGGAAAGTAACACAGAAAGAGAGTGCTTCTGGGAGATTTCCGTTAGAAATTGCAAAATCTTTTTCCCCCCTTTCTCTGCCCAGTGCAATTAAACAGTAATAGGAGCGCGTTGCACAGTTTATGAAGCAATAATCCAGTTCCCAAATGGATAAACCGGGAGACTGATGGCCAAGTCATTTATTCCAATGAGGAAAATAGATTATTGCTTAGGAAAGCAGCAGGATGGCATTGTTACAATTATTCTGCTGTCTGAGTTTATCAGCTCAAAAATCTAGATAGGAATTCTTTCTCTGGGCTCGGTTTCTGCTTTCCTCGCTGGCGTTGCCAGCCCCGTGCGAGGCGTCCTGCTGACTGCCGCGGTTACCTGTGGAGCGAGGCACGGCTCTTGGCGAGAGCGAGTGACGGGATGAGGGCTTGAGGCTGCAACAAAACATGGTAGCTAGCGAAGTCGGTGCAATTTTGGCCAGGATACGTGGAGACATAACATTATGAAGTAGGAATGTAACAGCTCTCATGTGACTGCGCTGGGGATATTGTGCTTAGTTCTAAGCACCTCGTTAACAGAAACGTATTAACAAACTGGAAGGGATCCAGAGAAGAGAAAGTCAGTTGGGTATGTTGATTTATGAATTAAGATGGGCCTGAGTGGCCGATGTCCAATCTGAATCCCTGCTGGAATGCCTCCAGATCTTGCAGATGTTTGTGGGTTCAGGACTTTATGATCCCGAGTCCGCTGGAGTCAGTCGAAAGACTGCCATTGGCTCCAGTGATCGCTGGATTTGGGTCTGCTTGAAGAAACCTTGGCTGAACAGTGATTAAGGCTAAGGATATATATATAACTTGGAAAAAGAGTAAATAAAGGGGAATGTGATGTAAGCTTGGAACTATTAGAAGAGTGCAAATGTGAGGACCACCGTCTTGGCTGATATACTGGGAAAATGAACTGGGGACCTTCAGAGTTGGAAGCAAGAGCTTTTTAACAGCATGAGCCAAGGTGGCCAGACTGCAGCGTGTCCTCCTCTGGATCTGGGAAGCGAGCAGAGTGCCTCCAGGGACAGCATTAACCCAGTCCTGACAGGCACGAGGAACTCCATAGCAGTAATTGACAGAGCCGTCATTTCAGGAGCAGGGGATACATTTAAGAAAAAGAAATGAGTTTCGCAGTCATTAAGTGATGAGCCAGAGTCGCAAAACCCCTATATATTTTTCTGAACAAGCTTTCTGTATGAACAGATTGGATGGCTACTCGGAAAGCAAATTGCTCTTGTGATCGTTTAGTTTTTGGTGTCGTGGATCCATGATGTGACTCCTCCTCTCTCCCTCACCGTACAAATCCAGCCTTTTATTTGATCCTGAGATCATGCTTTAGGATGTGGTCATGAAGACTGTTTCAGCTCGAGCTGATTCTGCTACCCAGGTGGGAGTCCCTGCCCTGAAGCTGTGTTTCCACCTCCGACAGAAGCTTTCCCTGTGGTCAGGGTATTCTTGCGATTTCTTTCCCATACAAAGCTTCCTCATCTAATATGGACACAGTGCTCACACCACAGGATTTTTCTTCCTGGGAACACTAGTACTGGCTCTTTTATTTACCTAGTTCTTTCCAGGAATTTTGTATCATGGAAATATCACCCCCTTTCCAGTTTGGCTGAAGTTTGCCAGCAGGTACACAAATTGTCAGACAGGAAAAATGACAAAGATATGATGATCTCTCAAACTTTTTTTTTCTTTTTCTCAGTAAAATTGGCCAAACAGACCTGTTTGTTTATATATTCCGTAATGACATACAAATCTGACTCAGGGAGAGCCGACTTCTTCCCAGAATACCAAAAACTTCGGAGCAATTAGTGGAAAAAGCTCTGTTGTTTCAAAAGCTGCATGCCTGCTGCCTGCTTTGTTCCCTTAGCCCGGCTGTAAAGCAGGAGCATACCACGATGGTGGTGCACGGAGACTTGCTTACAGATCTTTGCTAATGTCTGCTTGCTTTTTATTCCAAATGCTGCTTGCAACATAAAATCATATCCCAAGCAACAGATATTTCTCTACAAATAAGGAACCAATTTATGTCACAGAGTCTGAAATAATATATTAAAAATCAAAAAAAGGAAAGCAAATGTTGCTGAACTTTGTGTAACTGAAAGTGCTGCTAATGTCCATTGTAGGGCTGTTGGCTCCAGCCAGTGCGTGTTGTGATTGAATTTACTTAGTTCTGTGTAAACAGTGGATCAGACAGGTTTTGTTCAGATTATTTTTTTTGAAAGTACAAATGCGAGGCTGGAAATCTCCAGTGGATGTTGTTTCGTGTCAGTGACATAAGATGGGGCTAAAATCTTTCCAAACTTCGTACTGTAGGTGCCTTAGCAGACTTGGTAATATCACAGCAGGGAACAGCAACGTCACATCTGGAACATTACAAAATTGGCAATGCTGAAAAGGCATTAGTAAACATTATTAAGAATTCCTTGCAGGCAATTAGACTACAACAATATCTTTGGAGAGTTTTTTTTTCTTTTTTTTTTTTCTTTTGCTTCTTTATTTCTATCTTGCTAATGAGAGACTAATGAGCCACAGACTTGTTACCTAGAAGGAATATCTCGACAAAGCTCTAGTGAACTTAAAACCAGTATTTACAGACTGATGACTGTTCGCATTTATTATATGTTTTAAATAAGGAGGGACTCCAGTTAAAAAAAAAAAAAAAAAAAGGAAACAAGTTGTTCCTTGCTAAGAGATTTCTGAAACTCTAAATGTCAAAAGTTTCCTAATGCCGAGGTTAAAGCCTTCCACCTTTCCCACCATTTAGGACGGAGCACAGATATGTGCAATTTTTGTGTATTTCTGCTTTGCTGTTACCAAAATATTAGACTTCTCTGGCCATTGCAAAACCTCCTTGTTCCTTTCAGTGAATTCAAGAGATTTTTTTTTTTTTTTTTGCTTCCATAGGAAACCAAACTAGTAAAAAAGTTGGCATGGACCCACTGTCTATGTAGGTATGTATCTACGCCCCTGTTCACAGGGCTTTTTTTGTGAACACAGGTCTCTGTCCTTCTGGCTTTCTAACCTTAACTAACTGAAAGGCTGCAGATAAGACATTGGAGAATCTCAAGCAGAGCACACTCACAGTTGTGCCAGGCACAAGGAAATTACCAAGAAATTATCAGTAGCTCTGATACAAGCCTAGTGGTTAAGGCACTTTAATGGGACTTTGGAGCCTTGGCTAAGTTCAGTTGTTCTGCTACCACGTCCCTCTGTCCTTGAGCAAGTCGTGCATGGATAGCTTTTAAAAACCTCTCATACAGGCTGCCTAAATCCAACCTGAGCTGTTGGGCTGAGTAGTCCAACAACTACAGTATATGGATAGATAAACATCTCTAGTACGTGCCCTGTAGGAGCACTGAACGCAGAGACATTTGCAACTGGATCCTAACTCAGCACTTGAGCAAGCATTTAATGTCAGTCGAGGAGAATTTAGTCTCCAAAGAGCATGTACCCAAAATAGAGCTTATTGTGACCATGCTATAAATACGCTCACACCTTCCTCTCCCCTTCCCACTCCAGAAGATCCTCCTGCATTCAATGTATGGTGGCAAAGCCAGCCTCAATATCTTTGCTCCCAGAGATGGGGAGTGTGAAAACTCGTTTTGATTTAGAAACAGCTGTTTTGACATCATTCCCTTTGCGAGGATGCATAAAAGTTTTTGGGTTTGTTCCAGACCAAGTTAGGAAACCTTGAATGTTGCCACAGAAGCGTTCTTGGGCTGCTCACTTTCTCTCAAATTTTCCAGGGTTATTTTCCCTTGGGATATCTGGTTAACTTGTTTAAGTTGCCGGTTCCTCTGGCATCTTGGATCTTTCACCTTGACCTGCTTATTCCTGGCTTCTCCCTTTTCCCATTCTGCGTCCCACGCGCTTATTTGTTTTATCTGGTCCGTTACAGAAGCCATTGTGTTCACTGGAAACTGACATCCGGGACTTGGCATCCATTACAGAGCTAACAAAAGGCCGTAATCCAGGCTTTTCAACTGTTCATCCACACGGCTCGACATCAGCTGTGCAGGAGCGTAAACCTGCGATTACCAAGCACGGGGCGGCTCTCCCACCTGTTCCATCATTTCTCCACCTTATGTGCACTCGCTCTGAGGACTGTAAGCAATTACTCTGCTAGGTACTAAATACGATATGCAGCACATGGTAGTGTAAAATTATGGAATTTGGGGGTTTTAATGAGCTCAGGTGCAATACAAAAGAACTTTTTTTTTTTTTTCCCTGTCCATAAAATTATATGGCTTGGAATCAGGGGTTTATACAGCCCTGGACAAAGCCATTTTATTTAAAGGGTGGGTGTGGGGGGGGGGGAATACAACAACAACAACACCCTAGCCCAGCACAATTATATGCAGATTTGTTCATAAATCTGGGCTGGAGCAGATGTGCTGCACATGTTGAAAATCCAGAGCATGTTGCTGGAACTTGAAACATAAACATGAACCTGTTTCCAAAGAGGAAAATCTGCTCACAGCAAGGAGCTGACCCCGTGCTTTAAACAAAGATCAAGTCCATTCTGCCTATTGTGCCTTTGCCATGTGTTTACTTTCCTTGCTTGGTGCCTAGGGTAGCTTAAGGAATAGCCAGAAGAAAAGAAACAATTTACCTAGGTCAGAAAAGAGCCAGTGGCACTCTGGGCACGAGGAAACAAGAGGTAGGATGTGACCCAACCCATCGAGCTAGCAAGGGTCCTATTAGGCTGGGTCAGGAGTATCACGCCAGATCTCTCATCTGTATTTTTAGATGCTTGAAGTCTTTTGCCCTGTAGCTAAATCCCGTAGAAAAACATAACAGCACTTCACAGTGGGTAAGGCTGTAAGAAACAGTCTGCTTTAAAAATGAACCTGCACTCTGTAGGTAGTTGGAAGTGAAGTTCCTGTAGCTGGCTGCGTGATTAAATTCCTTTGGAGGGTAGCAGGGCATGCTCTTGAAGACTCTGCACCCTGACTGAGTGCCACCATACTCACTCTGTTTAATGGTGGTGAGCTGAAATGCTGACAGCCCCTCCTACCCGAGGCTGGGAGCTGCCAGCTTTTGGCACCATCTCTTGTAAGCCTGTCTGATACGTGTGGTAGGATACAAGGTTATTTTTCTCTTTTCTTGGCTTTTTATTTTGTCAAGAATGAGTTTGGGTTGCTTGAGAGGGACTGAGAATGCAAAGTGCTTTCCTCCTGACTGGTGAAAAAGATTAGCCCTCCAGGTAAGGGGCAGAGGTGGCTTTCTGGTTAGCATGAGGCTCCTTACATCCCATCTGCACCACACGGGTGAAGAAAGGTGTTCATTTACCAGACATGCTGATGCCATGACCTACACAAACACTGAGGTTCCAGCTGTCTTTCTTCTGGAAAAAAAGAGGTGGTGGAAGTGGTCATCTGTGTGTGTGTGTGTTCTTGTAACTCTCCCTGGGAGGTGCTGGATTAAGGCATGCCACAGAAAGCCATGCTCACCCACCTCTCCTTCCACCCAGAGGCTGGGCTGCTGGTGGCGTTAAGGACTTTTGTCCCTAGGACCAAAAGACAATAAATATTGGAGCCACTACTTGCATGGGCAGTCAGCTGCAGTACCCTGCCTACAAGAGGGAGGTATTTTTCTGGAGGTTTCAGAGCTTGAGAAACCTGCACCTCTCTGGCCAACTGCTCATGTTTTATTTTTCTTTAAATCAAAGAGCCATGAAAGGGAATGGCTGTTAAAAATCATCAGGTAGATGTAGTTGTAGGCTGGATCAGAAAGGAAATGAACAATTTATGCTGAGAACAGTCACAAATAAAACAAATCTCTGGTTAGCTGACTATAAAAGAGCCGTGTATCTGGATCAGCCCCTTGCTTGCTGCCACTTTCTTGCCCAACGTCTGTTTCCACCCATGCGGAGAGGGACGGGGCTGCCCTGCTTAAGTGTTACGAGCATTAAACCTGCTGAGGGCAGCGAGGTACCTACATGGAGCAGGACTGAACAGGTATCGTGATGACTAATCGAAAATGGGTTTCTATTTGAGAAATACCCACATGTGAGAAGTCCATTAGCTAATGAGGTTTCCGAGGTGTTTTACACTCTTGTAGCCCAAAGGCACAGACAGTAGAGAGCCCTGGCACCACACCACTGGCAAAGCTAAAAGGCTGTCGGTGCTGACATGTTCACCTTACACTGGAAAGTTTTAAATGTTCCCAGTGGCCCAACTATTTGTCCTTCCACCTGCCTACCGTTCAATCCATTGCTCGCAAATATGGTAAGAGGAAGAAAAGATGCATTATTATTAATAAATGAATGGAGCTATTTTGCTATTTATTATTTAAGTCCTCAATACCAGCAGGCTTTAGTGATACATGAAATACAGGCAAGTAATTTATTTATTAGGGAAAATAATGATTTTTTCTCCCCGTTCTGGAGCCCTCTCTGACCCAAAACAGCAGGGGGTTTATCAAATACAAATACGATGACTTGTAATTTTAGAGTCTTTCAGAGCACTGTAACTGACAACCTTTTTAACATAAGTACATTGAGCAAATAATTTATAGAAGTATTCTGGGAATATTTTAGGGTGTTTTATTACTACTTCTGAAAGCTATGGCATGTTATTGATTTTGGTGTATTAATATAACCTAAAAGTGAGGGCACATGCTTGCCTCCTAATCCAAATCAGCTTTGATGGCAACCCATATATTTTACTGAAAGGAGCCTTGAACTAACGGCAGAGGTTAACAATTACACATCATAGCCAAAAGTTTAAGATAATGAATTTTGCTCATTACACACTGTCCAGCTCCAGCCATGGGAAGTTCCCCACTGCTCCCTCCTCCATGTTTCATCCAAACCTCTCCAGTCGCTATTTGTCAGGATTGTGAAGCCTTATTCTCGCATTCGTGTCATGCAATTTACATTGTATTCATGAAGGCTTCCACTGAGGAAGTGTAATCATCATTACTGTTTTCTGTACGCCATAAAAATAGTGTATTTCTCTTAAAACGGGATTGCTTGCTTGCTTTATATTTTTTTCATGTATATATATGTGTGCGTGCGTGTGTGTACACAGGCATAGGTATAGGTAACGACTGCTGTTATATATACACGAGCGGATGTGGGCATTTCTCTGATTCCTTCTTTGCTGTGCCTAGACTCTCCAAACCGAAGCACCAAACCTGTGCTCTTCTTTTCTCTCTTCCCAAGTTTTTTCCGTTAATCTCTGTTGACAATTAGTTTCACCTCTGTTAATGCAGTTCTGGAGGACTTTCTATTCCCCGCTTAGTTTTTGGTTTTAAAAAGGAACAGTGGACAATTTTTAAGTGCCCTGACATGGGAATGCCATCGTAGGAATGCCTTTGAACTGTGGTTCTTCTCTAGCTGTGCTTTTTTAAGAGCATCCAAACCGATCTAATTGCCATTGTCTTCCTCCTCTTTCAACAGACAATGGCTTCTTTTTTCTTGTCTTTCTTTTCCTGATCACTTACTGGTGCCATCAGTGTTGGCTTAGGCATGGGAATTCTTGGTTCTGCCCAGCTTTTTGAGAATGCAGGAGAAACTTTTGGGACAGCTCTGCAGCCCCAGGGACCCTTACTGGTGCACAGACAGGCAGTTTCAATGGCAGAGTGAGGAAAACAGGCAAGGAGCAGCCAGGAGAAAAAATCCTTCCAGATTTGTACCTTGCTTCGGACTTTTTTCGGACTCCAGGGCTGGGCAGCTGGGAGTTGTGCCGCACCCAGGAAGGATCTTGCTTCTCTTTACAACATGACTTGTGTTTAAAGAGCCTGTACATGGGGAATGGGGTGAGGTGAACTGAGGAGTATGCATTAAAATAGCATAAATTATGGAGGTTTTATTTTTATTTGGGGGAAGGAATCCAATCAAAATAACTCTGGAGGGGGGAAAAAGCATACAGAAGTTGAGGAGCAGGGAAGAGGCCATCTGGCTGAACATGCCGCCCGTTAAAATGTACCTTAATCCCCACTTCCTGCTTTTTTTGCCATATGCTTTTCTGTGTGAAAAGTCAGATACAAAGCGGTGCCCTTAAAAGAGAAGTTTCATTTCTGGTCACCTAAAAAGGTGACTCTTAATTAAATCCAAAAGAGGCATTTTATATCAGAGTAGATTTATTCACATCTTTATTTTCCAATAAAGTCTGCTTGCCCCTCCTGTCCTTGTGGCATGACTGATGCCACTTCCCACCCAAGACGTTTCTGGAGGAAGGATTTTTCCTCCCCTTTTTTACACAATTTAAAATTTGCTTTATTGTTTCGGTGGTAGAACTCCATTGGTGTTTGTGCCCTGGTGTAGTTAATGCCCTCCTTCTCAAAGGAAGAACACCAAGGCCTTGGGTTGAAGTAGGGTGGCATCTGCTTCCTTTGCAGTCAACATTTAATGATTTGTAAATAGTCCTAGTGGACCAGCAGAGGAGGGGAGATGCTTAAATGCAGTGCTGAGCAATTGCAAATGTGAATTAGTTCTTGGGATTGTTGCAGGCGGGGTTTTATTGGTATGGGTTTTGGAACATCCTACACAGGGCTTGATATTGAGGAGCATTTATTGAACCTGTGATTTTCAAGTTTTAATTTTTTTTTAAGCTTTCAATGCAAGTCTTCAAGCTCTGGCTAATTCTTACTGCAAGTTGCTCCCAGGGAACTTGAAAATCTGTGAATGAGCTCTCCCATCCATGCATTGCATCCCTCGTGTAGGATAGCCCAGAGCAGTGGTGGGACAAGTAGGCAGCTTGCCCCGGGTCCCTTGGCTAGCGGGATACAGACAGGCCCACCACAGTATCGTATTTCCTAATGTGCAGTAGACTGCACAAATTACAGCACTCCTTTTTTCCAGGTGCACATGATACAGAGAGCTCCTGTTGTTGTTTTGGGTTCTTTATTTTTAGGTTCAGCAGATTTTATTGGGTTATTTTCCTACCCCGTGAACACAGGCACCCACTAGTCAATAACAATCGCTCCATTAAAAAGGAAAAATAAAATCTTCAGTGTTAGCTGCACACACTAGAAATAAAATAAAAGAATAGAAAAGGAGAAAGATGAAGGGAAAACCAGATGCCAAACACTGTTTTACATGACATGACGTTTGGCATCCTATAGACTCATGTCTTTGAATGAATGCAAGTAAAACATTAACAGAAAAGGCGCATTGTATCGCGTTCTCCTTCCATTCTTTGATATTATCCCCTCTGAAAATGAAGATGCTTATTTAACAGCTGCATTATCTTAAATGAACTTTTGGCTTCCAACGTGAGAACATTTTGGCCCCGACAAGACTCTCCTGAGGTTACGAACAAATCGATAGTAGCCAGGAATAGCCGGGTGGAGAGGCTCTCCGTGCTCCTTTTAGCTACCAGACCTCCTTCAGCTCCAAACCTCGTTACGCATGAACCCATAGCCAAGTAAATGCTGGGATTTTAGTCACAGCAAGGACGACCTCTGATTCCTCCTCTCCCATCCCCTGCAATTGCTCGGCCAGCAGTCAGCCCCTCTCCTAGGCCAGACCTCCCCTTCTGCTGCTACTTCCAGTGGCACCACAAAAAGCAAAATCCCAACCCCGTGTCTTCTGCTCCTAAGTGTTCGGCTGCGAGCACCAGTCACAACTGGTTTGTGTTCCCTGCTTGCTTCTGCCGTTGAGGCTTTATTTAGGCTTGATAGTGAGTGAAACAGTCAGGTGTAAGATTTTAGGTCTCCGCTCAGATGAATTGCGCACGGTGCACGCCAAGCAGCCCGAGTGTTTACAACAGCCTGTGACAGAACACGTTACCCGCTGCGACGTGAGGCACTGCCACAGAAATATGGCACATTGCACAGGAATTGCTTTTACAGCAAGCTGAAAGTCGTGTTATTAGGGTTCGCTATTGGATTAACCCACCGCCAGGCAATCCAGCCGGATACCAGCAGTGAGGATTTATTACCGGCCGTGACTTGTAGTCACATCGGAGCTCACGATGAAATCCCGGTGTGTGGGTGTGTGTCTATAGGGGTGTGTGTGTACGTCTGTCTATGTGTGTGCGTGTGTCTATGTGTGAGTGTATCAGTGCTGGGAGGAACAGGGAGAGCGGCCGATCTGTAGGGGAGCTGGGCACGAGCTCCCATGGAGTGGCACTGCAGCTGCAGCCCTTTGCAGCATCTCACGTCCCATGCTTGGGGTTAAAAACTCCTCCCTTGTTGCCCAAACTGTGTCACTGAAAGGCACTTGGGGGTGAAGGAGGGGTGCAGTTTGTGTCTGGGTTACACAGATGGAGCCCGCTGGGGTTATAGAATAACTAGGGTTATTCTATTTGGTAGGTCCAAAAGTCTTTGCTGTTGCGTTCAGCAGCCCTGTGATTATTCAGGTTGCGTCCTCTCCCCCGATACTGCCACCCAGCACGCCGATTTGTTTCAGATCTGTCAGTGTGGTGGGGGAGGTATGAATGCCTGTCCAGGGGGAATCACTCCGACACATCGCCTGTGCGTTCTGCGGACAGCCCAGCGACCTGCCAACAGATGGCACTGATTTTCACCCACGGTTTGATGGCTGGGACCGAATTCTTACTTGTGACCAAAAAGCTCTGTCCCTAACTGCCAGCTAGGATCAGCTGTACTTTACCTCTTTCAGCCATGCAAATACTAAAAATTGAAAAAAAAAAAAAAAAAGGAAAATATTTCTACTTTTGCTTGCAGCTGTTTAACCTATGTCCCGTCCCCCCTTCACTCCATTCCTGTGAAATACAAACAGTTTTTGTCAAGAAATGTCAATTTTTCTCAATTACCAGCCTGTGGGTAACCAGACCACCATTGTACGTGGCAATAATGAGCAAGCTTTAATGTCAAAAAAGCCAACTAATGAGGTAATTAACCTGTTATTATATGGTAATGACTATGCACTTGCATGCTTGATGGCTTCAATGTAATTAAAAACTTTTAATATGTGCCTGTTTGTGACCTATGAAACAACTGAGAGGTTCTGAGGATTCAAGCTTTTTTCTTTTTCTTTCTTTCTTTCTTTCTTTCTTTCTTTCTTTCTTTCTTTCTTTCTTTCTTTCTTTCTTTCTTTCTTTCTTTCTTTCTTTCTTTCTTTCTTTCTTTCTTTCTTTCTTTCTTTCTTTTTTCTTTTTCTTTTCTTTTCTTTCTTTCCTTCCTTCCTTCCTTCCTTCTGCCTGCCTGCCTGCCTGCCTGCCTGCCTGCCTGCCTTTCTGCCTTTCTGCCTTTCTGTCTGCCTTTCTTATACATACAGTTTTGCTGCCTTTGAGCCCTAAAACTGCATATGAGACTTAGAAACAGATTTGACCCTATGGAAATCCTTTGGAGGAATTAGAGGACCGCAGCCTACAAACCATTGACCATTGCGACCTGAGTTTTCTGCAATGGGACAAAGAATATTTGTTTTGGATTATATCACGGAGAGTTAAGAGACAGTGTAGCACAAATCACAATGTGGAATTTTAATCTTTGATTTAGCAGATGATCTAGGCTGCTGCCAGAACAACACTTCAGTAAATACTGTAATTGAAATTTGAATGTGAGTGTTCTTGAAATCTGTGGAACTGCTCACAGGTTCAAGTTAAGCACATGCTTAAAATATTTGCTGAATCAGTCTGGGAGCATCTAGAAAAGCTGCCTGTTCTTAAACTTTAAATCCACAAAAGGAATAATCTTCATTTGGGTAACATGAACCTTGCAGAGATTCTATCCGGAGTGCCTCCTTCTAACAGCACCGGGGGATCGCTAACTTCCTATTTCTCCAGAATAATTTCTTCCTATCCTTAAGACTGCGCTTGCTGCTACAAGAGTCTTTTTCTTCCTCCTTTAGATGTCCCTCCCCAGCTGGTAATTTATTATTATTTTAAATCAGTACACACATAAACATTGCTATTTTAATTAGGGAGAAGCAAACAGAAGTCACAGGCTATAAGGCACTGCGAGTACGCTTGCTACTCTCACATTTTAATTATTTATTGAAGTAAATAAAATTAAATATTTTCATAGCGATCCAGAACAGGATTTGAAGTAATTACTCTGTCAAATTCATCAAAAATTCTCTCATCAAAATAAAAACCTTGATGTCATTGAATAATTTATAATACAAATACACAGAAATTGTAAAGTATTATAAATAGAAAACTGCAGGGTAAGTGAACATGAATTAGTTAAGGGTTATGTTTCTGAAAGAGCCTGTCATAAGCTGTATAAATTTTTAATAAGTGTTTTTGAGGCCTAATTTTCAGTGTACAGTATATACCAACAACTACAGGAAACAACCCGAGAATGGTGATTTAAAAACACAGCTGTTTGCGAGAGAGGCCAGATTGTGCCTCCTCTTCCCGGGCCTTTCTCTCACACAATTGGAACTAATGATGTTTGCCACCAAATGCCTATGGCTTAACATGAATCATCTGCCTAAACAGCAAATCTATTAAGTACATATCATCTCTATTATTATCAATGAATACCAAGCGCTGGGACAATATCTAGCCTGTTAAAATCCCAACTGTCTGGTGAGGCATCCCTACGCCAGTGACCTGACACCAGCCTGCCTGTGCTTAGGCTTTGGGAGTGTTTCTGGTGTCACCGAGGACCTCTCCTCCTTGTGCGGTGGCTGGAAGGGGCTGTCAGCCTTCCCTGGCACCTGCACAGCCTGATCCTGCAAGCTGCCGTCTCCCTACCACTTGTAAAAGGAGCTGGAAGTGCCAAGCACCTTGCAGGGGGATGGCAGCTTTTGCATTTGATCTTGTAATGCCGAAGGGGAATCTCCGTGTTATCAATAAGCAAGAATGTGTCAGAAGCAAAACCTCTGATCTCAAATCCCCCGACATCACTTGCTCTTCTTTTTCTGATTCTTACTGAGTTCCAGATCAAAATTTTCTGCTAAAAGGCCTCCCATAAAACAAATTAGCAACAGATCTGGTCCTTCCCATGCTAAAGCCATTGTTTTCAGTGGATCTGAGATGGGTACAAATACCAACAGCCTTTCGAAAAACTACCACTGCCAACCCACGGTAGACTTGAAAAATAAAACTTCCTCCTTCCCAGCCAAATGAAACCTGAGATTTGTGTTTGGATCTCGATCTGAGACAGCAAAGGAAACCTGCTGCAGCTCTGCTGAGGCTGAGGGAGCTCTGGGTGCAGCGGTGTAAAGCTGAAGTAACACCACTGGAGTCAGTGGATTTGTTCGGACTTAATCCCGTCATAATGAAGAGCACATTTCAGCTGTATGCCTAGAAGTCTTTTTTTTTCTTTTTCTTTTTTTTTTTTTTTCCACTTCTTTTTTATAAAGGTCATTAGACAAATTGTACTTCTAATCCTAAAAGTAGTTCTAGAGATTTGGTGCCATGTGCTGTTTATTCTGTTTTAAGAGGGATCATTTCAGGGAGTTTTTTTTCCTTTGCTTTCTTGTTGCACATCACCATTTTGGTAGACATGTCAGTTCAGATCATATCTGCCTAAAACTTTGTTTTTCAAGAGCCGGTAAGAAGCATGCACTTTTTTGATCGATATGCGTTACAGAAATAGACACAGGTAATGATTTTCAGACAGCTAAGTCAAGGAAGCTTTATCAGATGTACAATATGCTATCTCATTTCATGCATGCATCTACCTCTGGCAAGGTTCTTTCTATTTCTGGGACCTAAAAGGGCCTCAGCAAGGTAGTTCGGCTTGTAAATCTCTGCTACATCAGAAAGGTCAATATACAAGATGCAAAGCAGGCACAGAATGACAGGAAGTGGGAGCAGGATAGGAACAAGTTAAAACTTGCAATCCTTCTCTTCTAGGAAATGAAAAAACATGTACAGAAGTCATGAGAATGCTTGGGAAATATTCAGGAAGCTTTGGAAAGCCTTGGTATATGCAAATTTAAAAGTAGCCTAAATTTTGCATTGATTCTCTGTACAAGGTAAAAAACAGCTTGAATATAGAACAAGAGAAATCTATTGACTGGAGGGTAGACATAGGAATTTATTGCTGTACTGTTTCTCTTCCCATTCATCAGCTGAGATTTTCTTAACTGGCTACTTCAGTAGTGCCACCGGGTATTTTGTGGAGGTTTTCAATACCCAACTTCAGGGTCCCTGTTCAGGACGATGTGGGGAATATTTACCTAGTATTTCAAAGATTACATTGCTTTGCACCAGATTCAAAGTTTTTAATGACTTTAATTAACGAGAAACCATTTGATCATGTTACCCCTAAATTTTATCTATAATAATACTGCATTTTCTTATAAATCTGGCGTACCAAAGCCTGCACAGAGCACAGACATGGAGGCTTCCATGTATTAGTTATTCGCTGAGTCCTTCCTTTCTCTCTGTTCAATAATTGATAGGCACAATTGTTCCTCCTACTTCTTCACTGTAGTCAATAGTATGTCATCCTCTGCTGTCATCTCAGGTCACCTTGCTGAACTGCTTGGGCTTAGGAGTCAAGTCTGGTATAGATGAGTTAAAACTTTTGATAGTAGAAAGAGATATTCATTTAATATGTTGGTTGCTAATCATTACCAACCCATTTTAAAATGAGAAAGTAGCTCGTATAGGGAATCACTTAATTTCCCTAAGCACATTTGGGTCTCACTTGCTTTAAAGACGTGCTCCTAGCTTGATTTTTCTCTTTGGGTTTGGGGTCTTTAACATTTCCTCTTCTATTGCTTGTGGTTTCATTGTAACATTATTCTTACCACTTTTCCTCTTCCATCTATTTCACTTTCTACTCCACAAGGATATTGTAGTTTTTTTGGACGTCAAATGGAACGACAAAGGGAAAAAATCCCCGCAATTCTTTTTTCAAACTATGAATAGTTTTCCTTTAAAAAAAAAAAAAGTTCTGGTTCATCTGCAGCCAAGTTTATTGGAAATGACAGCTCAAAAGTTCAGTGAGTGAGTGAAGTTCCTAGAGATCAGAAGCCCTCTGCTGTTTCTACTGTTTCCAGGCCTCAATACAAGGGCACCTTTTGGAAGTTTCAAGGTCAGCTGTAGGTCTATTATTATGTTGAATGGAAAGGAAATAATTTCGCACTTGTATCCAACTTCTTGTCATCTTTCTCCTTACCCTACTTGGCTTCTTTGTAGTACTTGAAGGCCTCAGCTCCATCTCTTTTGGCCATTGTAAATGGTTTGATTGGTGTTGGCCATGTTATCCCTTCTGTCCTCTTTATAAAAAGAAAATGATCATGTTGCATTGAAGAAACCATTATTGCCATCAAACAATCTGCCTTAATTTTCACCTTCTCTGAAAGTTTCAACTGCTCATCAACATTTCAGAAGGAAGTGACGGTGTTGGTTTTCGGTAACTCTGAGGAATCCTACCAGTTCTGATCCACACTTTGGATAAGTCATAGCACAGAGACCACTTTGGACAAAGGATATGCTGGTCTTTTTATTTTTTCCTCTCTGTCGCTTTTTTTTTTTTTTAAGCATTTGTTCAAGCCACCCGCGGTGAAGGTAGAGATGTGAATCTGTAGAAAGTTCCATTAACCAACCATCTCCCCTAACCTGTAACATGGAGCACTCTAGGATTAAAATTGTGTATGTCATGCTCAGAATGGTAGCTTTGCCTTCTCAAGAAGGGCTAAGGCTGGGGTGTTGGAGTCAAGCATTTGCAGAAGATATTTCTTCTCAAACTCTCTTCCCTTCTGTGCCCAGAAGAATACTGCCAGACCTAGTGCAGAACTCTTGCTGAGCTCTGTCTGGCTGTCTAAAACACAACACCCATTCAGCAAGCTGCTCCTTGCCCTACCTCCCTTTTTTTCTGATTCACAGCAGAGATAGATGGGAGACTGGGACATGCCCCTCTCACTATTTTTGCTAGAGACTAGTTTTAAATGGGGGCTCAGGATTTAAAAAGTGCATGGTGTTATGCCCTAAAGCACCTCCTGTGTTTTGTTTGGCGTACAGAGTTAGTAGAAGTTTCTTAACCACTCTGTTTTGCATATGGTCACTGGGGCTGAATGTGAGACCACAAAGCACCTTCAGCTCTTAGCTCTGAAGATTTCCTTGGCTTTTATGGAATGACTCCTAACTAACACCAGTGTAACAGGGATTAGGACTGGAGCCATCTCTCATCCCACAGACACCCAAATGATTCTCTCTACAGGGCCTCTATGGTGCTTTTCCTGTATTATAGTAAAAGTGCACTATACATTTATCTGAGTAAAATAAAAAGCTAAAGGCAAAATTCAAGTCTGAGGGGTTTTAATTACAAGTCAAAGGAAACAACAGAGAAAAGAATAAAATGTAGAGAAAGAACAGTCTGAAGGACTTGCCTGGCTACAGCAGTTGTCTTGAATAAAATGATGGGAAGCGCCTTCAGGCAGGTTAGGTTGTCCTCAGCCCTTGTACGTGCTTATGATTATCTACCACTTTTATGCTCTAAGAAGTAGTGGCAGTGTCTGATCTCAGGGACCCCGGTGTCATACAGAAACTACTATTCAGAAAGATATAAGGGTCTATAATTTTGCTAGAAGAAAATAATAGCAGAAGCTCAAACTGGTGAGCAAACTTAGTGCCTTTTTCTGACCTGCCCCGAGTGGTTTGGCAGGTGTGAGGAAGTCACATTAGCTCCCAGCCACGTATCAAGTGGATTTTCAAAGAGCTTTTGATGACTTATAAAACAGAACATGGTTTAGGGTTTGAGTATTTATCTGAGCAGCTGTCTCTGTATGGGCCTAAGCACTATTTGACATCATCTAAAGCTGTTTTATTGGCCGTTCCAAAACAAACAAAACACAAATAGGCTTAACACCTTTGGAAGGCAACTGCTTAGTTATTGTGTGGAATTCATTTTGGGCTGGGGATCTGTAAAGCTGAGTCAATACGTTGATTTGAATCTACACTGCAAGCTTACCTTTTAACCTGCACTTGTTCCTTCTTCTAATAGAGCTTTTCTTTTTTCTTTTTTTTTTTTTTTTTAACTACGTGTTATTGATTGTGCCTTTATTGTCAACTGCCCTGCATGCATTTGCATGAGAAATACTATGGACTCCTGCTTTGAGCTGACACTACCTAGGAAAGTGTTGGAAACAACCCCTCACTTTTGTCCCCACTCCTCTTGCTTTACAGACGGGATATTTCTGGGCTGTTTACCTGAAGATTGGGAGCTCCTTCCCATCTTTAATATGCACTGCTTTTGGTGGAAGGCTGGACCATTGGGAAGCTACGATGTCTTCCGTTAAGGAATCTAGGACGGTTGCACTGAGCAAATGCTGCTCTCCAGGTCCTCTTTGGCTCTTGTGCAGCTGCTGTTGACATGCTGCTAGGTGGTTTGCTGGTAATACCAGGGGCTGTGACATCTTCAGCTTATCAATAACTCGCGTTGAGCTGCCACTGCTTGTAGCCTGTGCAGTGGCTGAGAGGACTGACTCGAGGATGAAGGTTATCTGGCTGCAGGTTTGCTCAGGTGAGACGAATAATTCTTACAGAAAGGAGGAAATGTCTGGCGAAGTGGAAGTAAAGGGCAGCAAGGGGGGCTGAATCCTCTCTTCTCGAGTATTTGCTACTTTCATGATGTCAAACGTGGTGACATGAAATGCCATATTTTCCTTTCCTAGGTTTTTCCTAGGTAGTATTTTATATCTGGATTTACAGGTAAAATGTCAAGACATTATTTTTCCATGAAATATGATCACTACCTATGTTTTGGAATGGGTATACACCTTGAAGGGTTTATAATTAACCTAAAAAAAACTCAAAATTTCTGCCCCTAAATCTTCATCTGGAAAGTCAACTTGATATTTATAACATGCTTGTTTGTTGTATTGTTTTAATTTACTCGGTTTTGCTTGTGGCATGCCCTGAGAGACTTCATCTTACCATGTTTTTGGTAGACATGATTACAGCTGGACAGGAGGGGCATTGTGTGAGCTCCTTGGTGTCTTCATTCTCCTCTATTTCCCTATTTTTTCCCTATTTAGAGACATAAATGCCCTTGTATTTGTTTAGCACTCTGGAAAAAAAAATATGGTAAAGCAATATCCTGGTGTATTATCCTCAGAAAAAAAACAAACTGCCTGGGCTCATTGGGCCAAAATTCAAGGAAGAGAATATAGATTTTGGGTGCTCACTTTGAAATAGCTTTCATAGCTGAAACAGTGGGAGTTAAACCTGGTCCAGAGCTTTGTCGTCTAGGTGAGGTACTTCTGTAACCTCCATTCCTGGGTCACCTCAAGATCTCTTTTACTTTTTATGTACATGAGACCTGATTTACACAACAGAATATATCTGATTCTTCTAAAGTCAGAATTTTTGCCGGAATTTTGCAGAATGCAACCAGGATCACCCAAGTCAGAGCACAAGCACAAGCACCAGAATAGATATGTGACCCCTTCACCTTGTGCTCCCACATGGCAGCACTTACTGTTGCCACTATGCCACTCCATAGACTCTTATAAATGATTCTGCCACCCCACCCTGTGATTAAGTATTGCTGTTATAAACCAGATACCTCTCATGTTATAACAACATCTGTTAACTAACAAATTGCTCATTAACCAAGAGTAGCAGTGGATTTCGCCAGATTACAGCTCTGCAGGTCTTTTACAAAAGAGCTGTCAACAAATTGTTGTGCCTTTTTTATTCCTTAAAGATTCAAAGTAATTTTCTTGGGGGTATTGAGTTTCTTAAAGCAGTGGTTATCTCATACACTTCAGTGTTATGTAAAAGCATTGTAAGATGATATTTAAAAAGAACAGGTACTTTACCGTACTATTTCACAGGATAAAATATCCTTTCTATACGCCATCTTTCAATGGATTCCTGAACAATGCATCAAAACTTAGCAATAAACACACTACTGTCATATAATAGACCCTATACTTTACAATACCTACAGGGAATCACTTTTTAAAGTCTATAACATACAGTAGTCTTTTTATATGAGTGACTGAGTCATATAAAAATAAAAATTGATAAAAAATAGTAATAAATCTGGATTTTATATCATGCACTGAGCAAAGTCTAAATTAAACTACTGTATTAAACCTTCTATGAAGTAGACCTAATTAATTAAAAACACAGGGGTTAAGCAATTTAGCCATCAATCTCATTGCTTAAGTGGGGGATGAGGTACATATGGTAGCTTACTGAGGAAGAAAAATGAAAGACCTGTTCTCTCCAGACTCTCATTGACATGATCTAGGGGAGGTTAAATATGAGCCGCTATTCCCAGGGAGACTTCTCCTACAGTTCCCCCAGCAAGATGACTTTCCCAAAGCCCTCGGCAAGTTGGAGCGTGTCACTTATCTCCTTCTTCCAGAGCAGCAAGTGGAACAAAGCAGGCTCGCGATGCCTTTCTGAAGGAGTCAGATGTTGATTGAAATGGCACTGGTGCCACTGCGGGGGGATTTTTCGATGAGTTCACATTTGCGAGTTACATCGCTGATGCAATGGAGTCCGCCAAGACTCCCAGGAAGGAAAGGGAGATGGTGACTTGTTTCCTTTCCCTCCAGAGATCGGTCCTGGACCTGGGAGCGTGCCTCTTGTATGCCAGATACCAGGCCTGAGGGTGATAATCAAACTGGAGAGGAGCAGGACTGGATGGTGGCCAGAGGTGCCCTTTTTCAGAAGGCAACCTCAGCAGAAATACAGCCCAGTGACTTCATGGAAGGTTTCAGCTTCCAAATCCTCAACGTGTGTATCAGAGGGAGCAGCTCAGGGAACTGCTAGCCGAAAATTTTCCATTCAACCCTCTCTTACCACATTCCCTCCGACTGTCAACTTTATTTTGGTCAAAGCAGAAAGTTTTGTGAAATAACTGAGATTACTTTTGTTGCAAGATCTCTCTTTTTCATTGAATGATTGAATGCCCAAGAGATGAAACTTGCAGGAGCTGGTTCATTTCTAAATTCAGATTTGATGTGGCTTTTCACATGGCTCCACCCAAAAACTTAAAGAAACTTTGGTCTCAAAAAACGGAGATGGAAGAAGCAAAATGTTGCTGCATGTTATGAATGAAAAAAATATAGATATATACCACTGGTCAGATGTGTTTTCTTTCAGTCTTTGGCTCTTCACCATCACAGACGCTATGAACAAAAATAAATTTCTTAGGATTTTCCTCAACAAGGGCACAGGTTGGGTTGCCAGTGGGTGAAGCTGTGGGTAAAGACTTGGCTGGGTCTTGGAGGGCTGAATTCAGGAGATCATGGAGCATCTTTCATTTTCTTGGGTTCCATAGTGAGAACTGCTATTTGGGGCTCCTTGTTTTTAGCAGAATAATCATGTTCAATGTGTAGACCACAATATACTTATAACAGCGTTTTTCCTCATTTCCTACTCTCTTGACTGAAACCCGTTTCCCCATATTTTGCAACCCCCCAGGGTGACTATAAAGAAAGGCAATGTAACTGCATCATCCCCCTCAAGCTGCTGCAGTTCCCTGAGAGAAGAACTCTTGAAAAAGGACTTCACATGGAAGTAGAAATAAAATTCAGTGGTATTTGCACTTGGTGGTACAAAATGATAAATAAGCAAGATACATCGCTTAGTATTTTGCTCAAAGCTTCTCAAGTGGGAAGTCTTTCACAGATGGACTTTCTGAATGCTTAAACAGTGGAAAGGAAGGGATAAGGATCCACCCTGTAATATCTGGTTAATTCCTGGTACCATTCTATTAATTTAACATTTCTTCATCCATTTGTATCTCCCTTGAAACCCTCAATCAGTATGACAATTAATGTCACACGCACGCATGGATCATCTTGTCCTTAGCATCTCCCTCTTCCTTTTTTTCCTTTTTTCTTTTTTTTCTACCCCAGACCTGACAACCTAAGGGTGTTGGGTTTTTTTGTTTTTTTGTTTTTTTTTTTATATATTGCACTGAACAGCTCTGATGAAGAGCTGCACCCAAAAAGCAGACAGATTCCCACTGCATGTAAAAATTCCCCTTTGGATCAGAACTCGAAATTGCGTCTCTATGGGATGAGTCAATTCAAGTGGTTGCTCCTGCAGCAAACTATTAATTTATTTTGCAAGTCAACCAGCTGCCTGGGCTGCCCAGTGACCTTATGATGAATAGATCCATCAGGGAGGGGAGAGGCAGAGGCATGTGGCTATAGATAAAGGCTGGAGTGGGATCTCCCTTTTGGCAGGGGCTTTCCATATGACCAACTCATCTGCAATGCAAAGATGCATACTTAGGTGTACCAGAGATCCCCTGCATCAAATGTAGGAGTTTACCTTGTTTGCAGGCTCTTGAGCCGGCGAATGTATTCGCGGTTGGAGATGCACTTCAGAGTTCAAGTGGCATTGGGAACACTCTGCATAATGCGCAGCCCACTTGAGCTGAGCTCGTGAATACAGGCAGCCGCTGAGAGTTGTGTGGTGGCTCTTAGTAGAGGATGGCCCAAACCTTGAAGATCTCGCTCCTTGTTTCTTATTCATCCTGTATCCAGGAAAATCCTTTATTCTGTAGAGGAGAGTGAAACTAAAGAAGGACCTTGAGATTTGGCCTGCTATAAAAAACAAGTTTACAGGCACTTGTCTCTCAGCGATCCTTTAAAAGAAATTATTCTCAGGTATGTGCTCCTATAGACGTGGCCTTTCACCTCCAGATTGTTATGGATCTAGCATCCTAAAATCAATACTCCATAAAGGGTATTCTAGGTACATCATCCAGGTTCTTTAAGATAAGGTGGGATAAATTTCTCATCTCAGTAAAGAGAAATAAAACCCTCTTGAGCTTCATTCAATCCACCTAAAATCTTAATTGTCTCCTGGTGGTGCATCTGGCTCTTCTTTGCCTGCCCAGGAAGCCAAGAGCGACTGTTCCCAGCTTAGGTGAGCTCCTGAAGTACAAGAGGAGTCAGGGAACTGAATATGTTATTAACAATTGCACCCAAGGAAAGCTGGCAGATGTATGTGATAAAGACTTGAGTTACCACTTCTGCAAAGATCAGAAACTTTTGAAGTGAATTCAGCACAGAGAAAAAGCATTTATCTAGAAATAGTGCACGTAAGTCTCCTTTTAGTGTTACATAACTTCGCTGCCAGCAAATCCTGGTGAATAAAAAATAAAAGTGTTACCAGTGCAGCATTGGTCTTTTGCATTTATAAACAATGAAGCAAGAACAGAGAGATCAACAGAGCAGGCTAAAAACATACCTTAATGCTCTTGGGGAAACCTTTACAGAAAGTCACTAAGATAGGGGACTTTTGACATGACAGAGTGGGCCAGGAAGGAGTTACTTTAAAAGGAAACAATATATTTGAATATTCAAACCAAGCACTGAGCATTAAGTCAAAAAGAAACTACTACACGCAAATCTTCTGCAGCTTAGAGCTAATTAGACCTATGCCTCAGAATGGCCCAAGCCTTGTGCGAGGTGGCAATGGTTATGATAATTATATTTTCATTCTGTGTTGGGCTGTGAGTTATATGCGTATTGCCTATAAATGCTAATGGCAACTATGTATGTAAATCCCCTCCTCAATGAGGTGAGATTATGCCCTGATGTATCTTAAGTAGCATGTAAATGCAGCAATTGGGGTGGCAACTACTCATGGCTGCAAAATGCATGGCTTTGCAAACCTTTAAGGGAAGTGACATTTATCTCTGTGACAGGCTTTACTGGGGCAGGTGGGTATGGGTGCCCCGAATATTTGGAATTACCAGTGATCACTTTGATTTTCTTACCCTGCATTTCCCATCAAATATAATCAGTGGGAACAATACAGAAATGGTATCAATTTCCCGTACGTAGTAAGAGCTTTATCTGCATAGGTACATCCTGTTATACATTTCTTAGTTATCTGATGTATGTCGAGACTGACGAAGGTTAGACTATGATATATTGATACAGGTAGGTATAGGTATATGAGATACTGATGCTAGTCATGCCACCTTGGAAGTTAACATTTCTGATTGCATGATCTTTCTTCACTCTTGGCAGCTTATTTGCTACTCGAAGACTAATTAAAGTAGTCTGTTAGTGCCTAACTGGCCAACTTTGCCATAATCGCATAAATCATACATACAAATGAGATACTGGTGTACAAAGGGACATTGCTTCCTATGTTCTGTAGTCTGCTGACCGTAGGACTAGTCACACCCTGTATTACCTCTGTTACGTCCTGACTTGTACCTCAGTGCAGTGTTTCTTGATCCCCATTGCACCATTCACACATTTTAGCTAGGAACTTTGGGCACAGCTCTGTTCCAGTCACTGCCCCGGGCCTGGAAGAAGTCTTCTGGGAAATGTGCAGGACATCATCTCCTTTCCTGGCCTCTGCTTTCCACTAGGATCAATCCACTGACCTCAGCAAAGCTCCTTTGGATTTGCTGTAGTTCAAGTGTGAAGGGTGCCAGGCTCACAACAAATAACAACAAAGCACGTATGGGCGGTTTCAGGATCTAGGTAGGGACTTTTCCAGAGTGTGCTCTGCCCCAGCTCCATGAAGTCTGGACTGAAGTAAGACAGGAGGGGAGAGACTAGATTTTCTTCTGCGAAGTGTTCCTTCACACAAAGAAATGAATACCAGCTGAATGGCACAAACGAACTCCAAGGAGAGTGGTCCTGAGCAGCACTCGAATACTAATGTCTCCCATCCTGCCCCTTTCTTTGTATTACTCTGTTCTTATTCTAAGTATTTATTTACTGATTATGAGAAAAAACACACGACCTCGCAGGACCCCCAGCAGGTGCTCACAGCCTCCACGGGGTCCTTGAACAACCGTGGTATTCTCTCCCTGCTTATTACGGTCCTTTCTCAAATGTGGGAATGCAGAGTTCAGACCTGCTGGAGTATTTGGGGGGATTGAAAGATATAAATAAGCCAGCTGGGGCTTCAACCCACCAGCTCAGCAACATTATATCGTGCTAGTCTTTGTTTTCACTGTATCACCTATTTTTCGGAGCAGCGGTATAACCAAGTTGTAAACTGCACACCTTACAAATCAGTCTATCCTGACATTGCTGGAGCGTTCATTACAAGCTGTAAAAAAACACGAGCAAGGAAGGTTTCAGTTCTGCAGCCCAATTTTCCATTGCAATAACCCAATTAACTGGTGTGTGTTTGTTTTACAAAGCTCTAAGCTACAATAAACCATGCCGATACACAGGCTGCAGAAAGCTTCGTAATTAGGACAAGGTGTACAAATTAAACCACTCTTTTTAAACTTCAAACCAGCTAACTTCTGACATACTGTACTGCTGGGGCTTCTGGGACTAAACCCAATTAACATCTTAGTATTTTATAAGCATCGTTTTAATTGCATTTGTATGCAATCTTCTCTCCAAGAGCCTTTCAAGGTGCTAGCCCTCGTTCAGATTTTATTACTTTAGTGATTTAAATCTCCTCTATCTGTGCTTCCCGTTAATAATGACTAGTGCTGCTTCAAATGCCGGCCCAACATAAAACTGAGCTCTCCAAAGAATTATACTTTAAAACAGTTACATTTAACTTTATTATTTCATTTTTTTTTCTTCCTCTGTTTGAACATTATGCCTTGAACCATTTTATCAAACTGTCAGTGCAGTTAAGTGCTGGAAGAGCAAATGTTTTACTTCCTGGCGCTTTGCAGTGGCGCAGCCTCTTGGCCTGCACACGACGGAGTTTGCACCGCACAAACTTGTCTTAGAGCTTTTCTCCGGGCAGCCCTAGCGATTTGTGTGTCCGCAGATTTTCAGGACGCGGGGGAGCTGGCAGGGAGAGGTTTAACTCTGTGGGAGACAGCAAAGCCGAGCCCTCAGGCTGAGTTGCTTTTCTCTTATTTTAGGACAAGGACTGCCCTCCTATTTTGTCCACCAAGAGCCTGGGAAGCTCTACTCACGTGAGTAGTTTTATTGACTGGAATGGGATTGCTCAAGTTTGGAGGAACTGGGCCTCGATGGGAGCAGTGGAACATTCCATGGAAAATCTGATGCACTCCAAGGAATGCCAATTCCCATCGCTATAATTTCCCTCTGTATAAAATTCTCTCAAGTGCTCTGTTTCTCTTTATGCATCTGCTTCTTTGGAAAATGACCTGCATTTCGAAGATCAGGTAGGATTTGAAGAGAGCTGTAGAGGCATTAAGTAGTATAACGGAGCACCCCCTGTCCAATTAATACAATAATGTATAAAATATGTTCTGAGATCCTTTTTCCAGGACAGTATTTATTATCCCATTCCACATTCTTCCAGGGAAGAAAAAAAGAAACAGGAATGTATTGGATCATATTGAAATGATGAAACGAATAAAATGTTTATTTTAAAATGCTGGCAGCCAAGCTCAAAATATTTTCCTCTTTGCAAAATGCAACTTAGGGTGAATATATACTAACGTTACTCTCATTTAGGATTTCTGTTATGTGGATGCAAACATTGGGCCTTAAAAATGCAGAAGGTTCCTCCTGAAATATTTTGAACCTTTTCACTTGATTGAGTGTCTTGTCAAACAAAACTGGCAGCAGATCTCTTGGAACTGCCTGAATCTATGCAGATACGATTTCTATCATGCCCTTATTATGTGTAGTCCATAATAAGGATGAGCATGTATAAATCATTTCTGGCTGGCACTTAGGATGCAATACTCAAAGGAGAAAGACATTTCTGTCTTCAAATGTCTAGCAATTTCTGATATTATACAGTAAGTCTCCCCAGAACCATACAATCCTCAATTCCACGCAGCCCTCTTATGAAAGAATGAGACTTTCATATCTTCCTCGCAAGAGCCACCAGTGAGATAAGAATTGTGCAGCTCTGATGTGTGCTGTGCTTCAGCCAGGGTGGCTATATTGAACTTTCATTTGCAAAGCCTTCACTAACAAAATTGCACAGAGATGAAGGTTTTTGCCTCTATCATTCCTGTATACAATTATCTATGAGTAAGCATTACTTTATATATAGTAGATTATATAGTTATATATTATAGGAATACATTTCCCATGGAATGTTCTTCTATGTGCACACATATAATGTGCACTAAAATAAACACATATATTGTATGAATGTGTTTCTGTTTTCTCAGCTGCGACAATCTAGCTAAGCCTTAGTATTGTAAAATGCAATAGCATATGAAATGACAGATGATCTGAAAAGTTCTACCAAATCATACCTTCCCCAGATACGGAAATGCAGAGAGCTGGTCAAAACTAAAGGAGCCATTTTAAGAAAACAGTATAAAACGATGTATTGCGTCTGCTTTCCAGTACGGGATTTATTGTTATTTTATACTCCAACTATTTCAAAAATATTTTTCTGCAACATATTCCAGAAAAAACAACGGTCCTTTTCCAGAATTCTTTTTCAAGTTTCTCTTTCCTTTTTAATAGGATTTTCTGGGATGAAACTATGGGATTGGGAAAACAAATTTTAAAATACTTTGAAATATCATTCTGATCAAATCTTTAATAACATTATCAGCAGAAATAGACACAGGGAATGCCAAGGAAAATGGATTATGTTAATTAGGTTAACAATTTTTAATGGCAAATTTTGTTTTAGTCAAAAAACATGTTTTTTTGTTAAGAATATTTTATGCAAAATATTTCAACCAGTATAAAAATAAGAAAGACTAGCTATTTTTTATGGAATAGTTCTTCACTGCAAGTAGATGAATGATTCCTGTAGTATTACAGTTATACATGATAAAATGTTTATTTGTGAGGCTTTACGCATTTTATACCTGATTCATTTATACCCATACACGTACGTTATAGTAGAAAGATATCTATAGTGATATTTTACTTGACAGATTCTGATTGTTTCCTAATGTGCAAGCAACTAGAATTTCTCAATGAAGAGTGCAGTTGTTGGGAATCTGAAAAGCAGAGGGCATTTCAGAGCAGGAGTTCAGCGTGTGGGAGCTGTCAGACTTGATGTCCCTAAATTTTACGTGAATTGGAGCACCTTGTTCCTATGGAGGTTGTTCTAAAGGGGAATAACGCCTTTTGGGAGCCGAGCTCTAGGGATTAAGGAGCAGAGAGCAGGAGAATATTTTATGCAAAAGAACTGTCTGTCGAGAATGGAATAGAAAATTACAGTTCTTTAATGACAAGCTTTTTGTAAAATACGGGGAGCCACGGGGAAGTATATTATTCTGTTTTCTTTCTTTCTATACAGGGGAAAATAAGAGGTGTCACGGTGAGTTATCATGTGCAGTGACCACTAATGCTCCTGTTTAGTGTACAATTGCCTGCCACATTACACACAATCACGTGTTGTTATTATATTAACCGAGTTTTATACTGTTCACCTGACTTCACCTAGTAGTGCTTGCATAATTGTAGTCAAAGGAAGAAGCTCATTTGGCTAAGGGAGGTTGCTTATAATTCTGTTTTCTGCCCATTTAAAATGATGGGACTACTGTGAAAAGAATTCTTTATAAAAACTAACACTTTCTCAAAAATTGTTGTTTTTCATAATCAGAGCCTACTCTGTCAGAGGGCAGATCCAACTGCGATTAATGCTTTAATCCAAGCCCAGTGGATGCTGGATTAGGCCCTGACCTCCTTTGGCTTCTTCGCAAGTTCAGCACAGACTCGGCAGATAGAATACTTCTTGGGCAAACCAAAAAAAGCTGCCAGATTCCCAGAGCAAAGGCTGTCTTCATCGGTGCATTGCATAGCTCTGAGTGCACTTTTGATAGTGCAGTGATAAATAAATACAAGCAAATTAATTTGCTGTAATTGACAGAACAATTAGCAGAGCTGCAGTTGCAGTCTTTATTCCTGGTGGCATCGAAAAGAACACAAACTCACTTTTAGATCTCAGGTTTAATTTGTAACTGAAAAGGCAATCCTTTGTGTGCAAACTAAGACAATTTTCTGGGAAGTCGCTAAGATACAGTAAACGTGGAACCCAGTAATACCATTTCTAGAGCTCCTTTTCAGAACAAAACTATGCTTTTGCTGTGATAAGAAATGCTGATAAGGGCTATTGGTCTGGGATTTGAGCTAGGGCTTCATGGGACGATGGGAAAAGCAAAAACGAGTCTGGTGATGCAATAGCTGCCAGGAATCGATATTCAGCTCCTAGTGTGCACGCTGTGTGTGTGTGTGCAGATGTCCGCTCCCTGACTCCGCCACCACTCCCCAGCCACAAAGCCCCACAGCAGCCCGGGAGAGCCAGAGCCTCTCCACCTGCCCCTCACAAACAGGCACTCATTGTGCGATGTGCGAAGGAATCTCTTCTCACTGAGCATGTAGCTTCATCGTACTTCTAACCACTAGTAACGTGGCATATAAAGCATCCTGGGAAATGCTGGGGAGCAGAAATCCAGAGCAATTGATATTTTCACTCATGTTTCCCCCAGGATTAAATGTGGATGGCAATTTTCACACTGTGAAGAAATCTGTCTAGTTCTGTGGCAACAGTACTTTGATTACAGCCAAGCTAAGCCTGAGTTCAGTCTCATTTCTCTTGTTAGCAAGTCCTACAGCTGAGGAAACTCAGTTTCCAAGAGATTGTCCAGTTATAGCCTCTGCTCAGCAAGTATCACACACAGCTCTACCGGTGCTGCTGGAGCATCTCTGGGCTTCTCTTGAGGAGAAGTCAACCGGGAGAAGCAACAATGGCCAGTGCCACTGATCCATGGATTGTATTGCCTAGCAATAAGCCTGTATCTGCATTCATCCTGAGTCGCCCTTGCCCGGTCATCTGGCGTCTGTTGCGGAGCTCCAACTAACAACAGCAGTGCAGCGCCTCAGCCAAGTGCCCCTGCTCCCCGAGGTGTTGACTGGTTTGTGTTTCCAAGTGTTACTTTAAGAAACCCAGAGAAGTTGAAGTGTGAAAGTTTTATGTTACGTGAGAGAAGAGGTCAGCAGGCATCTCAGTTAGGAAAGAAACAGCAAGCATGTTTTATTTCTGAGGCTGATGGCGAGAGCTTCACAGCCCCTCACTCAGCAGAGGACTTTGTCCTGTAGACAATGGGGCTCTTCGAGAAGGTTAGGGGGGACACAAGCACAAATTTTCAGACTGCTACAAGAGCTTTATTTTCCATGGGTCAAGACTGACATTGGAAAAGGCTTTTCATCCAAGGCTATTGACAGTTTGCACACAAGGCTTAGCATAGACTTCAGCTGTCTTCAGTATGAGACAGTGTACCTCTTGTGTGACAAGCGATGATGAAACGTCCTGTTTGACTCTCCAGGCTGTAAACTGTACTGGTTAGGTGACATGGTTTACAAGGAACTCAGGCAGAGTAGATATTCAGTCACAAGGTGGGTAACTCACTGCTTCCACCTTGGCATTCTGTTAATGCTGCTGGAAATGGGTGCCGGCCTCACCAACTTTGTCCCAGCCTCCTTCATTTCAGGTGAGGAATGGCAGAAGAAAGCACGTTAGATTCAACCATCTTTAGTGGCAAACATCCAGCTAGGAAATGGCACCCCTGATAAATGCTCCCTGGAGCAGGGGAGGTCAGGCCAGTTAACTGCTCTACTACTGTGCTAAGACCTTGTAGTCATGAGACAAGAAAGGCAGTGGGCAAATGCGCACATCTGTCAAAGGCTCCTGTAGTCCTTAGTGTGAAGGCACTGGTACACAGCGAGCGGAGGACAGCTCTCATCTCTAGGCCGGAGGCCTGTACTCTCAGGCTCTTGGGTGTTTTCCTGCCATGTCTCCAGCAAGGTGACCAGGCAATGTGGTGGTTGGCCCTGACCTGGGGCACTCTCCTGAAACCATACAGGATCCTGCGGCAATCCTGGATCGTTGGGGTACCACCTCCCATCTTGGCAGGAGTGGCAGAGACTAGGGCCAGCGCACAAAAGGGCTAGCACTGCAGGCACGTTTGTTCTTGTCTTTTTTTTTCCCCTTTTTAAAAAATGTAACTCTAATTTCTGAGGAAAGCCTTTAAAAAATAGCAATTCGGTATTCAAAATACCTAGCTGAATTCTGTGGCTCTTCTGAAAGCTTACCAGGCTCTGCAGCCTGGGGAGACCTTGGCCTGCTCTCCATGAAATCTGCCCTCCCTCCTTGATTATCCCCTCCAATATTTGTCTGCAGAAGGATGGTGAAATACCCAGCTGCGTTCACACTGGGCCCAACCCAACACCCACCTACTCCATGAACAGCCACCTTGTTGTCCTCGGTGGGGCATGGCTCTGCTTGTGTGTGACGATTTGTATGTCATTTCACTGCCTTATCCTCGCAGAGGGCACATCAGAGGATGGCAGAGCAAGCAAAATGTTATAATGTTATGCAAAGTTTTTTTTGTTGTTGTTGTTTTTTTTTCCCCTATTCTTCTAATGAATGATGCCTACTGTGACATTTCTTGCCCTTCCTTCTTCTCAGCCTGCACCAGGCATTTGTCACAACCAGCTACCCAACCAGATGGCCCCACAGCTCTGATCAATCTGGTGGCTCCCATGTGCCTATAACCACTCAGGATGTTAAAAAAACACCCCAAACCAAGGAGCCCCGAGCGTGAAACCCATCCCTGCAACCAATCATCTCTCCCAGGGCCACAAACACCAGAGCGGGACCCAAAACATGACGAGGGGCAGCACGACCCCCTTCCACCACAGCCACAGGACGCAGGGCCGTGGGGACGAAAGGAGGGGGACACATTTGGGGCCTGACGTCGCCCATTTTAGCAGGGGCCGGGCGGGCAGCCCGGGGGCGGCCTGGGGGTGCGAGGTAGGCCGCGGGCGGCGGCTGCGCGGGGCGGGCCGGAGGCAGCGCCCATAGGTGGCGCTGGCAGCCCAGGAACCGGCGCCCGCAGCCGCCCGGCCCCCTCAGCGCCCCCTCAGCACCCCCAAATCGCGCCCGTGGAGCGGGCGTAGGTTTCCGCGGGTCGTGTCACACGTCCGAAGTTATAGGGGGTTTGATATAAAGCCACCAGGCAGTAATTACGAGAGCGAAATGCGTTCGGGGGAAAACATTTGGCAGACTTGCCAAGACTAACAGCTTACAAATAAAGACCCAGTCCTGCTCTGGCCTCGAGCTGCGCCCTGGAGAATTTGCACATGCATTTGAAATAAAACAATCCCCGTATCTCTGTGTTTACTAGGAAGAGAAAAAAAAAAAAAAAAAAAAAAAGCAAACCCTTCCTTCCATAAGTCCTTCTATAAATATGTTCCTGGCACTGGGCAGTTTGCAGGCAGACACAAACTCTGCCGGTCTTTAATGTGAAATAACGCAAGGTTTTTAAGCCGAAAGTTGGCTGCTAGAATTAATTGGTGTCTTATTTTTCCGGCTGGAGCTGCTGTTTGCAAGTGAGGGCCACATGAGCAGTCCCGCCGTCTGCATGGCAAATTAGGGCTGTGAAAGGCAGCTCCCACTGTATTACACTGGCAGAGAGAAGGCAGGAAAGAGAGGGACAGGCGAGAGCAGGAAGAGAGGGAAAGACACAGAGAGCGGTGCCGAGGAGAAGGAGCTGAAACGAAGAGAAACCCAACGGGATGGGGGAAAAAGAAAGAGAGGATAGGAGAAGAGTGGGGTAGAGGAGAGGGAGAGCGAACGGAGCGGATTAGAGGAGAGAAACGAGAGAGGAATGAGTCCGCAGAACGAGAGACTGAGCTGAGAGCAGGGGAAAGGCCAGAGAAGCTTCTCGCCAGGCTGAAGGGGGCTGTGGTGCCCTTCGTGCTGCTCTGGCTGGGACTGGCCTCTTCCAGGGAAGTCCCTCTGGCTAGATGCTGTGGTTCAGCATGGCAGTTAAGGCCCCGGTAGTCCCAACGGAGAGAATGTGACCGCCTTCATCACAGGAAAACATTTATTACAATATTTGGAGCTTCTCAGGAGATGCTCCATTCACAGTGGACTGTGATCAGGTGCACTATTTTGACAGCAAGACGTGCAGCTTGTTTTCTCCAATTCGTAGCCTACAAAGAGTAACCGAGTTCAATACAGAGGGTGGGTGCTGTACTGTGATGTTCAAACCATGGGCTGTTGACTCCCATGGTATTCACAGGAACTGTCAAAAGGATTGGCAGAGGAAATCAAGAAAAACAAGTCTAGAGCCAGTCAACTCACATGCAGCCCTGTCCTGCCATGTTTTTTTGGGGATGTGCAATAAGAACAAGGTTGAAAACCGCAGGTAGAGAATATCCCACAGTGAGGAGGAACTGGTGCTTGAGGAGGAGACCATTCTAATGTACTCAGGTACCCTGGCAGGTCTTTCATTCCCTCGCACATACCCTTTTTGCCTTGCATATAGAAGCATCCCATCTATCAGTTTTCTTACCTCAGGGATTCCTTCTCCAAACTTGCCAGTATGGTTTCACAATTACTCAGAGCTCAAGATCTGTTTTAGGGATGCTCATCCAGTGAAGAGAAGTAGTATGAGGACATGGTTCAACCTGAAACCTGCCTGTGCCTTACTTTTGAGGTTCAGGCAAGATTTAGGTTGTGCTCAGGGGTGAATTCCCATGAGATGCTCCTCATTCCTAGTGCTGCATGTGCTGCTGCTGAGTTGTGGCCATTTAAAGTGCAACACACTTCTTACAAAATGAATGTAACTTTAAATAAAAAATGACCTGTTTGTTGCAATGTACCTCAATGGCCAGTTTCTGGTATATTAGTACCTTGTTTCCCAATATATTAAACTGCCTTCCTTCCCAATAGGAAATGAAGGATTTCTACAAGGACGCCAAATCCTCCCTGCTACAGTTGCATTTCTTCCCACAGTCTTTGCTGTCAGGGGAGGAGGGGAGAGGGAAAAAAAAAAAAAAAGAAAGAAAGAAAAAGAGAGGGGAGCCTGATGGACTGAGCACAGAGCAGGAGCTGAGATTGTTTTTTCTGGCTGACACACTTCGTGTTGCTGGTGCGTTTGCTGCTTCCTTGAAAGGCCAGTGGGGGGAAAAAAAAGAGATTAAGGTCATCAAGATAATGCAAAGAATATTCAAACTAGAAGCAGAGGGGAAATATAGAAGGTCTGTTTTTCCAATAGTAAGTAATCAGAGTACAGGAGGATGTAATTTGCAGATTAGGAAAATGAACAAAGACTATAAAATTAACTTTATGACAGAAAGGAGAACAGTCCATTTGAAGGGGGGGATAAACCAACCTCCATAAATCTTTATGGCTGATACAATCGGTAGGTTGATTTAAGCTAAATAAGAAATATCAGCAAATGATCAAACATGGGGAGGCCTTCAAGCCCTGGTTGTGTTGTAATCTGGCTCGGATCTGGCACAAAATCCAAGGCTGGGATTTCAGGGCAGTGAAACCTCCTTGGGTTGCCTGTCCCCGCTGTGTGGGCGTGCTTGGGGTGGGAGCAGGAGGGGAAAGCAGACGTGTGCCGAACCTGTCGCTAGCAGCTGTCAGTCACCCGGCCTCGCTTCCTCTGGTGACTTTTCTCCAAGCAAACACAGCCCGACCCTGTAAATGTGCTTCCTCCACAGTGAAATCAAATTGTGTCTCGCACTCGTGCCAGCCTGGGAGCAGCTCAGTGGGTGGATCGGAAACAAAAGCTTTTAATTAGCAAGGGGACTGCAAGTTAGTTACAGAGCAGGTTGCTATAACAGGGACCCCCCTGTCTCAGCATGATAGAAACTGTGCTGTGCTCCGTGCAGAAGAAACCCTAGACATCACCAAGAGAAATGTCTCATTTTCCTCACAAGAGGAGCTCTCCACTCCTCTGGAGTCAGTAGGCACTAGCTCCCACTCTGGCCCAAATGAATGGCACTGTCAAACTGGAGCTGAAAGAGATTTTTCTTACAGGACCTTCCATTTCGTCCTGATTTTTATTCTTTTCATTGTCATTCTAGTTTCTTCTTCACCTTATTTTCTTAAGGTGAAAAGAGGGGGAAGAAAGAATAACTTGCACTTGGTGAATTCTGTTGTTCACATTATTCACGCCTGTAAATAAGGTTTCCAGTAGCCTACGAGACTACAGCACGTTTTATAGGACTCAAATGCAAGCCCTCAGAGGAGCTGTAACTCCAGGGCCATGTTCTCCAAAGGGCAATTCTCTTATGTCTCTTTGCTTTTCCATTTCCTAGCAGAGGGGAAAATACAAAGCAAGTTAGCAAATATAACAAAAAAAGCAATTGAGGGTCTGATTCTGCTCTCATGAAGGCAGAGGCAAATAATTAGGAGGAGCTCCAAAGGTTTCAGTGAAGTTGCATGGATGTTGAACTGTTGTAAACTGCTTAAAAAGAAGGAAAAGCAAGTTTGCCCAGGAAGCAGGTTTGCTCAAGAAGGGAATTCTCACTCGTGTGACGCAGATCCCACAAAAAGATGCCCAGTTGTATACACTTTTTTCTCTTCATTTTCAATAAAATACTGGATTGGGAGGCTTCATGGTATTGCCATTGCCAGGGTCTATTCACTCTCTCCAGAAACAGCAAAACTCTTAAGACTTGGGAAAGGTCAAGTGACCTCAATAAAATACAAATAGACTCAAATCGTTGCTCAAACAATACTGGACAAAAGTATAAAAACCTTGAAGAACTGAATAGTTATTTTAGTAGGAATGGGAAAGTTCTGTTTCTAACATTTGTTCAATTTGCTTTACATTTTATCATCCTGGGAGTTGTTGTTGTTGTTGCTGTTGTTTTTGTCAGATTCTGAAAGCACAAGGGGCTGGAAGCTTTGTGTGAGCTTCCCTTGTCTTGAGCTTTTGGGTTTGGTTTTTGCAAAGTGCCTACCTTCAACTTTGTAAGCAGGATTAATTGAAATTCAGGAAAAATCTTTCTCTAACAAATTTTGAATTTCCTCATAAAAAAAGAATTTTTCAAATAAATATTTAACAAGCTCTGTGAAATCCTATCCAGTTATCAGCAAAAAAAAAAGAAAAGTATAAAAACACAGCGTGCTTTTGAAAATATGCAACCTGCTTTCTTTGTGCAAAACTTTTGGCAAACGTGGAGCTGTGTTTAGAATTAAGAAAGTGATTTTTGTCCCATTCAAGTCTCAGCAAAAAATTCCGAGCCACTTTTATGGTAGAGTTTTTGAAGCTTTGCTAGTTGGGTTTCATTAAACAACCGTGCTTGTCGCTTGGGTGTACATCGTACTCCTTTCATGGGTCGGCTTGCCCCTTGTGATTAGAGGCGGAAGCGGTTTGATATGTTGGTCAAAAACACTGTCCTTTGTGAGCCAAAATAAAACGGATTCTCTGATATGCAAGAAGTTAAATACTTTTACACTGGCTTGGCTTGGGATCTGACATCTTTTGCTAATACTTATTTTTAGGTGGAATCAGTAGTCAGAGACCTTAAAGGCAAGGGCAAGATTTTAAACTAGATTTATGCTCTCAAACACTTTTAAAGTGTGTGTGTATACACACATATATCATTGCATTTATAGTACCATGCCGTAAGTATCTGCGATACTCCAGCTGCAAAGCATCTGAATGCCATGCGGTCTTCAGTGCTTTTCACCTTCATAGCTCCCCTGGGAGTTAAGAAAGTGCTGCTTTTCCTATTTTACAGATGGGGAACTGAGTGGTTCGTGGGCATGTAGGAAGACCGTGACAGTGTGGGGCATTAAGCATGACTCTTCTGCGACACAGGCTGCTGGAGTCTGAGTCTAGGGATCCCGAAGATTGGGCTTCCTCACTTTGAGGTGGAAAGGGTAATTTAAGAGGCAAAAGAAGTACCAGGAAAGCTCAAGGTTTATCTGTGAAGAGGCAGCCCCTCCAAAGAAATAGTAGTGTCAGGCCCCCCACAGCCAGCTCTCCCTTACTGTGAATGATCCTGCCAAGGGGTGCAGGGAGGGGTGGGGATGTGCGGTCATGGGGCAGGAAAGGAAGAGCTCCCTGGTGTACCCGAGCTCAGGATCTTATGTTGTTTCATAACTTGGTGGTTCTCCCACTGACCTCCAGAAGTGCTGATGTTTATGTGGAAAAGCATATTTCAAGAAATGACGATTTTAAAGAAGACGACAAAAAAAAAAATTACATTCCAAAGCTCCAATTGCAGATGTGATTTATATAATATTGATATTGCCCATGCCATAAGTCTGAATGTCTCAGAGTGGGTACTCAAGCTGGGGATGTGAGGAGTCAGTGGGACATTTGCACAGAGACAGGCAGAAGGATTTTGCACCATCTGTAGTGCAGCGCCATGAGCTTGGCTGGCGTTCGGTGCCTGGTCACACTCATTACTGGTGTAACGAGTGGCTCGGGACACTGTGGGGACACAGGACAAACTGATGGCTCCAGTCCCAAGAGACCACAGGCTGAGTTTCTTCTTTCTGGCTTTAAGGTATATAAGCATTGTTAATTTTTCCAGTCTTTCCCAGACTATTATTTCCACTTCAAATGTAACACATCTGAATTGTTTGCATGGAAATGTACATAAACCCAGGCCTTCCACCCTGCTGAGATTTTTGCCTCATTTGACAGCACAACGATGCAAGTCTATTTTGAATGAACCTTAACGACCCCCTCTTTCCTGCTTGATTTAGCCTCTGCTCGTACTGTGTTTAGAGCTTTGGCTTGACTGACTTAGACATTGACTTGCATGATGACTTTTTCCTCTTGAAGAAGCCTCTAAAAGGACAAAGAGGTTGGGTTAGCACCAGTCCTCCCCTCTAATGTTGCTGGTGCCCTCCCTGGCGGCTTGATCCTGCGTACAGATGTTGCACAGATGATGAAGCAGTGCCTGTTGGAGCTGAGTCAGCACAACCGATTGCCTCCAGTCCATCTTCATGGGCTGTAACGGGAGTGGCGTTGCAGCCCTCCACGGCTGGCGGAGGCAAAACAGTCCTCTGGTGGACCGAGACGGGCCCCTGCCCATCCTGGGCTCCATGCTGGCCCCGGGTGCTGCTGCGGGTGGGAGCCTAGGGGTGGGAACGCAGCTCCTGGGCTGCGGTCACTGCTTCCACCTTGCAGCCCTCTGTCAGCCCTGTTAGGTGTCCTGGCACACGAAACGGGGACAGTCTAACCCCTCTCTTTACCATATGCATGGTATTTCTGGAACTTAAGGGCAATGAGTCCGTGGAGAAGCAGCTGCTGCTGGTTCTGCTCTTCTTTGGTACTTTGGGAGGATGCAGGCAGCGAGCTGAGGCCGTACGGGGGGAGAGGAGGGTTGTTAGTGCCTGCCTAAAGCCCAGGCAGGCAGCGCTCACTGCAGCATGCAATACGGCAATTCATAAAATGTGACATTCATGTTGGCGGGACACTGCTGGGAGCCTATTTTACTCTGTGATAAAGACTGCATCTGTCAGGGTTCATCTCCTCGTCGCCGGGTCTGTCGGACGATCACGCAGGGCAAACTTGTTATGTGCAGGGGACAGGACTGGCTCCGCGGCGCGTGCACCCCGAGCCGTGGTAGCGCACTATCTCCTGGAGGAGTTCCTGCTGCACAGCCCCATTACACAGAGCCTCATCCTGCGGGGTGCTGGGCGGGATACGATTATCTAAACCTCTTTGGGAAGCAGTCAGCACCGCGCTTCCTCGTGGCTTGAAAGGAAAAAACCCATTGTGCATTTCAAAGCCAAGATTTTAGGAACAAAAATGAACCTTTTAATTGCATTTTTCACTTAGGAATGTGAAGGAATCACTGTGAACCTTGAAAGTTTGATATGTACCAGACCAGTAAATAGATTTGGCTTTGTTTTTTTAATGTTTTGCATACTTTGTTTTTCAAACTTTCACCAGCTCTGCTTTGTTTCAGTTAATGAAATTCTTCTATTGCAGCACTGGGACTTTTAAAGCATTTTTCGTAACCTCCCGTCTTGGTCTCCAAGGTATAAACATTATTTTATAATTAGCCTTCACAACTATGTTATACATTTGAAAAGGAAGAAAAAAAATGTTTTTCCCCCATTTTTATATGGGGGAATTACAGTTTCTATCTGGGGACTGAAAGAATGTGTGTGTGTATGCGCGCACAGAGGAGAGAGAGAGAGATTCAATCTGTCGAAATTTCATCTCCTGCCAGTTACACATGAAATCATCGTTTAGGAGAGAGAGTGGGAAATTACTGAATACATTGGAAAAAATCCTCACTCCATTCTTAATGAAACCACTTTAAAATAGGGTGGGAGAGGGAAGAGTTGGGGACGTTTGCGTTCTACCAAACAGACACGGGAAAGGAACGCTGACTTTTGCCCCCTGTTATATAACTTGGCATCGGGCTATCGCTAGCTGATGCTGATGGGAACTCGTTTGTCTCTTGGCCTTGTTCCTGCCAATCCCCAATGGTGTTTTCTTATGGCAACTTCATATCGGAGTAAAGCTGTCACCAAGGTAACCAGATGTGCATATGCACAATCATGTACACGCACGGCGCAATTAAGTCCGAGTGTAAATGACAAAACTCACCACAGCATCCGTGCTTGAGCAGCGCTGCTTTAGGAGCCCTCGCTGTTTGTCTTAGAGGGTTCAGCCTCCCATTTTTCCTAGGTGGGGAAACTGAGTGACAGAGGAGCAAGGGAGACCCACGGGCGCAGGGAGAGGCAGAGTGTCTATCCTAGCAGGGACCTTGGCCTCCTGTGCCGTGGGGAGAGCACCCAGCTCTTCCCGTGGGCACCCTGTATTAATGCAGGTGCTGATCTTTAAGCTCAGGTCCTTTGAAGTGTTTCTGCCCTGTTCACTCTCATCCAGGCACTATTTGTTGTGTGTGCAATTAGTTGTAGACAGAAAGGCTGCTCCTCCACCCAGCCTGGGGTGGAGGCCCGTGGACTCGTGTAAAGATCCTTGCCTTGACTTTGGTAAAATTTGGATCCAGTCCCAGTGACAAGAGCCCCACACAAAGAGAAGCTGCTTTGAGCCACTTTTGAAGTGGTAGCTTTCCTTGCTGTAGTCAAATTTCAGGATGTTTTCAATAGAGAATAAATCTATAGGAGAGGGATGGCTTAATGGATTTTGAATTTTCAAATAAGGAATGTGCCATGGCCTTCCCAATAGAAATGTCCCCTTGAATCTTTCATTCAGCTATATGACAGATGTCTGAGCTACGGTGCATTTCCAAGCATGATTTTTTATTTTTATTTTTCCCTATGGAGAAAGCCACTGAGCCAAAGCCTAATGTAAAGCGAAGCCTTTTCAGATGAGAGAGGGATCCAAGGAAGGGGAAGATGTGGGAACTAAGTGGTTAATTTCTGTCTTCGGCAATCTCATAGAGAAAATACATGTGAGCATGGAAAAATATTAGTCTATCTCTTTTGAAAGCCTCCAAAAAGATTTGTCTGAAGCGTGCATTTAAATGGGAAGGATACAGGTGTTTTCAGAGCTGTTCTAGCCCACAAGCAGGCCTGGGGCAAACCTGAGCATTCAGTATAATGTAACGAGAAACATTCCTCCATGCTTCAGTGGGAAAATGCAAATAGACTCATTTCCTCTTTTGAGGAGGGCTTCAGATAAGGTGCTCCTGGAGCAAAGTAACCTGCTCGGTGTGCTCCCTGCCTGCGATGGTGGGCAAGCAGACACGCTGGGCTGCCGCCGGCACGAGGATGCGGCCACACAAGGAGGGATGCTTCGGCCAAATTCTCCCAGGCTCAGCTATCCGGGAGGTGTGTCAGGTGCCACTTTTGTGTTGCTGCCTCTGCCCCTCTCTGTTTCTCTCTGCCTAAGTCCTCGCGTGCATTTGGGAAGCAGTGCAACTTGAAAATAAGTTGCCCGAGTGAGAGGCGCAGCAGGGACCTGCGCGCCCAGAGACTCCTGCCTGCTGCTGAATGAAGCACCTGTGCCTGTACGCCTCCTGCTCCCCCTCCTCCTGCCTCCCCAGCCCTTTCAAGGAAAGGCTCTGAAATATGTTTTGATTTCATTTTGCAAGCAGTCTGCTAAAAACATTTCTTCTCAGCCTTTTCTCTAAGTTTGTTTTTTTTTTTGCTAGTTCAGCCTTTAGAAGAAACAACAACTTTTTTTTTTTTTCCCCTGTAAGCATTAAGAATAATATTTTCTGAAGTTTAGGCAGAATCCAACAGCATATACTTCATTGCAAGTGCTAAAATGGGAAGGGAGCTCTTTTGAAAAAGCTAGCCCCAGTTGTGATTGCTAAGCTGTGCAGGTAACCAGCAAATAATTAAGGCTACCACTGAATTCGCTATCAGTTGGGTGACAAAATTCCCTTTCCCCAAAGAAAATCCCAGATGAAAAGAGGATTATTTTAATTACATTTTTTTTCAGAAGGTTTACAAAGTATTCCCCCTTTACCTCTCCCTGAATAATTTTAGTAACTGTTGGAAAATAACCATTACCATCAATTCATCAATTCCTGGCTTTTTTTTTTTTTAATATATAATTATTCTTGCATAATCCATGGCCATAGTTGTCAAAGTAGTTAATATGTTTCCTAAAGCTCCAGCTCCAGGCACCATGTAACTACCTGCTTTCGTGGAAAAGAAGAAAATATGCTAGCAGGGGGAAGAGCTATGGTTAATCCTTGTGCTACCTTAAATAAAAGCAGAAAAGGTTTCTAAATATTTTTAATTATAATCAGATCTGGGGACCTGATTTGTGGTGCCTGAAGACTTGAGCTTAACAATGCTACGTTGATTGTGGTATGATTTTCGTCTAATAGAGCAGAAAAAGGACTAGACTTGAATTCTGCTTGCCTAACTACATGTTGATGCCTTTCATCAGAGAAAAATACTGACTTGCTATTTAGGGTTGTGCAGTTCAGTTTACAAAGCAAGCCTTCTATTTTTAAAAGTTAAAATATTTTTCATATTGCTTTAAAAATAAACTGACCAGCAACCAACTAACCAACCAGTAATATATCTAATTTATACAGACATTTCAAGGAACTAAACGAAAATGGTAAGCTGAGTATAAGTGTTCCCTTATATAAAATAAATCTTTTCAGTGAAAGTTTCCAGCTGCTTCTGAAATATAGGAAAATCAAAATTATCACTGGCATTCACAAGCCAATTATTGAACTCAACGGCATGATTCTGAATTTCCACTGATTTAATTAAGAGCAACATTTGGCCCTAGCTAGAAGCAATAATAAGTGCTTCTTCATTAGGTATTTTCAGGGTAATTTCTTAAGGGAAAAGATAGATGCTTCTAAACCTGTCATTTGGTGAACTGTTCCATGTAATATATTAGAGCCATTGATTAGTGTAATATGGCAAAAAGCAAAGCCTGATCGATCATCCATTGCAGTCAATGGGTGTCTTTGATTAAGTCCAAAAAGAGCAATATAAAATCACTGTAATTCCAGGCAATATAGAGACGCGCTCTTGGCTCGCATCCCTAATTCCACTTCAGGGTCTGTTGGTACCTAATCTGGACTTCCCGGGGAGCAGCAATTCCATCTCACGGCAGCTTTCGAGGCTGCAACATTTCCCTTTTGTTCTACAGAGGAATGAAAACCGGACTCGTTAAAGTAACACGCACACGAGCTGTGTCCAGGCATTCGTTGGCAGCTGCTAAAGGTCAGGGGATTTTGTTTCATGGGAATATGGAGAAGAAGGGCCCTCCTGAGTCAGCAAGTCAAATCTCCACCTCTTGTGGGCAACTGAGTCTTGAAGTCTTGATCTTCACTGCTCTGAAGGTGTCTTGGAGCTCAGAAATCCCCAGAAGTCTATCCACAGGAGGCATTTGGGCTTCTGTGTCGGCGTTAACATCCGCACACCACATTTTGCACCGACAATGTCATGACCCCGCTCTTCCTTGAACCCTCCGGAGTGCTGTGGGCTTGAGCGAGGCTGTGTGTGGTCACAGCAGGCGTTAGCACATCCTCGTACAGGACGGGATGTGACCGCTGAGAGCTGTTGCCTGTCCGCCTGGAGTGCTGAGGAGGGCCGTTGTTGTTACATAATTAGTTTGCTCAAGAAAACTTCAGAAATATTTAACCTGGCCTTCTGCAACCACATGTCCCGGGTTCAGGCTGCTTGGTTTTACGTGAATGCTCGGATGAACACCGTTAGCCCTTCGCCCAGCTGTCTGGTCGTGCATTTTTCTGATGTGCCGATGGAGGTGGGTTTTTTTGAAGTGAACACAGACCCTTGGCAATAAGCACTTACAGGTATTTACAGAAGGGTTAAGTGAATTAGGTGCCTGTTTTCCCCTGCTGTTCATTTAGGATTAAGCACTTACTTGCCAAGTTGTTTTTGCACATCCTGCTGCATCCTTGACTACCTAAAGACCTTTATAAACTGGCTCCGTAAGCTTTTGATCTGGCCTCTCTGTTTTTCTCTAAAGTACAAAATGTTCCTTTCTGCTAAAGCATCGGTATGTGCTCACTATCTGTCTGGATATTGTGTGATGAGGAGGGGAGGGAAATAGCCAGTGACAATGATTTCTCTTGCTGATTGTTTTTTTTTTTTTTTTTCCCCCACATAATTTAAATCAAAATATCTAAACCTCAGACCTGAAACCAACTTCACAGTCTTACTTTGTATGTAAAAATATTCCATTTAAATCAGCAGTAAAGCTAACATGAAAGTGCCAATAAATAATATATGCAAAGAGTTTTTTTTATCAATATATAAAGAAATGTGGAGTTGTGAAGCTGCTGAAAACAAGCATTAGGAAATGTAATGAAGCAAGAATTAGAACAGCATAGTTCCTCTGGCCATTATAAATGAGAACGCCAGGTACCTGGAGAACAGGAAAACTGATGAGTACAGTCTGTTCAGGAGAGAAGGAGGAAAATTTCCCCCAGGAACACATTTCAAATTACTTATTTATGAACTGATGAACTGGGAGACCACCTATAGAGAGACAGGAGCAAGCAGTCTGCTGCAGACAGCTACAGAACTCCAGCTAATTGTGCTGCTGTTTTCTGTTATAACTCCTGCTCTCCAGCTGGGCTTTGGAGGCAGGAAATTTAGGCACTGACTAGAAGTTGCACTTTCCCTCCTTCTTGTCGGCATAAATATATACATGTATATTTTAATCTGCCGGAATAATTCAGCGAAGGCTTGAGAAAACAGCTGCTGCCTTTGTTGTGACAGCGTTAGGGCATTTGTGGGCGTAAGGCATCCAAGGGGAGAGTTCCTAAGCACGGGTCCATCCGTTGGCAAAGGTCACTCCAAAATTCAGATACATGGCCTGAAATGGAAAATGCAGAACATACCTTTTAGGTTCTTCTCTGCATTGCACTTTCAGGATATTAACTACAAATAAATGGGCACGTCAAGGTGCACGTATGTATTAACAATTAAGTACAATGTGCGTTAGATGTCTGAATGTATAGGTGTGTAGGAAGTATATCCAGATATACTTCATATACATTTCCTAAATATATGTCCCTGATGGCATATTTTTTAAACTCTCTGTGCTCATATATACATAAGCATCAAGATGTTATTTCATTTATGCTGGTATAAATATGGAATGGCTCCAGTTTGCTCCAGAATACGGGAGATCAGAATGTAGCCCAGGTTAAAAGAATTGTTTAAGCATATCAGAAAAGAGAAAGTAATTTTAGATACTCAATAATGTGGTATAAAAAGATAGGGAAGAGAGATTTTATTTATTATATATATTCAGTGGTTGAGAATTAACTAAGTAGACCTCATAGAAGTTGAAGCATGGAAGTGCTTACACACAGAATTCAGTCCAGCAGCTTAGACAACAGAATTTGTACAGATCATTTGTGCAGTTCAACAGTCTCAGCCTGTGTTGTGTTTTAGCATGTGAGCTCTACACAGTGGTGTCCAGTGACTTGGTTTGTGGCCCAGTAAAAGTCCCCCAGCCAATGGCTCATAGGACATAGCATGTGTGGCAGGTCAAATACAGGAACAAAAAGACCGGGGGGCTGGGGAGCAATGAGCACAAGAACATATTTGCCTTCCATGAGGAAAGCAAACTTCATGCCCTGGATGAACATCAGACCAAACATCTTGCTACTTTATCACTGAGGGTGCTGTGCTCCCAGGAGGTCCAGGTGGCTGAAGGTTGGTGGCTGTGCGAGGGGATCTTAGGCTGTTCCTGGCATTCATGTGGTGGCCAGCACAGGTCACAGAGCAGTGGTACAATGTCCTGCCTGCATGAACTGCCTCCTAAGAAGTTGTTTGCTGGATTCAGCCCTGGCTGCAGCTTTCAAATGCAGCTCATTCAGGGTGCACCACATTTAGACCTCGGCAAAATGATGAAGGCAAAGAGTGTAGTGGTGGGAGAGATGTCTGAAAGAAGAGGATGCAATCATTTGCCATGTACTGTGTAATAAGGCGTGCTTGCTGAGTACTGAAACCTGGCACCCTAAAGAGGGTTAGAAGAAATGTCAAAGATTCAAACCTGCCAAGTACCGAGTGTGGTTTCAGTGTGAGCACAGAAACTATATTCCTTTCTTCCTTCCTGTAGCTACATTGCTAGTCAGTATAGAGAAAATGTGCAGGGTGTTGGTCTTGCATGTGTTCCTTGAATAGAGAATTCAATTTCCCATTCTGTCATTTATTATAAAATGCTATGGGACTGCATTTATTTTTATTATAAAATGAATGGGACTGGAGTGACAAAGTGGATCTATCCCTTTTCTTCATTATGTTGGACACCAAGAACATTTAACAGTTTGCTGCAATAGGACCTACAAAAACTATTAACCCCAATAAAACCCCTGTAAGAATATGCAGAGATAAAAGGGAACTTCAACAAAGTAGGAATTTTTATAGCAATGAGACAGAGGGAGAGAAGGGCATCAAGATTTATTGCAAATGTCTCCAGTAGCAAGAGGTTCAAGCATTAGCTAATCTTTATTTGCTTCTTTTATCATAAAAGTAGCTGCGTTTCAAATAATCAAGGAATCGGTGATGATACTAACACCGCTTCAATGAGGCAACTTAAACACTTTCATTTTTACTTCTATTCTTAAAAAAAAAAAAAAAAAAAAAGAATCCTTCTGCTGAAATGAATATGTAACAGAGTCACACCTCAGTGAAACTTTTTTCTTTAAGTATTCAGAACATTTTGTGAGGCTGATCAATTGGGATTTTTTTTTTTTAAATACCTGACTTGGTTACACTGGCAGGTATTCACAAGTGACAATTATTTCAACATTAATTTGATAGCTCCCGACAGCCTCAGAGATGGGATAGAATCACCTGGAAGCTGGCATTTTGCATTGTACCACTCTGTCTATATAGGAACTGTCATCTTCCATTCAATATGGTAAATGCTATCTGCATACAGGCTTCTAAAAAGTTATAATTTCTTCTAAGTGATTGAAACTCATAGATCTCTCTCTCTTTCTCTCTGCCTTTTCAAGCTACACCTGAGAGGTAGCAATGATGACAGGCTGGTTTAACGCAGCTCTTGCCGAGATTAAGTAGTTGTCAGCCAGATATCATTGGAGACTAAGGGATTGCTTTTGGAAGTCATTCTGAATTGCTAACTAACGGGGAGCTTGTTCCTAGACGGGTGTCGATTCTTTTGTTTCCAGGGATTGACACATCTGCAATAACAATGGAGCATGCTCTCGTTGCATGGGATATGATTTATGCTGGTCACCTTTCTATCTGGAAAAGAGGATCTAATGAATGCCCCTTTCACAACTGATTTGCAAAAGCAGAAAATGCCCAGAGCTGCTATTTTTGGACCACCGACTTAAGAAATGTTATTATTTATAGCTCCGTAAAAATGTTTGCAGCGATAGAATTAGTCTGTTCGAGCAGAGTTATATATCGGATGAATCTACGCGAAGGTTCAACAATAAGCTCTCCACTGTCAGCTTTGCCAGTTTTTAAGGAGGCTGTTTGGAAGGAATGTGTGCATAACTGCCTGGTGTATTCTGCTCACCTCCCGTTTCATACACAGCCAGTGACAGACAGCCCCCGACGAACAGGGAGTAGCTGAGGCTGACAGGTCAGCTGTAACACAACAAGTTGTCACTGTCATGGGAACATGGCAAGTGAAAAGTAGATGAAGTTGCCTAGAGGATGTTTTCATCAATTTAGTGTTATATACAAGCTAATAAATCTGCAGACACTCTTGTTTCACCATACACAATGTGTGTGAGAGAGAAAATGACTGAGGTTTGGCTGGGCTGGCATTTACTGGACCAGCTGCAGTAGCCACTTGAGCTAATAGTGTGAATGATTTAACTCACTTCACTCTCTGCCTTTCCTAACAAAGCATTTCCCATGAGACTTTAGACTGAGAAGTTTATTTTTAAGTATGGGAGAGAGATCAACTCTCTAGAGAGCTTAGGAAGTTGCAGGGGGGCTGTTTCATCAGAAGACGAGTTTGGGAAGAGGCACGGGGATGCCTCCACCACTGGAACCAGAAGAAGAGACGACTCATGGGGCAGGGATTTCCACTCATTTGTCGGAAATCCTGGAAAATGCCCTGGACCCACAGAACTGCCCATGCTGGCTGGCTGGACATTCTTAAATTGATCCAAATTTCCAGACTCTTGTCACGAGACATTAGTAGGAATGAGTAGTTTTCATCCCCCCAGCCTCAGATATTAAAGGATAAACCCCGGTGTAGCAGAAACTAACACACTGGGGGATAAGGATATTATAATAATAACCTAAGGAGCACTGCTGGATATTCTGTCATCCTTCTGGATTATTTGCAATGTGTGTGCTAGTTTATTAAAGTATATTCTTTATAGAACAGTGGAGATTGTTTAAATTATATGGTGAAGTGTTTTACCTTTATGAACAGCTCATGGGTAATTTGTATCAAATATTGAAACTTCAAAATTGTGCTGTGTTGTGTTCGTTTAATAAATTGTACAGTATCATTTCTCTTTCCTGCATGGCTGACTACTTATTCAGTTGACACAGTGCAAAAATTGAGTGATGCAATCAAACAGACAATTTGCAATCGGCTTTCAATGACTTTTGAGTATTTATGCTGGTGGATGAATGTAGGAAAACACATTGCTCTCTGTTAGATTTCTGTACTGCTGGCTCCAGCCACCACCAACTGATTCATAACATGTATACTGAGCATTATCACCTTTCATCTATTAGCATTTTTTGTCTACTGGAATCCTGTAATTATTTCAGCGGTAATAAAACATGCTCTCAGCTAAGGAAGGGTCTTGACTGACCCTTGCACTGGCATCAAGCAAATGGTTCCACTGATTTCGAATAGACATTGTTGATACATTCACTGTGGCATTATAGCTTTGTTCAAAAGAAACCTAAAATACCCCATAATTTAAAACTTTTTTTTTTCTTTCTTTCTGTAATGCTCACCTAGGTCTCTTATTGGTGCAGAACTTAAGCAAGTCATTAGCTCTCAGTTGAAAGTTATGTGCATTGAATAACTTTGTGAATAAGGCTGAGATTGCAGTTAAATATGCAAATTCAACCTCAATATTCTCAAAATGCTCTAGTAAATCAGTGTTAATGATAGTAATTTCCCATAGAACATACCTAATTCTTCCTCCTCAAAGCATTTTACGAAGAAACTCCATTTTACAGTAAATATACAAAAGTGCATATAAAGAATACAGAAGAGAACAGGAAAAGCAGAGGGAAAAGGAAATTGGTGGTCTGAATAAAAAGGGTAAAGAGGTTTAGAAATAATTTTCTTAGAGGAAAAATTGAAAATTTGAGATTTTAATTATTGTGACTTTTTCTAGTTAAAAAATGAAGATCACAAAACAGTTTGGAAAATTGTCTTCTACATTAACAAAAATGTGAGAGCATAGGTAGGCAGACTGATAAGTGCGGTTTCAAGTGGGCATTGGCAGTGAGAGCCAGCCACTCCCATTGCCTGTAAATCAGCATTTGCCTTCAGAAATGTCACAATTTCAAATAAGAAAGAAAAAAACACAGCATATGTTAAAATCTCTGAAAATAAAAAAGTCTACTCTGCTTAGACACTATTCAGTAGTGTAGCCTGACAAAGACCGGCCATGCTAACATATGACTGCTCTATACAATATTGCACACTGTAAGCTAATCTGCATATGTCAGTTGACACAAGACAATAAGCATAATTATTAGAACAAACGTGCAAATTATGGATAGCTAAATACTCATAAATAAGCCTATATTGTCTTATACCAGTGAATTTAGTGACACCAGAAACGGTTCACTCCAACTATTTCTATTGCCAAATGTTCCTTTAGATCTCAATTCCAAGGCAAAAAATAGCATTACGGAGTAACTTTATCTTGTGATTATGTTCCTCTAACAATACCTTCAACACACCAGACTAAATTGTCTTTGCCAGTGAAGATTTTGTCCCTCAAAATCTACCAAATCAAGGGCATGCAAAAACTAGCAGTTTTCCACTATAACATGAGAATGCATTTAAAACCAGCTGAGCTTATTTATTTTAGGACTCCCTATCAGACAGTGCATGTCAGAAAAGACTTAAAGCTATGCTAACTTTTGTTTGGGTCACTTTTTTCCCCACTGGCCTATGGGCTGAACAGAGGTGGTTATAGCACTGACATGAACCCATTTATTCTGCTTCTCCCCGCTCCCACATGAAGTAAAAAGCAACACATGAGCCTCATATTTGAATTTTCTCTTCTTATATTTTTCACTGATACTTCCAGAAAAATCATGTTATGGCAAATGAAGTTTCCTAGGGAAATTTTTATTTTTTATTTTTTGGCAAGGAGAAGGTCTAAAATAGGTCAGTGACAGCTAAAAAAATTGCATTCACTTCATATTCATTCACTGATGGAGTCTGATATTTGCTCCTGAGCATTGCTTCAGTTTCACTTCCTTACTCTTACCCCAAGTTTCCTCCATTAGGATGGTTTATGACAAGAAATGGCTCAAAACACAATCAGTGCGGGACTTCTATAGTTAAAAACCAGTTTGCAACAACAACAAAAAATAGCTGTTGTTTTGTACCTCCCTGATAAATGGATGTCTATTGTTCTTCTACCCTGGAAATTAATAATAACTGGACCAGTTGCCTTAGAGACAGCCAGGCAGCCATTAGCAATCAGTAAAAATTAATGTACCGCAGGGAATTTAGCAAGGAAATGTGTTTAAGTGTGTAGGGGCACCTTAACCACCCATCCAATACGGGTGAGCGCCAGCAGTCTCCACGCCGTTACCGCTGCCTTGCCGTACAAATGCCCTTCGATGCAGACAAGATGCTCTTACAAGCGGGGGGATTTCCACCAGCTGCTCATGCCTGGGTGAGGAGTGCTGCCTTTTCGGTGCTTCCCTCGCCTTGCAAGTATGCCTGCTTCTTTGGGCAGCGTCGTAATACTGAGTTTTCACAGGCAGAGGTGAATTTGGAAATGCGGAGGGGCGACAGCTCTTTATTTCCCTGCAGCACGCTGGCTCTCCCTGCCTGCATGACTGCAGCTCCTGCCCCATGAAAGGTTCTCTCAGACGGGTTAGCTGTGCTTTAAAAAGTCCCTGAGTGCTTTTAAAGCTGTCAGCACCATTATCATTCATGATGCAACTGGTTTCCAACCCTGCTTCTGTTTTTCCAGTGGGCAGCTAAAGTCCCCCTAGATAATTACCTTGGTTGTGCAGTAGCCGGGCTGCTTCGACCAGGCCAATTACGGGAGGTTTCTGCGACGCCCCAGCCCCTCCCAGCTCTGCTTCCCAGCAAAGGATTGCATTTGCACCACGAGGAGTCCCCTTCCTGCAAGGGCAGCAGCGAAGCCTCCTGCGGGGTTTGCATTTCACTCTTGTGTCCTCCTGTTATCATATCCCTGATACGAGCACGCTTGGTACAGGTGCTCGCTGTCCAGGGGTTAGGGCTGAGCCTGAACCCTTGGCTGCCTGCTGGTGGCTGCTCTGCCCTCTGGTAGGTAGGACAAGCTGTCATTAAATGGTGACAGAGTGTAATTAAAAGATCTGGTTTGCAGGGGCACAGACAGACCCAGCGAGGGATAACCACTGCGTGTGTTCCCACTCACTGCCTCCCTCCTCAGATCCTCGGGGCTTTGGGGAGAGGGTTGGCCTCCGCTGCCTCTTTACTTACAGGGGAGTTTCAGCTCGGTGTTGACCACATGTGGTTTAGGGATATAACAAACCTGCAGGCAAGTGTCCTCCCTGGGGAACTCAGTGCGGCACGGGAATGAGCACTTCTGTACAGATGCTTGGGTCAGAGCTAGACTGATCCAATGGTAACACACGCAAAAGTGCTGGTAAAATTAGTGGGAATGGTGAATCAGTAAATGATAATGGAATTTGGCACTTTATTGTCCAGAAGGATGATTGCTTTAAGCAATGGCTGGGGTAGGTGAGTAAGTAAGGGAAGCAGAGCTCTGAGAAATAGGGAAGCAAAAAAAATAAAGTTTTCAAATGCAAAACACTGATGAGTTGCTGGCGGTCGTTGCTTCCTGTGAAATCTGGCAAATGGGCAGGAGGACTGCATCAAATTATCTTCTAATTCTGGGGAGGAGTTAAAATATTAACAGTAGAGTGTAACCCACGGTTCTCCTTCAGCACAGCTAGAGAGCAGCATCTAGAAACCCCTGTCCTTGAAAGCTGGGGTATTGGGAAAGGATATCTCCCAAAGTTGATGGTTTTCTATCAGATGGCATCAATGGACCAGTCACTCGGGGACACCAAGAAGAGTTAGACTCACAGAAGGGAACTCTGCCACACCCAACTGGCAAATGTGCTGGTCTGAATGGAGATATTCTCCCAAGAACCACATTTTTTTTTTTTTTTTAGTTTCTTGGAAAACTTCTTGTGTCGTTGGTGTCAGACGAGCCAGATGGGAGTTCTGAATTGATGATCACATTTTGAGGCTGGAATGCAACATCTGGAGTTGATCAGCATTCCTCACAAACTGATCAATCATTAGGTGGAACTGATTACTACCATCTCCTCCTTTTACTCTTGAATCACTTAGAACTGCCTTTTTTTTTTTTTTTTTAATGAGAAAAAAGACAAAGCATGAAATGCAGCTGCTTTATAGGGACTGAGGTTATGTGAGTCACAGTGACTAACTCATTACACATATCTCTTGTTGCAGTATCAAATGGAGCAGGGATGAGATAGATCTGCTCTAGTAAATATAAAATATCATGGGTCATATTACTCAGCAACAGTGATTTTGCAACAGCAGCAGTTTTGAAGCAAGACCTTTTCTCTTCAATATGTCTCTATACATAGAAATATTAGGACTAGGGCTACCAGTCTCCGTCTGAGATCAGGTTTATTTAGGAGTATGCTAGGTTTGGTACAAACACAGCATTGCTGCGCCATGCTGTGCCAGCCCCACCACAAGTTAAAACAGAATTGCAAAACACCCAAATCATTTTCCAGCTTCTGAAAAGTCTATCATCTTCCTTGCATTTGTCTTCCAGAAAAGAAAAAATGACAAGGCAATGTGCAAACCAGGCCACATGTGTACTCCACTGTCCTCACATGTGTTTCGTATATCAGCACTATTGTCAGACACTCTGCAACCACTTCCCAAGTGGTGATAAAACTGGCTCCAGCGCTGCTTTCCAGGAGAACCACTGCCTTGCCCCTCTCCATGCATCCCAGAGGTGTGCTGGAGGACCAGACCTTTTGTACCGCCAATATGCCATGTAGCACAACAAGTATGCACTTCAGGTCTGTGGTCTCTGTTTTCCAGTGCCAGTGTGTGACTCTAGAAAGCGAAAGGCTGAGAGAACTTGCACAAGCCAAGTCTAACAGTTGGGTCCTCTGCGCACGTCTCCCCTGAATTTGGACCTCCGTTGTCCCGGTGGATGCTCCTGCACCCAGCAGGGTTTGTGGAGATGCAGATAAATGCTTAAGAGAAAATAGACTATAATCGAAATTGTACAAAATATGTGTCCAACCAGAAAATGATGCCATTTTAGAACTATCTTGATTTGACTTATTTACTTTCACTTCTCTGTTTTGTGATCAACAAGAAACCCAGGCCAGGTTCACTGCAAAGTTCCTGGGTACTGTCAACAAGGATCTTCTTTACTTACTGTGGCATAAATCAGGAATTCCCCCCTGAAATTAAGGGAAGGTTTGATTAGCATCTTTTGTTAAGCCAGATGATTTTATTTTTTTCATAGAAAGTGCAAGCATTTTGTGGATTTTCCTGGATTTAAAACAAAGACCAAAGAAATGTGGTGGTTTCCAATGAGTTTCACTTTGAGGTTCTGGGTCTGTTCATCATTTCATGCCCAAAATGAAACATGAGAAGTGAAAAATCATAACTCGTGTCGTGAAACTGAACAAAATGTTCCCATGAACTTTATGTGAAAGAAACCACAGAGTAACCTGCAAGCTTTAGAGGGATGTGACCATGCAAGTTGCCTCCCACTGCTGAGTCAGGTTTCCCACGCGGTACTGCAGCACCGAGCGCGGGCTGCTCCACTGAACCTCCCTGACCAAGTCTCTTCCATCTTTTCTTTGTGCTCCTGCCATTGACTGTTTGCATTCTGGGAACCCTGCAAGCTCTAAAGCCAGACCTGAGTTCCTTTGTGCTAGTGGCTGGATGTAGAGAAGAGTGCTCCACAAAGATCAAAGAATTTATAATTTAAATATTTTTTTTTCCCATGAGTAAACAGTTATCTGAATAATTTTCCTGATAAAGACTCAGGCATTTCTTGTGAAAATAGTTGTATGCTCTTGAATAGTATCCTGGTGAGAAGAGAAGGTTATTTATCTGGTTCTAAAGAAATAAAGAATAGAAAAATTAGCAGATGTTCAATGAGTCACCTAGGGTCACTCGGGCATTTTAGCAAAACCAAAAGTCAAACTCTATTCCTAGCCCCTGCCTGCTGCCTTGTCACAGGAACATCTCTCCATCCACATTAATTCTGAATCTGATGCTGTACATTTTTAGTTCTAACATTTTTAGCAGTTCAACTTTTCAAACCATGTACTATTCTAGAACAATAACCCTGCAGCAGTGAAGGCAGCTGTAAGCAAGGAAATGCAGTGATGTTCCTGTGAATTCCTGCAGCCCATCCTATAAAGATCTTCATGTGCTAGCTATCCAAGAGAGAGATGAATTAAAACATTTAAGTCAAAGCAAGGATTTTCCCAGGGAAAGGAAAAGGGTTATGCATAGTTTTCTCCCTTATAAAGTGACTTTGTTTGTTTATCATTCTAAAATGATTGCAAATGTTTTTTAAAAAAGGGATAATGAAGTAGCAGGGAAGATGACAAACAGCCGATTGTAGATAAAAATTCCTTAACAGCAATGTCAGCTAGAGCAAAAGGGAGAGAATAGTGTTCAGGGACATTAATTGGCATTGGTCGCCTGCTCATCTCCAGAGCTTTGATCCCATTCATGCCTAAGCTGTGATTTCCCCAAAAGGAGAGCCTGTCCCCATGGTGCCCAACACAAGCATCTGCCTTCTCTTGTAGCATCACAGCTCACCCACAAATTTCCTGGCCAGGAGCATGCCCAGGACATCCCTAAGTGTTTCTGGCAGTCTGGGAGTTAAGTGATTTACGACTGACATGCAGAGCATGGGGTCTTTGCGAACAGTAAGTCCAGCACTGACCCATTATGAGGTGTAGTAAAGTACCTCTTAGATACGGAGTTAGGAGGCTTGGGTGCCTTTACTGGTGAAGCAAAAATACACAGCAAATGTAACCAGTAGTGTGCACAACCACGATACAGCCTACAGAGCGCAACACATGGGATTCAAAGATTCCTAGCTGAGTGGTTTTGCACCCAAAAGCTCCTTCAGCACTTGTATTCACAGTCATATGTGAAATTCATCTGAATCTTGTTTCCTTGGCCTATGGGGTATTTTCATGTACAAATTAGGCTGGCCAACATTCCCTTTCTGCAAAAATTCCCAGGGGTACAACTTAAATGTTATTAAAAAGCCTAATAAAAGAAGAGTGCACATTTAATAATGTTAGAATAACACAGCCATTGCGGCATGGTGTGCCTGCAGTTCAAGCAAAGAGAGAATATGGAGGCACTAATGCACTTATTCAGATAAAAAACATAATTATCAACTGCTAGGAAGGACCACTGATACCGTGCGGAATGCAGATAAACATTTTCAGGACCCCCGGTCTGGAGCTTGTCTATGACCTGCTTGTTTGGCCAGGGTCTCGGTGCAGGCCCAGCTGAACAGGGGCTGTCCTGCTCCTATGGGACTTCAAGAAAAGCGGTGGCCTCTGAGGCCAGTGCAATAATGTCTCCCCTACAAGCATTAGCCCCATTTTCCTTATCTGAGAGAGCTAATGTACTGTCAGTAGCGAGTGTAATTTTTGTGAAATTAAAGTGTTTTCATCAGCTAATCATGCTATAATATTTCTCTGTGCATTTTTTCCTTCACCTTTGCCGTGTCACACTACCCTCTATCTGATCCTGACATCTACACTTCTGCTCAACACGTAGCACTCCTACTTGTGTGTCCTACCGTGATGTTTCTCCAGGGCACAAGGCCTCCCACAAGTCCTAGGCCTCAGCTCAGGCCTACTTGTTGGAGTGATCAAGCAGGGCCCTTCCTTGACATTAAGTAGCAACCACTCCTTCAGTGGGAGCAATGAAATCATGCACAAAACCTCCGAAAGGAGGGTGGGTGGTTTCACTGAAGGGACGGGAAGAGAGGCCGCAGGGCATGACCTGCCTCAAACCACAGCTCAGGTCTCCATACTCTCTGCCCAGTGGCTCTGCCCAGCAGCCCACACTGTCTCCCCAGAGCAACAAGCAATATCCTTGGAAAAGTGAAGCCTCATGAACCATAAATTATGCAAATAAATACCCTATGTAAGAAACCAACCTTTAAAAAAGAAAACAAAACCTGCAACAGCAGGGCAGTATCTGAGTTTTGAATAGAAATGGGTTTAGTTTGGCTGCGGCACAAGGACAGCAGGAGCGTTCAAAGCGCTGCAAGCCGCATGCGGGGACTCTGGTGGGGACGCTTTCCTTCGAGGCAGGCATTCTCGTGCACACAATGCCATTGTTATGCATTAGGCAATTTTTTTTCCTCTTGGGGTGTGGGGGCGTGATGGGATTCAGGAAGGCTTGCTCGCTCTTCGATGTGGTCACATCAGTCATGCTATGTTTGCTTAGAAATGACTGCTCCCCAGTTTAGCACCGCACTGTTTTTTTGTTGTTGTTGTTTTCTGATTAAGCAAAGAACAGAAAAAGAAAACCCCACTGGCTCACTTTGCAGGAGGCAGGCCCTGCATGCTGGTGTTTCAGGCTCTTAGAAAAATCCTTAACTTTGAGGAAACTAAATGAAACATTGACACTTCTCTCCTGCAAAGGAGAAAGGGAGAAGGACTGGGACAGTGAGAAGAAGCTTGCATTTTCTTGTTGCTTTTATGGTTCAAACTGATGAAAATAGAGAGCAGCGCAACAGGGGAAGGCCCTGTCATAGCAGATGGTTCTCTCAACAATCCCACATGCATTTTTGCCCTGACATACAAATGGTGTAGTTCCACAGTTCAGACTACAGCAAGCCTCTACAACCTATTTTTCTTGTGTAGCTTCATATAGCTTCTTTTTAGAACATTTTCTTTTTAGAACATTTTTGCCCTACCCTCCTTCCGACCTGCTAGTTATCTTCTGCAGAAAGTTAAACAAAATTAAAATGTATGTATGTAGGAAGTCAGTCAAGCTGGTTTTGAGTCTCAGGTCATTAAATCTCACTGTAAGATGAAATTTTTACTATATAAACACTCATAAAACCTAGACTACCAGCCAAGTTCACCCATGAACCATAAGAAACCTAGGAGCTGTGGAAGCAGGTAAAATTTATCAGATCTTCCGTACTGGATGCTTGTGTGATGCTTTCCTTGCTTGTTAAATGAAAAGAGCAGTCAAAGACACTTTAACATTAAAATGGAATAATATTGGGTTTGGTTATTTTAGGTAGATAGGTTGACACTTCTTCCTGTAGGCTTTTTGCGCCTAGTAAAATCCAACCGCTGAAGGATTTTTTTTTTCTTTTTTGCTGCTTTTACATTTCAGCTCTAACATTAGCAATTGCAAAGGTAATGAGATTTTCTGTCTTTTGTAAAATGAATTTTACAAGTAAAGTTCCCTGAATTATTTGAATATGTCGCTCAAAGTTTTATGGTCATATCCTCCGGGATTATTTAAAACACCTTAGGTTTGAAGAATATATTTTCTTTTCAAGCCTTATTTGTAGCAAGTATGGGAGAGAATGGGTTAATATTTTTTTTCTTTTCCTGTGGCTTATATGTAAGTGAAATGACATTTTAACAATCTCTTTAGTATAGCCTTGCTGTGCTGGGACCTCTGTTGCCTGCTGTCTTACTTCTTGGCCTCTAAATAGAGACTTATTTTCAATTTCTCCAGTTCCTAATGTTTTAAATGGAACTACTGTTCCCCTTAGAGCACCCAGTGGCTGGCTGGAGACCTTTATTGATATATATAAATTACTCCAATCCCCAGGGCTGGCTACAGATCCAATCATATTGAGCTAATGCGCATATAAATAAAAACCTGGAAGTATAGTTTATGGCAATAAGTAGTGCAGTAGAAGTTTATACCATCCTGCAAAGACACCTTGATACATTGCTGATAATCTCTATAATGTATTTAAAGCGGCAGTCTGTAGATTCAAGGCTGAAAATTTCACTCATCAAAGTCATAAATCTCAGTGAGCTTCTGTTGATTGGCCTTAGAAAAAGAAGGAATTTCCCCAATCCAGGGAAGAGCCAAAACGAAAGGCACCAAGCAGGGTGATGCCAGTGGGTAAGTCAAGTGCATCAGGCCCAGCAGCTGGGCAAGGTTAAAGATGTTCCCCGACATCCTGATGCTCGTCCAGCTGCCACCTTTTGCAGTTCACAGATGATTCCCACTCTTGAATGGAATGATTTGCGACCCTCTAAACAAAACAATAATAGTCTGATGTCCAGTTGATAAAGCTGACAGCAACTGAATTATTCAGGCAAGCAATCATTTCTCTAGACGGGTGAAAACAAATTTCAAGGGTTAGGCAGAGCCTTCAGGCTAGCCCTGGCACAGAGAGCAGCGGGTGAAGGATTTCTATGCGGGGCTGGGAGGTAGCTCAGTGCAGCCTTGGAAAGGTGAGGCTGCTTGTGGCAAGGCAGGAAAACAGGTGAGGTTGCTTCAGGGCTTCTGTGCCAGTCATCCCACCATCTCCCACACCTTTACTGAGTCTGGATCTCACTAAGTTTGAACACCTCATCTGTTAAAGCTAATTAACAGAGGGGCAGTGACCTCTTGGGCAGGGCGAGTCCTCCTGAGTGACCCGTGCCAAGTCTCAGTGCTGGCTTCTGGGGAAGGGACTGCCCTGTGCTTCCCTGCAGCATCCATCAGAATGACCATGGTGCCTCATCCCTGTGGCTATGCAAAGAGAGTAATGGGCAAACCTCCAACTACTGATGACGATGACAGTAATCTGTCTCAGTAACCAGAACTGCCTTGAGCAGAGAAGGTAACGGGCAGTCCCAACATCACTTCTTGGGAAGGTCCTGTGAATGCTTGGGGGTGACTGAAAGGAATCAGAAGGGAGAGGGAGAGTTATCGATATGGCAGCCCAGGCTATCATCCCACGTTTGCTCCCTGTTTGCCACCTTGGAGTCACCAGAAGCAGATCAGTAGCTTTATTAACAAGCTTCTATACCATGGCACAGCAACTGGGTCATGAGGCAACTTGGGCAGGTGTAAGACAGGGCATTGTATATATAACTGATGCTCCATGAGCACTGTAAGAGACTGCCAACTTCACACAACTTTGTTCCTTCATTTCTGGATCCTTCAGGCACCAATTTTACTGCTTCAGAAAAATGATTGTAACTTAAAGGAAAACTCCGGTATGAGTTGTCAAAGCAGCCTTTAGAAATACTTGTCACTCCTTCAGTATCTTAGTCTGTGGAGCTGTCATTGCTGTCTCTGGGTGCTGCCACTGTAGCGTCACCTTTTTGCTCTCTCTTCAGAGAGCCATGGAGAAGCCAAAAAAGAAAGTTGAAAAGTTCTTGTTAAGCCTGTGGAGTGTTGAACCCAGCAGACTCCAATGAATGTGAGAGCTGCAGAGATTTACACTGGAAAACCATTTATCATCAGTCAGTTGCAGAGAACAATTAAGAAGGCAAATATATCAATTTTGGAAGTGATTCTAACTCTGAGTGTCAATGAGCAAGGTTCAGCTTATTTAGCCAGATGCCATGTCACTATCCTATGTGTAATGATTTTCCTGTATTTAAAGCTTTTACCGCACTTAAATGTAAGGTGGTTTGACTGAAATTGAGTTTAAAACTTGTTTTAGTTAATCTTGGGCATACTACTCCGTGGCTACTTGCAAAACAATTTAAAGTTAGCACAGTTTAATTTAGTAAGAAATCATGAAGCCAATTCAATTTAAAACCATTAAAACAATTTTAGAGTGTCTGCCCAAGGGTTTTGCATGTTTTCACTAAATGAGTTTTAAAAATACATTTAGTTAAACTGATGGAACTTTAAGTATCAATAAAGGCTTTATCTTACAAACACTAATGCTTGTCTTCAACAAATCCTTTGCATGTGCTTAGATGTCTGTCTCCAGGATCAGGGCTTTATCAGTTTTTGTATTTAAAAACAAGCTTGTTTTTGATCTCTTCCAAAAGAACTCCTTAAAAGAAATGTCTCTCTTGCCCTTCCTTTTTTTTTTTTTTTTTTCATGATTGATAAATTTCATGCACTGAAACCTCTGTCTTGCTTCTAGCTCACACGAGCCTGACTGGCATGAGTGGGCACAGTGCCCAGCAGCTTTTGCTCGTAGTCATCACAGTCCCACAGACCAAAATGGAGGTAAATAACATGGGCAGAGCCTCTCCAAAAAGCAGTACCTATTTATCCATAAGGCGATACTTATTTCTCCTCAACAAAACTTTCCAGAGTTTTCTTAAAGCCCAATTAACCTAATGGTTGGTTGGAAAAGACTTGCTTGTTTCTGCAACTCATTTTTACTTTTTCTCACCTGCCCACGGCAACTCACTTTGTGCAAGTTATTTTCTAGGACATGTTTTTTGAGCCTGGGTCTAGATTAGGTGCAGTGAGCGTGGCTCTTGCTGGTCTGGATCTCTGAGATTTTGTCTCCTGTCTGCTGCTCTGCCATGAGCTCTGCATGTGCTTGAGAAGGACAATACTAAGCAGGTGAAGTGAGGTGTATTTATGAAAAATAATGTAGCATCTCACTCTTTTGTGGTCCCAGTTATTTTCTTCACTTCTGAAAAAAAATAATAAAATAGGAAACTGAGAAAAGTAAATATGAGTTAGAAAAGGAGAAAGAGCTTTTGTGTCCCTGGATCCTTGGGCTCCCACAGAAACCTTCTGCAAGATCTCTGAGGGATTTGTGTATGATAAATGTTGAGGACAAGGGAACCAACAGCTTTTCTTTCAATTAGCAACACAGCAGCATAAGACTGGAAGGCACCTCCTGAGTTTCTGAGTCCGGTGCTTTGTGGTTGCAAACAAACAATGACACATAATCCCTTTTATAAAATGATCATGTTCCACCTTGAAAGCCGCTAGGTTTTGGGGGCAGGACTGATCCCCACTGCTAGCCCTGTGAAGCCCAGAACAAATATCCAAGCTCAAGATAATGCTACTTACAACAGGATTAAATCCCCGCTGGGTGCTCTGTAGTTGCAACCACAGGGGAACTCTGCCAGTAGCAGCATGGCTTTGGCACTCCATGTCCATGTAAGGGTATAATTTGCTCTATTCTTCCTCATAATTAGGTGCAGCGCCTAGCCCAGGCTTTATATTGCATCATACTTGGTTCTATGCAGGGGCAGATGCAGCATTACGTGGAGAGCCAAGCAGCCACATGACATGGGGACATGTAATGTATGGTGAGAGGCAATACTGGGGGGATGCTCCCTTTTTTTTCAGCACCCTTGGAATCACTGTGCTCACTCTGGGTCATGGCCATCAGTTCTTTTTTTTTTTTTTTTTTCTTTTTTTTTGCATTGCCCTCTTATGAGCAAGGCTGGCTCATGGTCACGGGGGGCATCTGTACAGCGAGCGGGGTGCAAGCAGAGGTAAATGCTTGCTTTCTGCTGGAGACGTTACTTTTTTCTCCTTCTTTTCTTGAAGGACCTGATCCAAATGACACTGAAATCTGTGGGAAAAGCTTCCGCTCTCGCTCAAGGCAGATTTGGATCAGTGCCCGGGGCTCTTCCGCTGCGGGAATTCCTGCCATGCCTTCTCAGACAAAGAGGGCGACCACATCCTTACATCATGCACGTTGTTTAGTTTGGACTGCGGGAGCCAATCTGTCAAACAGGCAAGCAAGGGGGCACAAGCCAAGGACTGGCAGCAGAAGTGGGATGACCCAGTGGATAGGGTATCACTTGGGCCACAATGTTCCCTATAAGACCACATGGAAAACCCTCGTTGCCTTATGCTCCAGTTTAAAATAGGGGCAGTAGCAGTTCCATATCCCATCCGGCTCGATATGAGGAGGGGTAGAGGTAGGGTGTGGAGGGATGCAGCCCACAGCGGGAGCACAGAGAGCTGTAGGGAGGAGAGCACAGCCCTGGTGCCTCCTGGAAGCAGCCCAGCGTCAGATGTGAGTGCTGCCCTTGCTCGTGCCACTGCAGTTAAGGCACTCAATAAGAGTTTAAAGGTGTGGAGAGCACCAAAGGCAGCCACAGGGCCTAATGTCACCTGACAGGAAGCCCACATGGTTACCATGGCTGCTGGCTTTCCTGTGCTGTTTTTGAAGGCCTAGCCTGCTGCCCTGAGCCCGGCCCTGAGCTCTCTCACACCTTTCTGGATCACTACCCGCTTAGTTGCCTTGTTTGCAAGAGAAAAGAGTTCTGGACAAACAAAAGCACTGTTTCTTCTCCTCCACCCTAAATAGTGGAGTCCTACAGTAGTGGTGGACTCTGCAGGCCTGGCCCTGCTGCCAGGGGGCAGTTTGTGGGGTTTGGGGTCAGCTCAGGGGAGACACAGGGGCTGGGAAAGGTGCAGGTGCTGGTGGTTTTAAAAGTGATGAATATGGGAGAGGAGAGCAAGGGATAGGAAGTGTTACCATGACCGTGCACTTGTTCCAAAGGTGAGCAATTTAATAAAGAGAAGCACAAAACCTCTTCTACTTCAGTGGGGACAGGCTCACCACATCTGGGTTTCCACCAGACACCATCACTGCCACACTAGAAGGCCTCCTTCAGTTGCTCACACCCCGCACAAGCATTAAACCCATGTTAAAGGGGCCAAGAGGGAAAGAAAATGAATATTTTACACTGACTGGATTTCAGAGATCCACACTATCTGTATCCCTCAAACCGTCACAAGCACACGCAGACCCAACCATTAACATAATTCTCTCCTTTATTGCTCATCACTGTGGTACCGTATGCTACAGTCTTAAACATTATTTGTTTTACCCACTCTTCAGCATTTTAAGCTCATACTATGCTGTCTAAAAAAAAAAATAAAAAAAATCCCATTTTTATCTCATCTGATTTGATATTCATCTGTCCCTCGCTGATTTTTTTCTCCCCCTTTACCATCATTTTGGTTGGTATTTTTTTTACCTCAGAGAACATTGAGAACTCTGTCTCAAGGCTTCCAGATTAGACAGAAGACTGATAGGATAATGATGATAGTATGTTAAATGCTATCTATGTAAATCAGCTCTCTCCATCAATGGATACAAGATGCAGCTACATTAGATCTCTTTTTGACATACATTTTCATTTTTTAAGGATGAGAATATTGGATTGTTATTAAGCTACTTTAGAAAAATCTTTGCATTACCAGGCACATTACTATTGTGCATAAAGTCATATTAAATTTTGGGATGATGTACAACATCATTTTCTTTTAAAGGCTGCTTTTAACCTCAAAGTATCTTCTTTTAAGCTTCTGCTGAGGGATTTGTTTATGATAACCAATGACTGGGGGAGGGGGAAAAGGGTGTTTTTTATTAAGCTTCTTGTAGTAGATAAATCTGAATTTGCACCTCTGATAGGAAACTGGCCCTGGCTAGGGGATGAAACTGCAGTTACATCTCATCTGTTTCAATGCCTGGGAAAATAGCTCAGCAGATAGCCTGAAAGTCAAATTCAGACTGCCTTGGACTCAGTTGGAAGCCAGTTGCAAAATCAAGACCCATTCACTGGAAACATCTTACCAACTAACCCCGCCCACTTTGATTTTTCTTTTTAAAAAAGGCTAATTTTGTTTTCCTCTGAAGTCAGAGGTGGATGAATGAATATATTTCCAACAATAACAAGGAGTAAAGTGGTGAAATTCAGCTTTGCTTTCTTCATGCCTTTGGAGTCATGCTGATTTTCAGTGGCAAAGGAACTGGTCAACTGAAAATATAGCATTAAAATTCATCTTCAGCCTGTCACTAACATGGGGAATTTCTGCTCAAATGTAGGGTGGGCTTTGTTTCCTGAGTTATGAGAGCATGTACAGGCAACTCTTAGACTTATCTTTGGCTGTAGTGGCCCAGATCAAACTCTATCCACATTACATAATTTTTCCACAAACAGGAAGATTGATAGAGCTGAGAGTCCAGGATTTCTTTTCTACATTGACTCTCTAATGTCTAATAAAGGGTGAGGTTATTAGCATTTTCTCTGTGGGAGACATTAATAAGAGCAGTTTCCTCTATCCAGGAATCTTTTTTCATAAAACCTGCATGAACTTCATATCTCTGAGACCTCAGCTGCTCTGTCAAAATTTCTTTGAAATTAGCCATTGCATCTTAAAGTTATTAAATGGGGACCTACAGAGGTGAACACCCACAGTTGCACAGTGTGATAAATCTCATTTCTTCATTAGCAGAGCTATGAGAGCACAGCAGAAAAGAGGAAAGTGGTGGTACTGGTGATCTGAGACACGACTGCCAGGCTCATGGTGATCTGAGCAGAGACACAACCTAATGGAAACACCGTGTACAGACGTACTGTTTCCAAGGCCAGCTCACATTAGTCAGATGAAGTCTCCTTGCATTTGTGACACCAGTGTCCACAAGTGTTAAGGCTTGGTGAGAAGGGAGGGGTGTGGTAATCCAGGCTAGTGGTTTCACCTGAAACGATAGGAGGCTTTAATAGGGCTGGGATTCAAAATGTAGGTTGCGAGTGAAGCTGAGCTTTGGAAGGAACTAAGCAGACATAGAGCAAGAAGCTCAGGTATGTGCCAGAAACTCAGGTGGATGTTGTTACTCTCCAGTAGGTTTTGTCTGCTGAGTGGCCCCATAGATCTGTCACTCAGGGACATGGTAATGGTTTGAATTAATATTTTGCTTTGGGCATAGCTATGCCTGAAAGTAATGTGGACAATCTGTCAATGAAAAATGAAGAGTTAAATAAAAACATAAGACACTTTAATAGTCATGGGAAGCACGTGTGTGTAAGCATATTTGTGTGTATCTTCTGGCACAAGGCTATGTTTCCATTGCGATTATACAGCTTCAAGTCTGTAAGTTCTAAGTGAAGTTTTTAAGCATGTAAAATCTTCACTATTTCTCGGAATACTGAACTGAATGCTAAGATGGTTGTAGCAGGAGATAGTCATTTGTGGCTTTGGGGGGGAAAGTGGAGATATTATTACCTTTCCTTTATTTTTATTTATTTATTTATTTGTCCCTTAAGTAAGAAGGCACTTCTGAGCACCCGTCTCTGTATCTGAACCCAGCCCTATCATCCTGTCCATTACAGCTGTTCATCCAGCTGTGTGCATGGGTTCCTCGGGTACACGTGCACTTAAACCATGGGCCTGCTGGTGCCCTTATGTCAGAAAGGATCAGAGCCGTAGTCACTCTGAAGGCATAAGTATTTTTCTTAACACGTCCTAAATGGCAAACTCACATTGAATAATTTTGGTAATAAATGGCAACCTAAATATGTCAGGAATGATTTAGTACCCATGAACCGTGTAGCTGAAATGTAGATGAGGCTAATTAGCTGATTCCTCATTGCAGCCATTGCAGCCCCCCTTTCCTTTCCTCTCTCCCCACCAAAACGTCTTTTCTCTGCTGTTCTCAAAACACACCAGGTTGGGTTACAGCTTTGGCACTGCTCCGGTGATTTTGTCCATGTGTCCTACCCTTAACACAAATAAGTAGAGACATGAGGCTGGAGAGCAAAGTAGGCAGCCAGATTCAGAGTGAGTAATGCAGGCATCAAGGCAAAATGAGGTCAAAAAGAGCAATTGCAGGCAATGCTATGCAGAAAAGATGCTTCACTGCTACCTCTGTGCAGAGCACCTGCCGTTAGCCGCATGATGCTCTCACGCCTTACCCAGTTATTATATGCAAAGGTAAAGTGGGATCAGGAATCAATTGCTGACTAGGAGAGATTTCCAAAGCATCTCTATCTGGGCCCAAACTGCGCTGTGCAATCTGTGTTTTAGAGATGTGTGAATAATTAATTTTTCAGCTTGTTCACCCTTTTAGGAGAACATAAACCGAGTGTTTTTTTCTGAAATAACTCTCACTGCTGTCATCTCTTCTGAAAACTATCACTTCGAATTATGCAAAACATGTTGTTCTGTTTCTATTTGGAAAAAAAATGTATACATCTATATATAAAAAGCTGGAGTTTGAGCAAATTTGGTCTCAAAACCTTCCTGCTGAAATACGGAACCATGACATTTAATTTTTAAAATGTCAAACAAAATGATTGGACTTTTTCCTAAAAAAGAAAAATAAAAATACATTTTTATTTGGAGCCATGTGGGTAACTTCTAACTGCATTTTTAGATGAGTGAACTAATTATCTGAAAACTTGTCATAGCATCTGTAGCCAGAGCTCTCACCTGCCTTATCTGGAAGTGGGGGAGCCTTAGGAAGGTGCTCAGGTGGGGTTGCAAACTCATGATCTCTATTTTCAATATGAATGCCATACAAAGGGACTTATCCACAGTGATTTGCAGTGCCAGAGTGAAGGAGGCTCCAGTTGCTGCCTCTTGGCCAAAGTTAGTGGGGCTGGAGACATCTACAGACCTGCATCCCTTTCATCGCCTCTCCAAGGGAAGGGTGGTAAAGCCAGCTCCCTAAAAAAGACAAGGGGGGGGAGGGGGGGGAAGAAAAGAAAAGGAATAAAAAAACAGGAACAAGGAAGAAATTTTTTTTTTCTTCCCCCTGGTATATTGCGTATTTTCTTCCTACAAAACTTCCCTTTCAGGTCTGACTCGTGCTCACCTGAGGTCCATGAGCAGTGGCACCGATACAGCTCGATACATCTGTCATACAGATGTGTGATGCTTGCTGCTGACAGCCAGCAGCCACTGAACTTACATTGCAGCAATGCTGCAGCAAGCCAAAGAGGAGGATTTTTGCATGATCTGGGGCTTCATCTTTCTGAATTAAGGGTATGCCCTGAGCCACGGCAGCATGTCCTGTTGCTCTTCTCTGGAGCTTAGCTGAGGCACAAGAACTGGCCCGGCTAAGGCATGACAATAAATAAGAACAGGAAGCAACTCTTGCTAAACAGCTGGCTGGCATAAGACAGAGCTCTAGCTGGTTGGAGACTTGGGAGCAAATGTTTGTGTTGCGCTTGCTCTGCTGAGCTACCCGGTTGATCCTACATTGGCCCCTATGCTTCCAGTTCAGCAGGCTGGAGCAGTGCTGCTGGCCCAAAATGAAGCTCATGTGGGCCAAAACTGTCCCCTGTGGTGTAGATGCAGGAGTGAGGATGGCTCTGATGGTAACTGCTCATGGTGACTTTGTATAATGGATGTGCGGGGTGCTGTCCTGGATTTGGGATTTGTTGTGGGTGCTGTCCTGGCTGTCTGTCACCAGCAGCTGCAGGCGGGACGCGCTGGTGCTCCCCAGGGCTCGGTGGGACCTCCTTTCTCTCCAGTGGGAAAGGCTGGGACACTTTGATGCTTCCAGCTTTACCCTCTGCCTTTGCAATGGTGGTGTATGGCAGGAAGTCGAGTTGGGGCTGGTGCCACTCACAGACTGCAGAGTCTGGGATGTCAGAAGCAACGTGGATCCCTGCAGGCTCCTGGCATTGCTTTAACAAACGCTGATTAGGGACAGGCACTGGTTAGAGACAGCCACCAGCATCCGTGCTGCCCCCAGAGGCTCTCTGATGGCTTCGGCTCCCAAATCCCATCCACTGGGACAAGCCTCTGTTCCCAGCTGTGGTACAGAGGAAACTCAGGCCGAGCAAAGGGTCTGACCATGGGACTTTAGCAACGTGCTGCTGCCTCCATCTCCTGTGATCCGTGCTTTGAGGAGCTGGGAGCCCTGCATGTAAACACAAGCGCATCAGCTGATCCTTCTCCGAGCATTGTTTGTTTGGGTCAGCTTATCTCCTTTTGAAGAACAGGATGTTTAGGGGGAAATAAATAAATATTTAAAGCCTATCTGTAATAGCCTTAATTGTAAACCAGCTTCTATACTTTCAGATTGGAACCTAATTAATCATTGGCTGTACAGGGAATTGATTAATTGCTTTGCTGCTCTTTACTTGTATAAATCTTTGATTTAGTGATTACTGCATTTTGATTTATCACTTACTATGCAAGTAATCAATGTTTATGACAAATGGATAAATTTAAGTACCACCCATTTTGTAATATTATTTTATATATAATGTGATATATAAAGCACAATGTGCTTTCAATGTCTATTTCCAATTATCCATACCTGAAATATGTATCTCTTCACTCACAGCACCGTCTCTTTACTGTGTTTTACAATGATGTAAAGTAGGACTAACACTATTGAAACCAACACTGAACTACTGATGAAGAAGAATCAGGAGTAGGGTTTGAGACAGAAAACATTCAGACAGGAAAGGAACTTGCGCAAATAAAAAACTAACTGCGGAAAGGGCTGCTTGTTTTTGCTAAAACGCTTCTAGGGACAGACCATTTACTAGTGTTAACTGGTATAGATCCTGGCCCAATTCTTGTTGCATCTCTCTTTCTTCAAAGTCCTTCAATTCAATGTGAATCTGATCTCAGGGATTATTACACAGGAGTCTGACTGTCTGCAGTCCTTCAGAATTACAAACTAATTGTGGGATAAAAGCTATATATAATTTACTAGCTATGGATTTGTTTTCTTGCTTTCAGAAGTCCCTTTTCCCCTCCACCCCCAGTAGCTGAACATGGTTTGGGTGAGGATGGGACCACGGTGGGGGCAACTCATCCACTGCCCAGTGCACGTGGTCACCCCAGCCCCTGGAAAGTGGGGATAAGGGGGAAAGAGCCTGGTTCTGGGTCTGACAAGTTTAGAAACTCTCTGGCAATAAGATAGGGTGGAGAACACCTTTGCTTTTATCCTGTGAGTGATGAACAAATACTGGAATAAGTAGAATTGCCGCGGCCTGCTGCTTATTGACAAAATACAGAGGAGGGAACTCATCTGCATGCACCCCAACCAGCTGTGAGAGCAGCGTCTTCTCTCTGTGTTTTTAAGGAAAAAACCTCACCGATGAGTCATCGGGCTGGGAGACCTGGGCTGGATCCAAGGTCGGCTGAAGTTGATGGAAGGATTCGTGCAGTCTTCAGAGGATTTGTGTTGGGGTTTTTGTGCTTGCAGATGCTGTCCAGGAAGGCATGATCCCCTCTGCTCCTTTCATTGCCATGCTGCTGCTCAGGCAATGGAAAGCCCAGTGGAAGGCTAAGGCAGGACTGTGCTCTGTGCCCTCTTCCAGGGTTTGTGTTGAAGCTTTGATCCATTTGTGGACTCCCACACACGCAGCCAAACACAGACTGACACATCTGAAGCTTTTGGGAAAGCTGGGGAACCAGTGGACATTTCCGTATTGCTGCTGCATACCAGTTTGATTCCAGCTGAAACCGGGACACCTTCTGGTTTTATTGGGAATTAAGCATGTGGTGAGAAATGCAACATCTCAGGTTTCCTGAGATCTGACCCACGGTGACAGTGGGACTGTTGGCCGTTTATATACCAGGTCTAATCCTCACCTGAAATAACTCGGTGCGACTTGCATGGTGTTCATATACGTATGAAAAATTAACCTGCTGCTCATTTGGAAAGATGTGGTGTTCTTTGCTAAAGAATTTCAGTTTAAAAAAAAAAAAGGTGAATGAGTGTTTCTTTACCTTTTTCACCTCCCGTAGCTGTGCAGGTAAAACCAGATGCTTTCCGTGAGCAGGAGAGGGAAGCTCCTCAGCTGCAGCACGTTCAGGCTCAGCTCTCCTGCTCCAAGCAGCTGGTGAGCCCAGCACGCCTCGTTATTTATTTTGTTCTGGCACACTGTCCAAGAGTTATGACCAACGTTCTTCAGATACTGATATATATTACATGTGCTTAGAGGAAACCCATTCATCTGTCCCTTGTCTCTCTCCCCCAGAGCCCGGATTTCCTTGATTGTAAAGCAAGATAAAGCTGCTATCTTGACTTTAAAGACTCTGGGAAGAAATGTGTTCATGCTCTCCCTCTCTCTCCAGCGTACTACACATCCCCCTGTGATGGACACAATTTTTTTTCTCCCTCTAGCTTCCTCCATGCTTGTCTAAATGACAGAGTTTTCCAGCTGAAGAATTGGGAGCCTCTTTACTGCATGGAAGAATACGTTTCCCACCCCTTTGTTTTTGGATGAGGCAGGTAGCACGTCAGTGTCCCCTGGCTTGGCCTCATCTCTCCTGAAGTGCAGCTGATGCCCCGCTGAGCAGCATTAGCCTGGCACGTGCGATGGTCAGGTTACAGCTCTGGCAAAGCAGTCAGGAAATCCAGAGTTCAGTTGTATTTGTGGTGTCCTACAAGCTAAAGGATGATGAAAGGGGCCCGTTCTCCATTGCAGTATCACACGAAGCGTGACAGCTGCTGCTGTTGTAACCAGGATGGAGAGCCACAGAAGTCTGCCTAGGTGGTGTTAAGGGAGGGAAGGGAAGGAAAAAAAAAAATGGAAACAGTGCTAGAGTAGCTTTTGCAACTGGAAAAAAAAAAAAAAAAAAAAACCAACAATAAATCCATGAGCTACGCATAGCCCTAGGGCTTTGTGATCACGAGCAGGCATGAGGGAATGACTTGAACTTAACCAAAGCCGTTAATTACCTGGCTGAGATCAAAAGCATAAGTAAGGGATTATATTTACGATGCACCTTACAGGATATGTTTCAACTTTCTAGATTTTTTTTATTAATTGGTTTGATTAAATAGATTTAAAGAGCCCGAGCAGAGGCTCCTAAATCATACTCCATATTGATCTAATGAAATACTCAATAAATTTACTAATATGGCTCCTTTGCTTTGTGCAGTCTGAAAGGAAATGCCACTCTAAATGGCGATAACTCAATGTGGAGCCTTGGTAGTGACTCATGGCGAGCGGGGAGGATGTTGGGAAGAGGCTCTCCTGCTGTTTGCAGGGGGGCTCCTGCCCGCTCTGCCCCACACCCGGCTCCTGTACCAATTTCCCATCGTGTCCACCAGCTTCTTCTGTGACTTGCACGTTTCACTGGTGCTCGCCAGCTTGCAGGAGTGTGATTGTTCAATATACGGCTCGGCTGAGACCTCCCGGAGCAGAGCTGTATTTCAGAGGTCTCTGCTTTATAAATACACCACACAATGTGTGGTCTAAATAAAATAAATCCTGCTCGGCTCAGGCTAGATCTAATGTAGAAAATGTATGATGTTTATTCCCTCCTGATGCAATAAATTGAGAATGACTGGATGGAAAGTTTAGTTTTTCAGCATTCACTTATATTGATGAAAACCAAGAGTTTGGGCAAGGACAAGCCCAGAGCAGGAGGCTGTTACCATGCAGAGTCCTCGTGCTACAGTTCTGCTGGCAGGGGACACTGCCACCTCTGCGCATCACTTCCCTCTTGCAGACCTGGCTGCGTCCCTGAGCAGCACCCATCTGTTTGTATGGGCGATCCTTGGATGTTTTTCTGCTCAAATCAGCTAGCTTAGTAAAAGCTTACTTAAATGGTATAAGATGCCATGGCTAACCCTAACTGCGCTCTGCCGGGATTTACCTGTGTTGTTTAACTCTAAATTTTCTTGGTTTTAATATGTTAATGTTCACTTCCAAACATCTGTGTGATTTCGCTCTTTCTTACGTATTCTTTTTCTCCTTTTCTCTCTCACTTTTTCCCTTCGTCCTTTATTTCTGGGATGAAATTGATTTTTAACTATAAACATAAATCCTAGAGAAGAGATCCCACTGGTGATATATTTACTAATGGCTGTGAAAATCAGAACCAGAGAGAGACAGGAAAGGAGGAAGATGGCAAAGACAAATATATTTGGAAACAGCTAACTGAGGAACAAATTAAAAATGCCCTTTGAGTAAAAACAAAACAAACAAAAGAGGCTCCCCTCTGAAGAACATAACCTCAAATCTTTTGTCTGCCTTTATTGCATCTGCATCCCCGGATCTTGGGAACTGCTTATAACTTTTGTCTGGTAGAAAATAACCCTTGACATTAAAGAAAAAAGTCACAGCTTTCTGGGTCTCACAGAACCCATAGTCCTCTCCTCTGAAGGGGTGCAATTTTGTGATACATTTCGATGCCTCAAATTCTGACAGTGGGAATGAGAAGGGACGAGGATGAACCATATCTTACCGACCAGACAATTTAAGGCCACAGCTTTGAGGGGGATAATGCAGGAAAAAGCCCACCCAGGCCTGCTTCTGCTTGTGCTGCTCTGATGATCGGTTAATTCTGGCAGGAAGGATGACACCAAATGTAGCCCGTGGCCCCTGTGTGGCTCCACACCTACATGTTCCAAACATTGCGCCCTGGCTCCCGAGGTAAGGAACGGCCATGGGGTTGCTGGTGGCCCTTAGTGGGAGAAGGTTCCACCTTGTGCCTCCATCTCCTCATGGGTTTCTTTGCTACAGCCTCCTGAGAAGGCAAGAGCTGGCTGTGACTATAGCGAAAAGCCACAGCAGTGCCCCGAGTCAGTGATGATCCCCAGGGAGTCGATTACACCTGGGGCAAGTGCTGCAGATCTCCTCGCTGGGGTCTTGCCGATATTTACCTGGACAGGGCCAGAATACGAAGAGGCACGGATGATCCCAGGCTGTGAGCACTGCCCACATAAACAAGAGGGCCCAGGAGGGAGCCGGAGGCACTTGCTTGGCTTGGTCTGACCCCGATCTTTTCCTATTCTGTCTCCTCCTGTTTGTTGCACACCTCATGGTGTGCTGCACTGGGGCAGATGCGCCTCCACGTTCATACAAAGCTATTTCTCCAGTGACTCCTTACAGCAGGTGTTCCCATGTGTTTGGTTTTTTCTTCTAGTCACAGTTGTTTCACCCGAGCAGACAGCTAACCACCCTGCTCTCAGTCCTGTATAGAGAGCTATGTGATACCCACGCTACTGATGCTCTTTGTTTCCTGGCTTCTTTTCTCTTGGCTCATAGAAACACCTATTGCCCTTCTCCGTTTTCCCTCTGTATGGGAACTGTGGCTGTTCGGAAAAAGTATTAAAGCAAGAGGAAAAGATGACCTTGCTAACACTGATACGTACAGCAATGCCTACTGGTGTCAGGGGTTAGGAGCAGGATCAGAGTCAGAGCGCTGCCCTCTTTTTTCTTTGGCAAACATGCCCTTGCCTGGCTGTGCGTGGTACAGCCCTTCGTTTCCTTTTAGCACCACTGGCTCATTCCCGCTATGTTATCAAGAGCAGAAGGGTCTCTTGTGTTTCCAAGAAACAAAACGAAGAGGACTCCATAAATACTGTGCCTAGGTATTTGTTGCAGGGGCATTTTAAGTTTCCAAGAGAAATAAGATCCACAGAATACACCTGAAAATAATTTTTGGCAACATACAGCTTCTCAACACGTGATCAAATCTTGCTGTTTCAGAAAGTAAACACAACAAAAGTCATAGGGGAAAGAGCTGATGAAGTTATCGGATTTTTGCATTAAAAAAAAAAAAAGGAAGTAGGATGCTCTAGCTGTGATCTCAGGGTACGTGACTACTGCATGGGTCACCAGGGGATGTAACACCTGGGCAGAGCGTGGTCCTGAGGAATTCACCGCTTGCCTGTGAAAGGAGCCAGGAGCTGTAATCGACTTACCCACTGCATTTGCTCCTGCTGTTCGCTAATGAATGAAGACAAAGCAAACAGCACACTTTAAACTCAGTCATACTGGGATATTTACCTGTAGCCAGTGAGTCCCTAATCAAACTTAAAGCAAAACAGGAAAAATTAGCTTGTTAGCATTTTTCCTGTTAGCATTGGAGAAATGTCACTTTTTGCCTGAGGCATTTTTGGTAGCTTTGCCATGAAGGGAAAAAGCTATTGTACTGGCTAAATCCCTAAACATTTAGTCCTGGGCAGTCAAATGTAGCAATAGTGATGATATGACAACTCCCTGTAAATTTATGCAGAAAAGGAAAGAGACTGGGGACAGAGCAGACTGGTCCTGAGCTCAGCGTGTAATGTGGCTGGCAACGTACTAGCACTTCTCAGTCTTTTTTGATGTATGGATTTCTGAATTGTTTTTTATAACAGGAGTGATTCTCTTTACGATAAATTTTAGCCAACTGGAAATAGATTTGCTTCTCTTAGTTACCTTTTCTATGTCCTTTGGGAGCACTGCCCACAAGCTAAGGATTTGATTTTTTTTCTTCTTGTTTATTACAAGAAGCAGCATGCAAGTTAGGGCTGTTCTGTGAGCTGCTTTTCCAAGGCCACCTGAAAGCCAACAGCAGAAGACCTGCATTAGTGCTTAGGAAGAAGACCTGTCTTGGGGAAGGATGACCAGTTCAGAGCCTGAGAACCTGTAAGAGCTGTGTCCTGTTCCCATCCCTGCCGCAGTTTCCCAGTATCAGCTCAGGTGAGTCCCTTCTCCCTCCGTGCTACAGCTCCCTGCCTGTAACATGAGGAGAGCACCAGGTCTCATCCCAAAGCCTGATACTCAGCAGATAGGCAAGCGAGACAGCCTCAAGCGATGGAGGCTGGTTCAGCAGATGTGCTGATTTTGGGGACATCTCTTCTGATGAGGATGCTGAGGTTGCTCTATCACAAGAACTCTTGAATTTGCAGATTGGTGCAAGGAGAAACAGAGAGGTCAAAAAGTGGCCTGAGTGGGGTGAAGCTGTAGAAGGTGGCATGGACTTGGGAAACACAGAAGTCTACGTTAAATCAGCAAGAAATAGTCTCTGTACGCAGCAATGTTGGCATTCAATGTTAACCTAGAGTCCTTGCCAGTCCTAACTCACCCAAAAGGACACAACCCTGCATGCCAAGTCATCCACTGCCAGAACAGTGAAGACAGCACCTTCCTTAGAGATCACCTTACTGAGCTGTTAACTATGAGAGGGGGTTCAGAAAAGACGAAGCCAAGTCCCAGTGTTCATGATGTCAATGCCACAAGCAGGGTAACATTGTGTGCTTAATTCAGATCACTTCTACAAATTTTTGCAAACATGCAAAGAACAGCTGGGTCTCTGTGAGCAATACTGCAGGAGTGGTGACCACTTTGCTGTAGCTGTAACTGCTCTAGTGTCTTATAATATCAGCAAAAACATCCCAAAAATTGGAGAATGCCATGTGTAAGGCACCTCTTTGAAGCATTGTTGCCTGCCTAACTCTCTGCAGCCAGTTCATTATATAGGGTAACAGAGGGCAGGGAACTGTGGAAAACTCAGATGAGGGCTCTGCGTCCAGGTGAGGAGAAGGCTTCTGGGTTTGGGTGAGGGAAAGGGTGCAGCTGAGCTCATAAATGCCTGCATCTGAGCTAAGATCAACCCTGCTGAAACCCCAAACCACCCTGGGCAGGCAGCTGGGATGCTCGGCCCTCTGTCTGGGTGATGCACAGGGCAGAGGAGCCCCTGGGGACAGCAGAGAAAGGATTCTGCCCTCCTCTTGGTGCTGAGCCTGCTCATAGAGGCACAAGGTCTGTGCCAAGATGTTTTCTTCCAAAATGAAGCCCTGTTTGTATTACTTGTCCAAAAAACAACCATCCCTAAACGTTCCCTGTTTTATATATTTTCAATAGCAAAGTTGATATAAAAGACTTTTGGAATAACATTAACATCTGGGCTGACCCCACCTCCCTACCAAATTTCAGTCTGATGTTAATTAAAACAGGCAAGTTATAAACCCCAGGAAATGGCAGCTGACCCTTGACTATGAATGTAATGCTGTAATAATATGCAGTAAAAAAAAAAAAAAAAGAAAAAGAAAAAGACATAGTCAGACCGCTGCCCAGCTCGCTCCTAGAGCGGTGATCTTTTTTTTCTCACCACTGCTCTGAGAAGTGAGACCATTGCCTCACCAGCACCTTTCCTGGGCTGCTCTCTGCTTTTTGGGGCAGCTGGTGGCAAGGAGGCAGCCTGGGCTCTGAGTGCCCCATGAGAAAATGATCCCAGATTGAGGGATCTCTCTTGGAGAAAAGTTTCCTCTTGGAAACCTGGGACCCGGTTCCTGACCACATATGACCACTGAGGATCCTGTGATGCTCTTTGTCAGTATGGAGTTAGCCAGAGCAGCCCTAATATCTGGCAAAATATGGAGGATTCAGTATTTTTTTCTTTCTACCCCGTATTCCCGGTGGTTTCAGCTAGATGTGCGTGCGGAGGTGGAGGAGGAAGGCAGCGGGAAGGATGGATGTAAGCCCCAGAGAGGAGGGCAGGAGGAGGTCTGCTCCGTGACGCCTCCAAAGGTGCCACCTCGGCTCCGTAGCAGCACAAAGCAGTGATTTTTATGCGTGCATCCATCGCTGTAGCATGAGTGGCCTTCTTGTCGTGGGCCGTAGGCGAAGGAGCCCAGGTGGCTCAGGGCTGAGCCAGCTCGCAGCTGGGAGCCGGGGCGGTGAGATGGGGTCAGAGCAGCGCTGGAGAAACCTCCCGGCACATCGCCGCACCGCGCTGCCTCAATGGGCCACGCGATTTGGAAGTAATTAAAGGAACCTTTTTGTTGTTGTTGGAAAATGCCGTGCTGTTGAAATCGGAGTGTTTCCTCTCAAGATGTTGCTTTGTGTCAAGCTATGAATGAAAAAGCAAACAACGAAAAACCCTTGCAAAACAAAACAAAACAAGCAAACCCCAAATCTAAAAGGCTTATTGCTCTGCAAACCCCTTCAAATAGACCCTACAGGTCTCAGTTCCCAGAGAATATGTCCCACTGTTTGTAAACAAATTAAACCAGCTTTTGAGCAGATATATTTTATCTTCTCTGTGAGCTGAAGGAACCAGGATATGAGCCTTCGAAAGGCTGGGTTGTAATGGATACACCCTGCCCCTTCTCTCTTTGAGGCATGGGAAAGGTCAACTTTTGTCCTCTAAAATGTGTCACTGCTATAAATATGACTGCATAATTTATTGCAAATTGTTTAGCAAATTTATTGCAAACTATTAATAAACCTCCTTGAAACAGCACAATGAGCGTGTGCAATAAACAAGGAAAATATTTGCTTGATTCAAACCACATTGGATGATGTTAAATGACTGCTGGATAGATACATTTCGAAGGCCTAAAGGGATGAGTGCGACCCGCGGCCGGATGCTGCATCGCTTGCCCAGAGCACACATGTCAGAAAATGTCGGGGAAGTGACCAAACCTTTTTGTCAATGGCTTAGAGCTGAGATAAGCCCCGAGTGTTTAAATTGGCAATTCTAATAGCTACCTGAATCCAATTCAATTCGCAGCAGCCTGGCTTGTAAGGCAATCGGTGATACAGTGTTAATGCCAACTAATCTGATAAAAATTGACACAATGACAACGTCGGGCCATTAGTTACCGGCAGTTTTTATGTCTGTGTAAATCTATCGTGTTTTACAAGGTACAGGGGATTCTGGGAGTCGGGGAACCTTTTTTATTTATTTATTTATTTTTGAGAACGGTGGAAATAAAGTGGTTTTGCTGGTGCAACAAACTCGTCCTCTTCCCATGTGCGCCGCCTCTGAGCGCGAGAGTGTTAAATGGCAAAATTCATCACAGCTAATTTCTGTTTGCCGTCTATTAGGCTACATTGTTTTGTCCTCAACGTCAGGTTAAATAATGAACCTCTCGGAATAGAGTAAATTAACCTCCACTTTATGTTCATGTCATTGTCAAATGGAAACATCACTTGTACAAATGAAAAAGATTCATTAGTAAAGCTAATGCATAGGCTCCACTCCAGTAAAAGATAAGAGCGATTGAGGCCTTGTCATAATGCAGTGTCGAACTGCTGGCTTGTTATTTATGATGCCTGCCATAATCTTTGGAGATTATTTTCAGCAATGGTAATTAGCACACAATGCATCAGGAACAATTATGGAACAATGTCTTAGCTTGACAGGTATGCCACCCTGCTGCAGGCGAGCTATGATCCATGAGAAATTCAATCAAATCTGCATGCTGCAGGGAGTTTATTAATATTTCTCCTTCCGAGGCAGTTTGAAAGGCAGCTCTGCTTGACCGGCCACCCAAAAATACTTAGCAGCGTGATATGAGTGTGCTCCTTGTTAACACACGCCTATCTGCACAGAGCCTTCCTATGCACTTAGGGCTGATTAAAATAATATCTGTGAGTTTGCTGTTTACCGCGGCGAAGAGAAAATTGCTGCCTCTCCTAGCTGACCACTGGGCCTCACTCGGGGTAGGCTGTTGCTGAAGGGGCTCTGTAACGAAGTGGCAAATTCCTGTACTGACACAAATCCTGTGCGTCTGCTCGGAGCAGTGGGACTGTGCTGATTTACAGCTCCTTACATTCCAGCCTAGGAATCAAAGTGTCCCCGATGAAGGCAATTTTCCACTGAATAGCACAAACGCAACAGCATGGCGGTTTCTTGTTCCAGGCACCCACACAGCCCAGGGTGAAGCCTCCCCAGAGAGACCTGGGGCACCAGCAGCACACAGCGGAGGGACGTGGCTGAGGAGAATTGTACATGAATGGCAAGTGTGAGGGAGGTTAAAGGCTGCTGGTGAGGAAAATGATCTTCCTTGGAGCAATGGTGGCTGTTGGGCTCCTCGGGCACAAGCAGGGTAGACCAAGGGGAGTCTTTCACCTTTGCAGCCTCTTTGAGGTGGTTTCTTGTGACAAAACCCCAGCCTATGGCCTGGTGGCTAAATGCAGCTCCCATCCGAGGATGCAGGAACCCAAGGCCCCGTGGTGGGGCTATGGGAGCCACCAGCTCCTGTGAAAAGCTCATGGGAGAGGAGCAGGAGCAGGGAAGTACCCTCAGCAGAGCTGGCTTTACACACCTGAAGGCCTGGGACATTCCTCCTTCAAACCAACGAGTGGATTCACAGCAGCCCATTTCTCTGGGCAGTGGAAGGATCACCTCTCTCCCCAGGCCCCCTTGGCAGCCATGGGGCTCCACCAGAGCCAGGCAGCAGGAGGCTCAGGGCATTAGAGGCAGGTAGAGCCACAGTGCTGGCCCTGAAGCAGGCAGGACCCCACAGACATTTAGGGGTGTTGGTGTAAGTGGTAGGAACAGCCGGTGGGACAGAAGTCTTGAACAAGAGAGACTCAAAGACTGTTCTTGATGTTTTTTTTCCTGCATTCAGCTATTTGTTTAGGATTTTCTCCATGAAAGGAAGCCTTGAGAAGGGTGCAATCTCCCTATGTCTGATCATGGTGGGAAGCAGAGCCTGGGACTGCACAGTGCCTTGCGGGATCAGACAAAACACTGCGGATCTGCTCCGCAAACACCGTGCCTGCATTTGGCCTCCTTTGCACCCAGATTCTGTCCCGATCAGTAAAACCAGGTGCTTTGTAGCGAGGTGGGGATCGGGCTCTTCTCCCAAGCACCAAGTGATAAGATGAGGGGAAATGGTCTCAAGTTGTGCCAGGGGATGTTTAGGTTGGATATTAGGAGACATTTCTTTACTGAAAGGGTTGTGCGGCATTGGGACAGGCTGCCCAGGGAAGCGGTGGAGTCACCATACCTGGAGGTCTGCAAGAAACATGTAGATGTAGAACTTAGCAGCATGGTTTAGTGGTGGACTTTAGTACTAGGTTAAAGGTTGGACTAGACGGTCTGAGGGGTCTTTTCCAACCGGAATGATTCTGAGATTCGCTTTGCAGGCATGGGCAGGAGTGGATTTCTTCAGCCTTGTAGATGAAGACATCCCACGTGGATGGTCAAATCCTGACCTTGGGGACATCAGGAGAAGTTGTTGGCTTCTGCTGAGCAATTCACACCCACATCCCCACAGCCTGATGGTGCCTGGAAGGATGGCTATGGATGAGCTCTGAAAGATGGACAGTGCTTCCCCCTTCCTGGTGCTCTGCAGACACCTTGCCCAGCCATCATCCACAGGCACAAACCCCACCAGTGCAGCACACAAGCACTTCCTAACGAGACAGACACAGAGATCATCCCTGACCTCTGCCAGCAAACAAGCCAGGGGGTCTGAGTGGCAGATGGAAAGTGGTGGGCAGAGTCACTGCTTAGCATAACTTAGTGAGGGTGACTTGCCAGCAAGTGCTAGGCAGGACAGGGCAGCTTTTTACTGCAACTTGCAGATTCCTGAGAGCCAGGACCAGCCATCTGCAGTAGCTGTTGGCTGCTGTAGCTGCAGATAACTCTGGCTGATATGCCACAAGTGATCTTTCTCCCTAGGGCTGCGGAGCTGCTGCCACGGGGCCACTCGTCCTGGCACTTACTGGAGCTGTTGCAGGGCTGCTGTGAGCATGTGGCATGTGGTGGTTCTGGCGGGCTCGGTCCAGTGTGTACACAGCCTCTGTGGCCACAAGTGATTGTAGTACCTGATGAGTAATTCCTCTGCTTCTTTAAGGAAATCTTTATAGAAACTTTTTTTTTCTTTTTTCTTTTTTTTTTTTTTTCCCCAGTAGTCGCATGAGGATCTTCCAGCCTACTTCTAGACCTCCCCATGAATACACAGCAGAACTGCAAAAAATGGGACCGAGCTGAGGTGAGGAGATACACAGAGCTGTGTTCATAAATATCCTTGTTCCAAGTTTTACTGAAAAATAAATCTACAAAGCCAGAGAGCACCTTGGCCAGGTCTTATAGGACTTTGGCTTCACGTTTTCTTGGTATGCAGATTGAGAGAACCTCCTGAGAAATACTGTTTAACATCTTCTTTGGTTACTAATTGACTGGGATATACTTCATCATCCTCATTTAATAAAAATACATCAGTCTGCCTCTTTCTAAATACAGAAGTGGAAGTGCTAACTGCATGTTTCTGCCCATTCTGCATCATTATTAATGATTTATCATTGTCATCCTTTAATAGGCTTATATCATGATTAGGTTTTCTTTTGTTCTTAATAATGCTTAAGGATCATTAAGAAAGAGAATTCATGTGCACATGTCACTGGGTGAAGAGACACCCTTAAAGCAGGGGAGCAGTTCTGGGTGGATAGCGGGAGTGTGGGAGGGATGGCTGGTTGCATTTAGCAGCACCGACCATATTATAAAATCATCAGTCAGAGAGGAATTGTTTCTTTTTGTTTATTTTAACATTATTTTCCATGGGGACTGCTGCTAGGGGCTGAAAGGCATGTCTAAGTTGTTTTTATTTTTTTATTTTTTTTTTCCTAATGCAAACATTGTTTGGTATTTCTGTTGCACACAAGCTCTTTCCTTCCTCTTGTTTGGTATTTAAATGTATGGATGGCTTGTGATTAGGAGCAGGTGGAGGGGGAGAGCAGGACAAAGTGATTTTAAGTCACTCCTCTTTTGTGCCACCATCTGTTCCTGGGCTGGAGTGAAACTGAATGCACAAAAAACTGCTCGGCACCATAACTTTCCCAAAGAAAATGAGGATGATCAGGAGAATCCCAAGGGACGTGGGCCTGATGGGAGAGGTCACACCCTCCTCCTCTATACCCTGACAGATTGCTGCGCTGCTTTTCTGCTCAGAACAGACAAGCGCCATTTATTAATTATGGGTTGTTCTGCTGCTGAACCTAAAAATCAGGACCCCCCTGTGCTCGGTGCTGTATTAACACGGAGCTCAGAGGCAGTCATTGGCCCCAAAGACCTTACAGTTTGCATGTAAGAATAAAGAAAACAGATGGATGCAACAAACCGACTGCAGGAGCATGAAGTAACCATGAGACAATTATGATCCGTTAAACTATTCAGGTCAGGAAATGCGCTGCAATACTATCCTCAATTGAAACACTAGAAGGATGCTAAATGGGCAGAGGGCAGAGTGTAATGATTAGATTTGGGACAATGGATCGAACGTTCTATTGCAGAGACTGCCGCAGGATTTTTAATGACCAGTTGTGATCATGGTTTGTGTTTTACATACTGCCCAAGGAAATCCCATCTCCAGCTGCTTTATACCTTCTCGACGTGCACCTTGCAAAGGCCTGGACACAGCCATACAGGCTGGTATTTAACAACTACATTAATTTTGATGAGATAGTGTGCAATAACAAAGCAGCAATCAGCATGCACATCCCAGGAGTTGAGCATCTCGCTTCAGAAAACAGCTTTTTCATTGCTGCAGTCATCTTTGCAAAATTACCAGCCACTCAGAGACCTAAAAGAACTGGAATTTTTGGGGGAACAGGCTCAGGATGCTCCAAAAGCATTTCCTCACCATGTCTGTAGGTCAGGTCAAGGTAAGGGACCTTGAAAATACCTAGCTGAGCTTCTAGCTTTGGCAGTGATGTCTCATGATGCTGTGGATGTAGCACCTGGCACAAGCAAGCCCAGTGCTTGCTCTGACCCCAGATTTGGTGCAGTGGTAACTGGGCCTCTTCTACTCCTGCACCGTCTGCTGCTCATTGCCTGTGACCTTGCCACAGCTTCGCTCTCTCCTCCAAAGCTGCCAAAGGCTGTGGTGAAGTGTAGAAGTACAGTTTTGCTCCCATCTTTTCCACTGGCACCGTCCCCTCAGAGACATTGCAGAAGAGGGACCTGATGGACAGAGGACGAGGAGGCCCAGTTCTCCCACCTTGTCACCAGCATCAGGGCTACATCTGTCCCAGGCTTCCCCAGTTTGATTTGGACAGAGCCTAAATGGAGGTCAGGATAAAAGTGCTGAGCCCACAAACTGGAGATGAGCAAGGTGTGTGCAAATGTCTGCAGCCCTCCTGGGAAGGGACACCCCGAGCTCTGGGTGCTCCCTCCTGTCCAGCCCCTGCTCACTCAGTGCAGAGCAACACTAGGCACGAGAGCGTGGTGCCCATTGGAGAAGACCTCTGTGGACATTCCCACAGAATTGAAGACTGGAGATACCACCAATCCACTAAGCTCTTGAGTGCTTTCCACATCTGTCCACATCAAAGGAGTCCGAGGTCCTTCAACATCTGAGTATTGGCTCCTAACAGGACTGCTCGGAAGGTGATGCTGGCCTGAGGTCTTTAATGATGCCTGATGCAAATATCCAGCTAATTAGGACTAAGCAATGATGGCTCTTACAGGCTTTGGATAATTCACTAGTCAGAGCAAAGTGCCTGCCTGTTGCTGGAAAGAGCCTGCCCAGACCGTGGGGTTCAGTGTACTCCAACTCACCTTCTATAAATGTTGGAGTTGGCTCCAGCTTATTGTTGCTCTTCAGAGTTTTATGCCTTTTGGTCAGGGACTCAATGGTCTTTAGACTCCATGTTGGTCCACACAGCCCAATCCTGACAAAAACTATTTAATGCCTTATGCAAGTATTAACAATTCCAGCCAGAGATGCTGAGTTGAAGAACCAAGCTAATTTCATGTGCTTCTCCAACACCCCATTATGACATTTATGACATATTTTTCTGTTTAGAAGGATGATTTTTTCCAGATGCTAGCACATCTAAAACTACCTAATGAGATTTCCACAGATGTAGAACTTAAAACCATCTACGGTATTTTTATTTTTCTCTCTAAGTGATGATGCTTTCCAACTGAAACATTTCTCGAATAAAGCACTAGAAACAGTTGAATGTGTATCAGATTCGTAGACAGAGGAGCTCGTTCATTAGAAGGCAGGTATTGTGATTGAGTCTTGGTGTCTCTGCCACTTGATTTGAAATTAGTTTTATTTTCTGCTTGTTTGGTGTTGGTCAAGATTTGAAGAATTTCAGAGCCAGAGTTTAGGATTCAGGGAGTACTTGAAAGGCTTTGCAGCTCTTCTCTGCAGTAACACCACCTCCTTCCACAGTCCACTTTCAGCTTTGCACACTGCAAGGCAGCTGTTATGGACCATGTTTTACACTGGGGAAAGACAGGAACAGAAAGATGAAGTGACTTTCCTGGGGTCACCCAGAGAGTGTACAGCAGACCTCAGGAAAACACAGGACTCCTCTGTGTTGCTCAGAAAGTCTGGGAACAATTCACCACCCACACAGCCTGTCCTTCTTACTACTGCAACTGGAAGCTCGTAGTGTGTCCTTACAGGACTGGTGGAAATAACAGCCCTGCCCAATGGGTGAGTCTTCCTCTTCTCTCCATGAGTGGGAGAAGCCTGTGTTTCCTTGAAAACAGTTGATGCCTTCTTTGTTTTGTACTTTTGTCCTTTGGGGAACAGTGATGACGAGTGGTTGGTTCAGGATGGATTCTACTCCTCTTCTCCGCTCCCTGCTCTTCTTCCCTTCCCCAGTTTGCCCACTTTGTGGGAGGAAACCGGGCGATGAGTGTTACCCCACCAGAGGGACAGTGCAAGGTCATTTAGGGTCCTCAGAAGAAAACTGAGGAGATTTAACACAGTGGATATTTATCTGAGCCCTAGCAAGGGAGGATGTTTATATCCATGCTGGATGGCCACTTTCACCACTTTTCTTCTTTGAATTTTTCTTTCCTAATGCCGCTGATGAGACATATAGTTTGTTCAGGAACAGGAAAAACATTTGACTCCATGAGAGCCATTCCCCTTGTGAATATTGAACAATGCAAGTAAAGGATCCTGCATTATCCCGTGGCTGGCACTGGGCTTACTGGCTTGGGTGGGATGCCCAGGATGCTGAGACATGGGAAAGCTGTTTAATCTTTCATTGGGTGGGTATAAATCTTGCTATCTACTGCTTCTCTACATTTCTCCTGCTTTCACACAGAACAATTATTATATTCTTTCAGTGAAGAATGACCTCTATTACACTTAAAATAAATTGCAGCATTGTCTGGAAATATTTAAGCTGAATCTCTCTTGCTCTTGTAAGAGCAGAACACCCACAACCAAGGAAGGGAGGCCGGGCTGTTCCAGCACTGAACTCAGCCTTGCAGATGTCTGTCACCTGTTTCTAAGGAAATGTGCAAGTGTTTGGGAAAGAGCTAGGCTTCGTTGTTATTGTGGGAATCTGAAACCACTCTGAACTTTGCCCTTCTATCCCCTTTACAATTTTTTTCCTTTTTTTTTTTTTTTTAAAGAAGAGAAATTGCTAGGCTCATACTTCACTAACTGGTTTGCATTAGGGCTCTATTCTGCAAAATGCCAAGTGATCTCAGCTCTTGCCCAAGCCGAAGTTGCTAAGGCCCTTGCCAGAACTGAGCCATGAGATTCAGATTTGGGCCATGAGCTAGAAGTCAATCTCCAGCTCATGTTAACTGATCTCTTCAGACAACGCCCCGCTCCTGGCTTCGGAAGGGTGTCGCTTGGCACGACACATGGTATTAATACATAAGAACAGACTGTACCTGCAGCAGCTTTCCATTCGTGGGGCCTGCACCTCTTGCCTTACCAGGCAGTGTGCTGGGCAGGAGGGCAATGGAGAGTGTGCCTCCTACCTGCTGGTGGGGGCTGTGAAACAAAAACCTCTTCAGCCCCCATGGAGAAAGCCAAAGGCTGGATGCCTGCAGAACTGGAGTGGCAATCTCAAGTTCCAGACCAAGGCTATGCTACTCTTTTCCACCTTGCACCTACAGCACACAACTCCTCTCTCCTCTCCATCTCTAGCATTGCATTCCTTCACCCCCCCTGGCTTGGCACATCACTGTGCTTCTAGAAATGTGAAAACCTTAGCAAGCAGAAAGTGTGGTATGAGGCTCATCATCAGGAATCTTCCCAAATGCTTGCTACTGTTACGAAGGAGTCTGTCCTTCTCAGCCCTAGCAAAATCATGTCTGGCAGGAGCTGCTTTCCAGGCCCCAAACTGTGTGGGCAGAGCTCAGCCGACTCCACCTCTTCATGGGGAGCAAACTCTGCAGAGCTGGATGTTGCTTTACAGGCGAGGCGCTGCACATCAGTCACAACCTCATGGACACCAAGCTTAATAAATGAAGAGCAAGACCAAGACAATCATTCAAATGCTGTATTGGGTGGGACTGCCAGCTGAGATCATGTTGGATCCAGAAATAGGTTCATGGCCCAGCTAACAAAAGAAGTATGGGTTTGCTTGGAGTTAAAATCAGCTTGAATATATGCCTACCACTCACTCAGTGGAATGTTTGTGGTGTTAGAAACCATCTTGAAGAGGGTGTGAATATTGTGTACCTTTGCATTTTGTGTAATAAAACAGTTCCTGGTCAGCTACCCTGTCAGTGAAGAATTATGCATCCACTGCTTTGCATGATTAATCAGATGTCAGGATGTGGGTGCTCTCCCAGCATATCATCCCATGGCAGGCAGCAGTGCATTTACAAATGTAGAAAGAAAAAAAAAAAAAAAGCAATAATAGGAAAAAGAATTATTTTTATGTGTACTTGTCTTAAGACATATTTTTCCATTCAGTAATTTGAAAAAAAAAAACATCTGGAAAAAATCATATTATGGACAAGGCGTGTCATGACATTTACAGCAAATATTTTTGCTGCTAGTATCAAAACCAGCTCTTTGCTCTATCAAGGCCTGAATATTCATACACACATAAATGTTCAGTAAATAAAAGGGCCTCTGCAGAAACTCAGCGCTGGGCAATCCTGCGCTCTCAGCATTCACATTCTCATTTGTTTATACTTCTCCCAGAACCATATTTTTTGCGTCTCAGATGTAAGTGCCTGTAGTTCCTTTCCATTTGCCCTTTCAAGGCTCATGAGAACGACAGTAAATGGTACAACTGTGGAAGAAGTCCTGGTGTAAGTAAAGGTATCAAGAGTTTATGAGGTTATCAGCACAAATGAGGCAAATTTTCAAAAAAAAATCACCAAGACGATTTATAATCATGGGCAACCTTGTTCAGCCAGCAGAAGAAATGAAATGTGTGCCACGTGCACCAGGTTTTGAGAGGGAGAAGAGAAAGAAACCAAGTGGCTAGAAGATGGCTGGAGCCTCACCACGATGTGGTTGGGCCCTGAAAGCTGACCTTGGGCAGGGGTTTGTGGGGCTGGATAACAGCTCCCTTCTCTTTGGCACTCATACTGAGGAAGAAGGGGCTCAATAAAGGCTCTGTGCTCCTTTTAATTCCTGAGGCTAAGATATGGTTTACAGGAGGTGTAAGCCTTGCACGATGTCTCCCCATGTAGGCAGGTTGTGTGCCCAGCACCCACTCGGGGGCTCTGCAGGCTGTACACTTTCCCCGTGGGGCACCCAGAACATGTTCCTGGGGCGTTGCAGTCCGGGATCCCTCCAGGTGTTATCTATCCGCAGCCCTCTCCAAACCAGCAGCTCTGGGGCTACCATTTCAATAAGGAAAGTACCCTGAAAAGGTGAACAGGAGTGGAATGTCAGCTCTGTTAGGGTGGCGGAAGGAAATGATGGCTTCGGCTTACAAAATAGGGACAGGGGCAATGGTGACGCTGACAGCCAGGTGTTCCCAGGGTGTTCAGATGCACAGGTTTCCCTAAGACTAACCTCCACCTGTTGAGAGGTTATGGACTGCAATGTCCACAACCACTTGTAATGTCCGTTTAGCACACGGACTTTAAATGCATATACATCATAGGCTTTGAATGTCCCTCTAAAAATGTAATCTAAAATATTAAATAAAACTACAGAAACCATAGGGTAGTATTTATGTATTTCTTTATTGTATGTATTATCATGCTTTTAAAATCTAAAACGTTCTAGAAAGTGTTTTGCACAGATTTTGAACATAACCTACTATTTTAAACAATGCATATTGCAAATATTACAGTTAATTTTAAATATATTGTTTTTTAAAATCTCCTGAGTACTGTCTCTTAAAGTGCCTTCAGAAAACATGGAGGCAGCAGACAAGCAGCTGTTACTTTTAGTCCAGGCTCAGAAACCCTGGATATACCAAAATCTCCTTGAGATGGCAACGTGGTAATTCTTAATCGCAGCATGTTACTACTTTGACAGAAAGGAAGAGTGTTTCTTTCTCTGGGAGGAGGGTCAGCTGAAATGAATCTCCTTAACAAAAATCAATACTCCAAAATTTGAAATCAGTTGATGCAACTATCTGCTATTCAACTGGCTTATTAACAGACCCGACCAATCAGCTCCGTGTGCTCCCTGTTGCCAAGTTGCCTCCATAAACAAATTGATTAATTGATTTTTTTTTTACTTTTTTTCCCAAGGCCTTTTAGTGTATAAGCAGGTCAGGCAGCTATGATTTCATTTTGCTCATCTACTCAGCACTGGCTTTGTAAATCAGTTTGTAATCCCAGTTCTTCATCTCAGAGATCAGCAGTGTCACCTGCAACCTCAGGCAGAGAGGTGGCCCCAAAAAGAAACTTCAGTTCCCTGGGAAGATGGGGGCTGGATTTCAATGTGTGGCTGGAAACCATCCACCCCTTCCCTGAATTTGAAGCACTTGTGTCAGAACCCATCCTTACGGCTTCAGGTTTGGGTTGAAATTCAAAAACATTTTTATTATTTATTTTTAATTTGGATTTTTCTTCCATCTGTTTCTGGGAGACCTTGGCTGAAAATCTGTTTGAACAGGCTAATATTAACCTGTTTTTATAGTTTGAGGCCAAATTCGAGTGAGAACAACTCCTGAGATCTTAGAGATGTCACATACAGCCCTAGGCCTCAGTCTGCTTTTAAGTCTCATTTAATTTCACCTATATAGAAAGGCTGCCGTTGCAGACAGTTGTGGTGGCCTTATTGCTGGGCTTGCATAAAAGCTAGGTCTGTTTTGCTCTGTGTGTGTCTGCCTGAGATCTCGCTGCTGTGTTTCTGAACCTGCGCTCCCAGTGCCAGGCAGAAAGACCACCAGTGTCAGCCTGTCGCAGTTTCAAAGTCAGAAAACAGGAATATTCCCCCAGTACCCAAACAAATTTAAACAAACAAACCTTGGGCAGAGATGGAAAGAGAGGAAATCTAGAGTCTTTGCTGGGGCAAGAATAAGAAAGAAGAAACAAAGGGCCAGGTCTGGAGTTACCATAGTCAGACAGGAATGAAAAACAACCACCAGTACATTTATATCTCCTTAGAAGGGGGGAAGAAAACCTACTTTTAAATGGAAATGGAGATATAGGCTGGGCTGAATGACCCACAGCTGCCTTATGTCAGCAATGATGCAAACTGTTTGCATGCCGTCCTTTTTATAACTTCCTCAAACCCAATTTATCTTCCTCTGATTCCACCCTAAGTGATAGCCTATCTTGAGAGGTAAGAAAAGCACCTTGCTGAACGGCCTTGGAGGCTTGTTATCATTAGCAGAATGCTTAAATCCTTCAAAGCAAAGGTTCTTTAGGCTGCTATTTATTTATTTACTTAATTAGTGCTAGTTGTATTGAATGAATCCCCCGTCTTAAAGCTGGAAGGAAAGCAGCTGTGTTCAAGGACATAGCTACTGCAGGCCCAATGCAAATGGCAATCGTCCCTGTGGAAATCTGTGAAGTTACTGCTAGTGTGTGCCTTGACAGGTTGTTAATGGGGGAATGCATTGACCCAAATAGATGGTATTTTAGGAGACTGGCGAGATGGGTTTGTGTCTACAGGATGTCCTAGTAAAGAGATCAAAGCCAAAATGTTTTATCCAAAGTCTAGAGTGCTTTTAATGGTAGAAATATATATTTCCTGTATCTAGTGACACAATAAATTGGGTATCCACTGGGTATTTGGGGTTAAAACAACAATTTGGCTATGTTAATAATTTATACGTTGACACTTTATTTCTGATATTTCTTTCCTTTCTTTTCCCCTGCACGCTATGTAGAATAAGCAATGAGAAAATGCAGTAGAATCTGTACAGTTTAGGAATGGGTCCCTCTCTGCCTCAGTCTTTTTTAGTTTTCCTTAAAAATTTAAGTGTTTTTTTTTTTTTAATCTCTTCAATTATATGCAAACTGAAAAGCAACAAATAGAGACCTTGAAAAAAAAACGCAACAAACAAAATGGTGAGGAAAAAATTGTGGAAGCATCAGTCATTACATCACATTTGGTGGTAAAACCTAGTGAAATAGAGCAAAAGAGCAAAAGCCTTAAAAAAAAAACAACAACAAACAACACTCCAAATATTTCAAAGTGAAAAATTTTGGATGAAAAACTATGAGATTTTTTATAACTGTCTTTCTATTTGTTTAAATCTGTTCTACTGCTATCAAGTTAGCTTAGAAACATGAGTGTTAGAGTCAAGAGGTTCAAAATTCAACCTTTTCAACAGAAAATTGAATTTCCAGAAGGATTTCATGGTCTCTGGTAGAGCAAGATTGATGCTTTTGGGGAGTTGAGGTTTGGACTAGGTTTAGGGTTTTAAAGCTGAAATCTTGCACACTTTGTTTCTGTTGATTTTTGGCTCCACAGCAGCAAACATCTTGATCCATTATCTCGATTTGCAAAAACATCACAAAAATAGTTGCTTTAGTGAACTGTTGGTCCTTTTCCCATTTTAGGTTAGATGCAAAACCAAAATACCAGTGGCTAATTCTGTTCTTGGGATTTCACCCTGAATTTATCCCAACATTCAGAAGTGTTAATCTTCAAATATTTGGCTTTTACCTATCTCCAGTCAAAATATGTTTCACATGACTTCATCACTTAGCTAAGTAAATTGAAGGCAGTTAATTGTTTGTTTCTTTCTTTATTCTCAAAGTAATTAGAAGTTAATTCTCTCACTAGCTGAAACAATACTATGAGGTGGAAAAAAAAATAAGTTTTTTTATTACTACCAAGGGTTTTGTTATTGATTCTAACAATACAATTATGCCTGTCTTCAAGGTGATTCAAGGTAATAATGCCCTTTCTCTGTGGATTTGAGGTCTCACCAAACATTAATTGAATACCTCACCTAAGAAAAAAGATGGGCTAAAACTTGTGCACTACAGTGTATGTTAGTATTTCATCATCTTTAAATCTAGGCAAACTGGGGAGTAATACTGCCAAGGGAGATCTATACGTTTTGCTCTCTTGGCATCCTTACAGCCAGCCAAAAGAAGTTGTGCAATAGCCCTAGGGCCAGTGCTGGTGCTGCCCTTGCCTTCAGCAAGACCATGCTGGTGGTCTAAGGGCCAGTCTTGATCCCACCAGCTGGGACAGCCCTGGGCTGTGCCCTGTTTCATACAGCAGGCAGGACCCAGAGCAGAATGCAAAAGCAAGATGACAGGCCCATGTATGTTTAGGAGGAGGGAAATGTCTTTTTGTTTCCCTCCTTCCTTTCCCAGGTTTCCAGCAACAGCATCACACCATCATTGGGCCATGACATGGCTTACCCCTCCTACCGTGTGACACAGCTCTGGCCTTCCCTGGTACTTGCTATGTTTTTCTTCCCTCTCGCCACTTTGACCCTCATATACATGTTTTTACTGTGCTAGAAATTTCCTTTATATAGCAAAGAAAGGAGCTTTGAAAGGTCCTTTCAAATGCCAGAACATCAGAAACAGTGGAGAAATGTAGTGTGACATTCAAGTTTAGGCATGTTTTTCCTTTGACTGCATTTTTCATCTCCAGAGGAAAGAGGGACCTTTCAATATGGGTCTTATTGGGTGTTCATTTTCTTTTCAAAGGTAGGGTACTAGCTCTGCCATCCCCAGCAGTCTACGACCTCTATCCCTCAAAAAATCAGACAGAAAAAACCACCCATCATCATTAATCTTAAACTTTATCTCTGATTATTGCGTCAACAAAACAACCTTTTCTTATACCACCCTTTGATATGCTGGACATATGTCAGAAAGACATGGGCCATCCATATCTTATCTTACATTAAGAAGAGTTATCCAAAAATGTACCTTCATTACTGCGACAGTCATGTCAAAAAGAATCGATTTATTGTCAACGCATCTAACCTAACAATGTTAATGGACTCTTCAGACATCTTCTCCTTCTCATTTGTTTCCTACATGCCTATCAAAGAGACAAAGCAAGATAGTTACCAAGCTCTGGGGAGTGGTGTGTGTATGTGCTAAGAGAGTCCATGACAGCTCCTTGGGCTGCCTTTAATGAAGTGAGATGGGGCTGGAGGAGGAGGAGGAATCGGGGCGAGCTTTCTCCAGCACTAGGACAGACCTAGAGCGCTTCTGCTGCTGCTATATTTTCCCAAACTTTAACAGTTCTTTTGGGGATTAGTTAACAATGAGGTTGGTTGCTCTATTGGTTAGCAATATGTGGAAAGCATTTACCCGTGTTTCACCTCTACGTATCTATTTGTGGCTCTGATGCAGCCAAAGGCTTAGGCTGGTGGTGCTTGGTGCTGCTGTGAAGGATAGATGTCCTCTGGAACTGTCAGAAGGTGAATGTTTGATATTGGGCAGAAGTGTTTTCTACATTGTGTCTTTGCCAAGTCAGTCACTGGGAAACCTATTCTGAGAAAGGCTCTGCATTCCTGTTATGAATGAACTCACTTTTTGCCAAAGTCTGACTGGCTGTCTGGTGCTAATCAGCGGTAACAGGATGACCTTTGCAAGTGAATAGAGCAAAAGGCAATTTGTCTTATAGAACTTGTACAACTGTTATGTTTAATGAAACAACATGATTATAATCTTCCCACAAAGGCACATAAACAATTAAAGTAAATCTCCCTCACATGTTGCTAGGTGTTTACATAACTCATCCTTCTCCCTTATCGAATGATGTGTACAATGCACTCCTGACTTGCAGAACTTGGATCGCATAACTTTAATCAAACCTGATAAACAAATGTGTTTCCTATAATGCTGGAACAGCATCAGCACAAGTCAGCACACGTTTATTTATGCACCCAGGTTCTGTTTTAAAAAAGGCTTCCAGTTGCCAATATCCAGTATTTAAACAACCAGAGGGAATGCAGAAACGTATGCTATTTCTAAGAGTGTAGATACTGCTCACTCGGTGCGTGTTATAATCTTCACTTTGTCCCGGCTGCCAGTCTGGGGCTTGAGTTTGTAATCTGAAAGATGATTGAGAGGGCCAGGTTGTTGGCACCTGTATTTTTTACTTCAAGTCAAATCTATCATGAACTTACTTGTTTACAAGCATTTAGTAAACATGCACTGAAGGTGGAATGTGAAAAGTTTTGCTGTCCAACTCGGTGCTGTGCTGAGCTTGGTTCATTCAAATGTCATTTCACAGAGGCTGAACAGAATGACAAAACTGCTTATAGAACCTGAAGGTCTCAGTCTTGAAAGTTTTCTTTTTCTTTCTTTTTTTTTTTTTTTTCCTTCTCACTTTATGTGGGAAACTACAGAACTTACTTTCAGTGGACAGGAAAAAGTGTGTTAATGTGCCAACATCAAGTGAATTCCACGAGTCTTCTATTCATTAAACTCCTAGTTCCTCTGTATATAATTTATGTCAGTTCAGTTATGCTCCTCCAGGGTATGCCACTAAGAGAAAAAAAAAGTACCTGGTATTTAGCCAAAAAGAGGTGTTTTTGGCTCCAGAAATCAACTTACACCTACTGACAAAGGAAAAACAGGCATGTTTTGCCAAAAAAAAAAAAAAAAAAAGCCCACAAATAACCAGGCCTATTTTTTTAAACCCTACAGTTAGAAGGCATAACATTTACATTGTTCTTTAGAGATTCCCTTTTCCTAACATATGTAAAACAAAATATTTTCCTCCATGATCTGCCTTGTACATATATGATCCTGCTCATAACATCTAGTGGTGACTTCATGCTTGCAGAGGACTGCTCAGTGACAAATCTGAACCAGACTTGGGGCCCAAATACAGCACAGCAGCTGGGAGCGATCAGCTCTGCTCCCAGAATTTGACTTGGGCTCGCTGATAGCAAAGTTGGCCATTGGATACTGGAAGGCAGAATGAGTCCAAAATTCCTAGCCAAGTAGAGTAATGTTAAAAGCAAAGGGCTAAATTAATTCTGCTCATGGAAAGTACTTGCACTGCTAGCGAAACTTTGAGATTGCTGTTCCTCTCTCCCCTAGCTCTGGCCCCCTCCCCAAAACCAGCCGGGTCCTCCTGGGTTCCCTTGAAGGCTGATCTGGGGGCTGGGGAGAGCGTGTGAGGCTGATTCGCTTGGAGGCATCAGGTTGCACAGTGCCCTGTGTGAGGCTCACTCTCTAAGTTAATTATGCTAATTGGAGCACTGAGATTCCTCAAACCTGCCATGTTCAATACGTCTGCTTCCTCTTTGGCACAGCCCAGACCCGGTGCGGTACGAGACCCTCTGCAGCCGTACGGATGCAGGAGCAGATTTATGCTTGGAGAGAGGGACTGGCCGCTGGTCTGCCCTGTGATGGGGGGAAGGAGATGTGCTGCAAGAGTATCCGAACCTCATTTCTGAGGTCCTGGCTGGATCCATGTCACTTCCTCCGTAAATTCTGGCAGGCTCTAAAGCCTCCGCCATAAAAGAATGTGAGCAATGGAGAAACTCTGAAGACGGGTTCTGAGTGGGTGGGAGACTTGAGTAATTGCAATGTCTGATGAAAAGAGAAGGACGTATTTTAAAGTAACAACAAGGCCTTTCCACTGAAATAAAGTAATTCTTAAATCTGCTCCATTATGTGGGCATTAATCTCCAGTCTCTCCTAGGAAGCCAGTGGAGGTGATGAAGGCTGGTCAGAGGAAAGTGAGACCAGGATCTGGCATGTAAGCTCAGAAAAAAAAGGTGAAGAAGAGGAACATTTTTCCTTTCTCCAGGGTATTTCATTGACAGGCATTTGGATAAATCCTTTCTATTGAGCAACATGCCACGCTCCAGCCTCTACAGCCTCTTTTTGTGTCTTGTGTGAGTTCATCTCATGCCACCTATACAAATAACACTTTCAAACTGAATTCATAAGTCAAGTGACTCTGACTTTATGGTTTTAGTATGTGGAACAATCATGTTAAAAATATATCAAGGAATGTAATTTTTTCAATATAATTTCATCTATTAATTTATTTTAGGGGAACTCTGTTACACGGCATAAAGGAAACTATATGACGAAGAATTTATCTCTTGAGGTTGGAGTCCCCCTCATTTCCTACATTTTCATTCAATAAGAAGCTACTAAAGGGGTGGGTGGGGGAGAACCTTTCTTACTTTTGTTAGTTGTGTCCAGAAAAGTTCCATCTCTAATTTCTCATGGGAGGAACTAAGGAGTAGCTCTTCATAATGTTTAGAGGTTTATAGAGCTGGAGACAGTGAAAGCATTTACTGTTAATGGGTAGCATCATTTGCAACAATTGTCTGTGCTTTGAGAAGTTATATGGGTAAATCTCACTGAACATCAAATCCCATTCCTGTGGAAACAGTGGTGTAGACTGCTGAAGCGAAAAATACGCTATGGGAGGAAAAATGTGTTTAATTTCAAGAAACCTTACCCAAACATGTACGGGTTAAGAGGTTAGAGTCCTCTATGGTTTAAATGCCATTTACCTTGCTAAGGTGCCCTGGTTTTGATTTAATTTTCTTTTAATGCTTTTAAGGTAAAGCTGGAGATAAAAGAGCATGGTTCGGAGATCATTGGTGTCAATGGGAATTGCTTAATTCACTTCAGTAGGCTTTGGTGTCAAACTTAAATGAAGACATCTCATGAATTGGGATGCAATCTACAGCCCACTGAGGCCAGTGGAAAGACACCAGTTTTAGCAAACTTTGAAGAGGACCCTGAACACCAGACCAAAACGGACTACTGGGGTGGGGGAAGTTAGATGCATTTGCTCAGTCTTGAAGAGCAAAGCTTAAAAGCATATTCAGAACAAAAACCTGTTTTTAATGAAAGGCCATCTGTCATCAGACAAAACCCCATAGATTTCAGTGGAACTAATCCCAAATTGATGGAGAGTCAATATGGCCAAAAATCTGAACAGCACTTTCTCCTTCAGTAATTATTAATCAAAATATAGTCTTAGAACTGACTTTCCAGCTATTAAGATACAAGTTCAAGATGAGCTTCCCCTGCTCGTGCTGATGATGATATGGTCTGTACTGAACATGCCAAAGGAGCTGTAGAAGAGTGCTCTCCTTTAGCTGTTAATCAGCTTACCAGTTCTTGCACAGAAAATGCTGTATTCTGGACTATGATCCTGGCAAATAACCAAAGGGGAAGTGGATTTTCAAATGCTTATTTTATTAATCTTTAAATATCACCTCGCTAGGGCTCCAGGTGCTGAGTGGTTTATAATACTCTAAATTGTAATCATGGATAATTTTTAATCCTGTGCATACATTCCCTACTGTAACTGAATGGGGATCTCGGATACTGTGAAATGCAGAAGAGCTGCCTACCAGATCTGTTTCTACTCTCTGGCACAGCAACACAAAGGAAATTTTCTGCTAACCCATCAAGTCCTTGAATGATTGGTAAAATACCGTAAGAATCTGAGAGCATTTAAAAGGAGGAGAAAGATACAGAATCACACGTTCCTGCCCCCAGCACATCAGCCAAGTGGGACCTAATCCAACCACCCCCTGTAGTTAAATGAAGAACTTGACTAATTTTTGGATCAAACCCAGGTAGTGCACTGCCTCACATTAAGAGCAGTTCCACTTATCTTTGAGTTGTGTTTTCCTTACTTTGTTTCTGTACAGCTAGCTATTTGCTTGAGGGCTGGAGGATTCACAGAGCAACAATGTTTGAGTTTTTCACTGCTACTATCTTCAGTTTCAGGCACGTTTTAACAAGGAACTTGGGAGCTTTGCATTATGACATTAAGTTTATTAGGTTGGCACAAGAGATATTTACAGAGGACTTTGGCTCACCCTCTTTTCAACATTTATTAACTCAGGGGTACAAGGCACAGCCCTGATTCACCCATTGACTGTGGCTTCCTTCCAGCAGAGGGAAGCGGGTGTAAGTGATGATTTTTAAATTGCGGAAAGGATTGGATATAGGTCTGTTTGATTGAGGAATAAGTGTTGGCGGTAGAGGAATGGGTCTGGCAGCTGGCAAGGTTTGGGGAGACAGGGGAGAATTTCACTGCAAATTAAATTACAAGAGGATCTATGTGATAAAAGAAAGCCTCCTAATGGAGGTTAGTGCTCATTCCCTGTGAAGAGCCATCAAGGTTTGGATGGCTGGCATTTCTAATTCTGTTAAGTGTCAAAATCGATGCTTGATGGGTCTGTGGGAGCCAAGCAGTGGGCACGCCTATGCTGAAATACCAATTTGGTATGAGAAAGGATTCAGGAAGGGACTTCCCAGAATAAAAGAGTGAGATGTGTCTTGAAATTTAATTTGCTTAATAAGGTTTTAAAAGCATTAAAAAATAAAAACTCTAAATAGCAAGGCCATTTCCACCCTCCTAAAATAAACCTTGAGCTTCGTTTGCAGTTTTCCACTTGTAAGTGACACGTGTAAGCAGAGGGCCTGTTGTTGCAACCCTGGAATGCTCCCAAGCAAATGATGCTTCTTTATTGAAAGCAAATGAAGAAAAAAGAGAATCTGTCAAGGAGAGAGAACAGTTTAATTGGATTAAAACCTATGAGCATGTACAGTAGGGGAGGAGAGAGCTCCTCTCTCCCCGATTCCTGTGGAGAAGGCGAGGAGATTACTGGGGGGTGAAGCGGGAGCTACGCGGCACAGCACAAGCAGCCATCCAAAGCCTGGAGTTAGCCAGTGCAGGGGCCCCGGAGGAATTGCCGGCTTCTCTTTGGTGGCTGGGGAGTTCTCCCTGGAAAAGGGTGGCTGGGGAGTTCTCCCTGGAAAAGGGTGGCTGGCAGTGCTCATTAGAGGTAGCGCGGGTCTCCTCCAGCACTGAATGCAAATTACAGAGCAATGTTTGTGTTTGTGGTTCATTAGCAGTCAAGTGGTTTGTCCAAAATACATTTTGCTTTTTCTCTAAAGGGACAGCCTGTAGATTCAAGCCTGAGATGTCTTATGCATTTCAAATGACTTACTCCAGCCCTGGTCTTTCATCCCCACACTGTTATTTAAAAGAACCCTGAGTTTTGGATTCCTTTTCATCGAGGAAGCAGAGACTTTGCAGGGGAAGGCATAGCCATGCTTTACAGCCAAGGTGGGAGGATGCAAAAAGTCACCTGGTGTCTTGCTCTTGGGTTAAAATTCGGACAAAGAGGATCTTCACAAATTCAAAGTCTTATTGCAAAGCCACAGCTAATGACTTTGCCAAAATATTCCTGAGACCTTGGGCTGCTATCTCAGTATTATATCCCATAGACGAAATTTCTGAAGGGCTCAGCATTTTGGATGCTCTGCTCAGCTGCAGGTCCAGAGCCTTGGAAATGTGGGTCCTGAGCCGTCTCTTGGATAATGCTTGGGGCACATGGAAGACCACGCCAAAGTTGCAGTTCTGAACTCTGGATGTTAATGTAGGCTGAAACTTTGAGGCTGAGGTGTTGAGTTGGCCCTGAAACATTGCTACCCTGCACCCACCCTATGCCAGCAGAAGGGACGGAAAGTAAAACTTGGGTGCGTGCTTGCCCAGAGAGGCAGGGACAGGGAAGCGAGGAAATTCTGCAGGTCGGGTGGGGGAAGGGGCTTTGACTTGAATATGAAGAAGCATTTGGAGCCAAACCAGCAGCAGATTGTGGTACCTTCTTAATTCTGTGAGCCACACATGAATGACCTTTTTGTCTGCCTCTGCCTGCCTGCAGTGGGGGGTTCCCCCCCTGCCTTTCCCCACCACACACACTCATTGATAATATACATGTGCTAAATAGGATTAACTCTCCCTCATCTGCATGAGTTGTTCCTCTCCCTTGCACCACTCAACCCCCTCTCCCCTCCCGCACCCTTCAGCCCCCCAGCTCCTTCTGGAGCTCCATGTGGGCCTTGTGTGGAGTTTAGCTCCCTCATTGTAGGGCAGCTGGTAATGTGAGCGGGGCTGAAAAGCCGGCTGTCAGGCTCAGTGCTCAGGAAGAATAGGCGGACGTCTGCTCCGCAGCTTTCCCTTTGATAGACGAGGATAATCCCTGCTATGAGAAGACTGAGTCAAATGGAAAGGGAGAGCGAGTCCAGTGCCCTCCCACAGCCCCGAAGCAGCACAAATTGCAAATCCTGGGATTTGAGGGGGGGGGACAGCTCATCCCACTAAGCACCTTGTGATGGATCCATTTCTTCCCGGAGAGGGGAGGGAGGCAGCTAAGACCTTTTCGCAGCCCGAGCAGGGAATAGCTCTTTTCTGCCCAGGAGCTGTGGGCAGGGTGCAGGGGACAGGACCACGCTCCCTCCCTTTGTGCTTTCATCAGGCAACATTCGTGGCTGCCACATGCAGGGCTGGGACACGGGGTGGTGGCCAGGACAGGAGTGAGTCCTGAGGGAGAAGCGGTGGTGTTACAGGGCCTCCTAGGTGGCCAGGTCACAAGGCTCTCCTGCCAGTTTGGGAACAGGGCAAGGGGAAATACTGCTGCAGAAGTAGGAGCTGAGTTTTTGAATCTCAGTCCCAGTCTGTGAGATGTGAGAGGTTAATGGTACCCCACCTGTTAGGGACTGTCCCTAGGAGACAGTTCAAGGTCCCTTTCTAACCTGGACAGTCTGGAAGTTGGGTTCCTGTCCCTCGGGTGAGTGCCTCACCTCAGTCAGGTTGGTGTCTGTGACTGGATCTCACTTTCTACAAAATAGCTTTGAAAAGCCTTGATTGAGATGTTCATCTGTCAAGAAATGATGACTTAAAACAACCAGGAGGGAGCCTTATCCTTTTTTGCATGGGAGTCGTATGGGGCTGGCATTCCTTAGTGTGTACCCAGAGGTTTAGGACAATGTTCAGGCAGGATATTAAATAACTTTGTTCACTGATGTTTACAAAAATCTATGGTTTAGCACTTGGGCCAAGTGCTACCATGTTGCTTGGTAACACCCCTGGCCCACTGAGAGAAGAAAATGAGGCAGAGCCAGAACAAGAAAGGACAAACCAGTGAGAGGCAAACAGGGCTCTTCAGCTGAACTATGAATTTCTTTTGCATGTTCTGTTAAATCTGTTTAGCCGCTCTGGGTGCATCCAGTCCTTAAGATATACAGAGTTGAGTCCCAGGTTTAGGTCCAGGTTAAACACCTTGTTCCCTCACCTTCTCCAGTGCTGAATTTACCTGTACTCAAAGAACCTTTTTGATGCAAAAACATCATCTTCAAGACAGGTTTCCTGCAAGGTTTGCTAAGCCTCTGCTTCCAGCCCGGGAGGGCACCGTGGAAAGCTGCTCTCCCAGTGTTTTAGGGCCCGCTCTGCCAGATGGAGTTTGAAAATGGAGAGGCAGCACAAGCAAATGGGTGGCACTGACTGAGCACTTGAGAACCTGGAAGGAAATTTTGTTTCCAGTTCAGCTTTCAAAAGAGGCGAAAGGCCAAAGGCTTTTGCATTATTTATTCCAACCCATTTTCCCATCCTTACTTGAGGCTCAAACAAAAGTGGCCCATGCCGAGTTTTGCAGATGGATTAGCAATCAAGCATACAGCTGCACATACCTGGCACTCAAGCGCTCGTGCTAGCCAGCCTCCTAAGAGCCGATCTCATTTTTGCTTTTTGGGTGCGGGAATGTGGGAGTGGGTGGAAGGGCCAGGATGTGAGAAGCATCCACAGATGTTTTACGAGAAGGAAATGAATCTATAGTTTAGGCAATCTGATTTACTTGAATCTCCAGATTGTTTTCTTGGAGGGTTTGGATTTTATTTTTCTTAAGTTTCACTGGAATTTCTGATGGAGGTTTGGGCTGTAGCTTATTTTATTAGAATTGATTTTCCCATATCACTTTATATAGCCTTTGTCTCCTCTTCTTGAGGCCATCTTGATCATCTGGAATTGAGGCACTGACCTTTCTGTAGAAGCAATGAGAGATATGGCAGCTTCCCTCCAATACAAAAGTCTCAATTGTCATGAACAGCTTCATCTTTATCAACATCAATATACCTTGGAAGCATTTCCCTAATTAATTTCAAAATGTTGAGCTTCCTTATGATTAAGGACCTACCAACTGAATACCAGCTAACTACAAGCAGCTCTGTGTATCACCTTGCTCTATTAATCTAAGGGAACAATCTGCTGGACAGCAATCTCCCCACCAAAGCAATGAAGAGCTTGAAATACTGTCAGCAATTCAGGTAAAATTTGTAGGCTTGCTACAACTGTGAGCTTAACGCTGTTGAAAGTCTTGCATGTGAAACCTGGCTGACAGCAGGCTCAAAACCTCACGCTCCACATATGGTTCCACCTAGCATGGACAATGAGTGCGGCAGTGGCTGCCAGGGTGGAGTGAGATTTCAGCTGAGATTTTGGCTTTGTTCAAATCCAGACACTTCAAAATGCGAATTCAGAGAACGTAAAATAGAGTAAGTTGGAAACAAAAAGCAAGGGGCTGGATTTGCCCAAGGAATGTGATGTGGAGAGGTGCAATGTGGCTTCATGGCAAGGGGTTTTCTGCTAGCTTTAGAATGCCCACTCCAAAAGAAATGCTTTTCCACATGTTGTACTAAGCAAAGACTGTCCTCTGCCGGGTTTGAAAGACAAGCGTTACAACGAGGTGCATAAGGTGCTCTTTCTGCAGCCAAATCCCTGTCTTTTTCCAGGTGTTTTGAACTGAGGTCAACAAAATCTTTCAGGAAAGATGCTGCATGCCTGTATGCACACACCAAGTTGTAAAAATCTGTGAAACTTTCATGGAAAACGAATGGACAGGCCTCCCTGTAATGCAAAGCAGCCTGTGTTCTTTTTGCACTTGGAAAACTTGGAAATAGGAGTGAGGTCTGTGTTGGCACAGGGAAAATCTTGAATCCTCACAGCCAGCAATGCTGGCAGCCGGAGATGATCATTGTCAATAATATGCAGGAAGATTGAGCTCCATTGTTGCGGTTCATTATTAAATTACATAATTTTCATTTTTTCCATCCTTAAGATTTACCACTTAAAATGGTTTGTCCTATGCAATCAGATGTGATCCTTGAGCCTCAGCTTAAAAAAACAATAACAATAAGCACTCTGTGGAATGGAAAAATAGAAAGAAAATAAAGGGACTATATAGTAATTCAGTTAAATGTGAGTAGAATTTAGAAAAGACTTAAAAACAAACAAAAACAACACCAAAAAACAAAATGAAACTGAACTGCATCCAGATCGCTGCTTTGGATGCACAGATATAGCCTCTTGGCGTGAGGGTCAACCCAATCTTCTTACCCCAGGGAGAAATACCTCTGACATGGAGGTGGGTATCGGGAAGATAATTTTCTCAGGTTCCGTACTAGCTGTTTGATGAGAAATTTGGTTGTAATTTAATCTCCCCAGAATAGTGTTTTGCAGTGGACTTCAAGTTTTGACTTGGTGGCTCCCTATGCCTCAGCTGGAAAGAGGTAACTTAAATTTTAATTAGTGCAAATGACTGCAATGATGTCTGTGAAAGCCGGGATGTGGATACTCAAACGTTATTAGTTCAAAGCCAGTAGAATTGCTTGATTAACGTGGCTGCTTTTCACAACATAGAAAGCAACTGTGGGGGGACTAAGTTGAACACTAGCAGGGAAAGAATCTGAACTGCCGAGTTACAGCTTCAAGCAGCTAAGACCAGTTATCCTGCTCCACCAAAAAGTAGTTGCTAATGGCTCCGTGCATGTGCCCAGATGCATTTTTCCATGCCAGCAGCTCTCTGTTTTACAAACTTGTGTGCTGTGAAACGTTACTGCAATTCATTCCCTGAGATTTCAGCTAACCAAGACTTTGCTGTAGCTGATGCCTTTGGATGCTCTTCCTCCTGGATCCAATTTGTGCTGGTTTTAATTTGGGAATTTAAATCCAACATCTCTGCTTTCTTCCGCACTATTAATGAAAGGTCTTATGGTGTCTGAATTTGGATTTCCAACCTTGATCCATTTCTAACTGTGGGAAATAATGTGATTCAGTAGATATTGGAAAGACAGACTCTGAATGCTTATCTTCAGCCCCTCAGCTTGTTTGATGTTTTCCTTCTTTTGTCCAGCTGAAATGGAAGATGTGTAGATGAGTTGGTGGTGAAGGATTAAATTTATATCCCATAGACAATGTAGGGAGAGAGTAGAACAGATATACCACTGTGGCAGCAGGCTGAAGCTCGGGTAGAGATGGCAGGAAATGTGAGAGTTCTTCCAAAAGCCATGGCAGGGATCATATGTGATTTATTTATATATTTCCCCCAATGGGGAGATTCTGACCCCAGAAATCCCAAGTGAAGAGAGGAACGATGGAAGCGAGCGCACATATTCTGCAAGGGGAAAGCAGGGGCAGAGTTTTGCCAAGGCAAGCAGCTTTGCAGCAAGGATCTAGATACAAACTAGCAGTTCACACAGGAAAAGTTGTTCCGCTTTTTCTATCTTTCTTCCACCTCCTGCCTCTTTGTTTGGTTTTGTTGCATTGCTCCTGGGACGTTCAGAGTGACAATAAGGCAATTGTTCCTTCATGAACAGGGCTCAATGAAACAGTGCAGAAAAAGTGACATGGCAAGAAAATATGACAAATATTCTTTACTTCTGTGCGGAATACTACCATTTCCTCAGTACGTATTCCTGAGCAGAAAAATATCCATCAAGATATTGATTTTAAACAGGGTGTTGCCAATTGTGTTTCTCCTTTCTGGAAGTATAAAGCTCAGATCTCTCCTGCCTGCCCTGTAAAGAGAAAATGCACCTAATATCAATTACATTTTTAATCTCTAAGACCTAGTCTGTGAATGTGTTTGTGTCTATGTATACACACAAACTGTTTTCCCTTTGTCTTCCTATCCAAAATGCAAAAGCATCTCAGATGTTGTGATTCCTCCAGGTTTTTCCCCTGTGGGAGGATGGAAACATGTAACATTATCTTCTAGCTGCCTCCTGCCTGTCTCTGAAATTAGCATTTCAGTGACTGAAAGGTAGTTAGTTTGCACACACACACACACACAAAAAGAAAGAAATAGAGGGTTAGTACAAGGCTGACACTAATAGTAATAGGAGATAAGGGAGAGGGTACGGGACATGTTCGATTACTAAATGAAAACCGTGATTTTACCAGGCGTGCGAACAGAACAATGAAAGGGGCTTTTACAGAATGAATTAACTCTTTGGGTTTCTGTAATTAGCTACCTCAGGAAGGAAAAGCCTCAAAGGGCACATTAACCATTAACACAGAGTTAAAAGAAGGCTCTTTTACCATCCTAAACCTGTGGTGTTGTGTTTTTTGTTTGTTTGTTTTTTTGAGTATTTCAGTTTTTATTTCTGATGTATTCTCCAAGGCAGAGTGCATACACCCCTGGATGCTGAACTGAAGAACAACGCTGATGCTCCGATCCCACGTTAATTAATGGAGTCTGTTGTTTATGGCTGTCGTGCCAACAAATCACCCCTTGTGCAAAAATTAATCTCATCTCCTCCGTGGGGCCGTGGGGCTGGGTGGCTTGGCTTCGCCAACAAAGGCTGGAGCTGAAGCGCCCACCTCCTGAGAGGGAGCAAGGGCTGGAGCTGCGGCCTGGCAGCCGGCCTGGCTGGGCTCAGAGGGGCAGGAGGCGGAGGGCAACTGAGGACAGGAGGCTGCTGAAAATGTTTTGGCCTTCCTCCTTTCCTACGAGACTCCATTTCTGTTTCCGATGGCTGAAGACACTTCTGTTCCAAATCGGTAACAAAAGGCTTCCAGCCTTCTCCTTTTGCTGTTAGAAAGTTTGTTTCTCTTGCTACCGAGTAGCAGAGAGGGAAAAATGGTGGAAGTCTTGGTCCTGGCTCTTTCTTCCCAGCTGAGTTCTGTTCAGAGCCTGTAGCCAGGGGGGAAGATTTGTTCTGTGCAGCTTTTCTGAGCAGAAACCCTCAGGGAGCTGCCGGCTGCCTATGGAGATCAGAGGGACATCCCCGGCGTGTGCCGGTGTCCCTCAAGAAGCTTCACAGACTGGCGCTGCTGGTGGCCAGCGGTGTCATGTCAGGCACCGGGCGGTTACTGACAGTGAACATCCAAATAATGCATCGGGGTGGACTTAAATAGCTGCTTCTGGAAGGGACTCGGTCATTGGGATAAGGGCAGGTGCAGAGGTGGGAAGTCCCTGGGATTTTTCTTGGATTATTTTTTTTCTAGTTTTAATTTTAAAAAGCCTGAAAAACTTCTAAAAAGATCCCGAGCCAAACCCATAGGGGATAGAATTGAAGGGGGAGGGACCATATTTTTGAAATCCCACAAGAAATGTTGATGACGTTGAAGGAGGAAAAAAAAACAAACTTTTTTTTTCCCCAATGTGCTTATTAATTAGGCAGCTTTAAGATCGGTCCTTGCACAATCCACCCTGCTCCAGTAGATTTCAGACACTCCAAAAAATAAAATGTCACTGTAAAGATACACAAACATGGTAATGTTTCTACTCTTGGGTGTTCCAGTTCCAGCCGGGTTGGTGTATGGGTAGAAATACTGTGAAAAGCTGGATCCTGCTGTGCTCAGTGGATGGCTGGTTTGCTCAGGCTGAGCTTGTTCTGCAGTATATGGTGTACGAAATTGAGTTTCTCTGTATTTTAGGAAATGAGTTAGAACAGTAATAAACAGTCCTAAACTTTGAAATATTCAGAAGCTAGGTCTGTATACAAACTTATTAGAATTACTGCTTTACTCAGGAGCTCTGCTTGGGTTGTGGAGGTTCCCCAGCACTGCCTGTGATTCAGGAGGTAGGCTGGGGGAGGCACAGGCAGTGCAGTCTGTGTCCATTAAAAAACAAAACAAAACAAAAAAAAACCACTTTTCTGCAAAGTGAGGGGAGGCCTGGGATACTGCGGGGCAGGAGTGAATCAGTTTTGTTTTTGAAGGAATGTAATAGTTTCTGACCTGTGGTGGAGGAACAATGAATCTGGCTGTCCCCTTCTGGAGCAGAGTGCTTTCCTTTGGTTTTGCCACCATATGATCGTGGCTTACCATGAAGCCTGAAATAGATCTCGGCCCCTTCTCTGGCATCTCGTATCAGGACTGGGTAACAGCCTGGCAGCAACTGGGTGAGACTGGATAACACAGCATGTGTTATCCCTGCTGGGATGGTGGCTTCCCAGCTGGCCAGCAGGGACAAGCCGGTACTGTCAGCTGTCTTAACCTGTTACAGGCACCCTCATCTGCCTGCACTGCAAACGGTGCTGACGCAGGGGCTCTGCTGGCTGCGGGCGCTCTGCATCCAGCAGCAGCCCAGGGCTGGAGCTCCCATAAGCTCATATCTCGCATGGGACAAATCTTGGCATCCCATGGAAAACCCAAGGGAGAGGAGGGCAGAGCCCATGGGGGTGGTTAAGTCTCTCTCCTGCAGTGTCCCCTGCAGTGGGAAATGGGGCCACTGGCCACCAAGCACAGGCAGTCGTGCCCTCTGTGCTCAGCTCTTACAGCTGATGTAAAGGAAATCAGCGTTACCTGCCTCTAGCAACTCGGGAAGGAAGAACTTTGGGGGGAAAAAGTAGCTTTTTAAAGACGTTATAATAATACTTCACTTTTCCCCCAAAGGAATTAAAAATAAATGCTTGTTTAGTGCTTGAATCCAGTAGTTAAGCAATGGATGGTGAGTTTATGTGTACATCTCCTGGGGGTGGATGGTGCTGTTTGCTCTGCATGGTGAGGAGCCAGGCTCAAAAGCCACGTGAGCATAGCGTGGGGCTTGAGCTCTGTTGAGGGTAAATAAGCAGTTGTCTGCTTACAGAGATTCCTTTATTTTAGCTGGACCAGGATTCAGATGCCTGATTTTAGGCACCCGTTTGGAAAGTGAGTGGGCCAGATGCAAGACTTGCAGCTTCCACCAGTATCTGAGACCCAACACAAAACCACAGCTTCGGAGGATGGTTTTTAGTTTTCCCTGCCACAGTTAAAAACATTGCATTTAATATTAAACATACATTTATTTTTAATCCAGAAGCCTGTCTTTCTGCTCTCAGATAACCCATTCGTAACGGGTTTTTCATCCAAGCAGGGGAAAGAAATACTTGGTCCTGAAAGCCAGCTCCGTAAAGAAACACAAAGAGCATCTTTCTGAATAGCACACGAGCGTGAAAGGAAACGTGCGTTTGCTGGAGAAATGGAATCATTTGTGCTCAGAGAAGGGAAGGAAAAAAAAAAGCTTTTCAAAAGAAGATCTGTGACTGAAGCTCTCCAGAACTGTTTAACCTGTTGGGGATATTTAGCAGATGAATTCTGACCCACGTTCTCCACTTTGCTGTACCCTGCGACAGAGCGACGCGGCATCTGCCGCTTGTGTTCCTCTCCAGACACGCTCACAATGCCGGAGGAAACGGGGGAGAAAATTATGCAAATTGCTCTGAGCAGATTACTTTGACCAGCTGCTCTTCTTCCTCCTCAATCAAAGGTCTGCCTGGGAAAGCCAATCTAGATTATATATGTCAGTCGCATACGCTGAGGCTGCTCCTCGGGCTCTCGCTTTCTTTCTCCCCAAACGGGGAGAGGTAAAACACGAAGCGCTAAGGCTATCAAATGCTCCAAAAGAGGCACAAGGGGATGGGAATTCCTTTTGCTTTTTGCACTGTAGCACCTTGCCAGGCCGCTTGCTGTTGTTTTTCAGGGCTATTCCCAGGGAAAGGGGTTCATCTCCATGCTAGCAATTATTGAATTTTATTATTAAGCATGATGAAATATAGCAGAGAAAAAAAATGAGCAAAAAGGCTCCCTAGACAGTGTGTTCACAGCATGGCCTTAGGTGGTGTTATTAAGCGCATGGGTTGAAAGCTGAGTAGATTTACCCTATGCAGCCAGGGGTGTTGTTGGCTCTTTTTTTTTTTTTTGGTTGCACTTGCAAAGTGAAATTTATTCATGAACACAAAGCAGAGGCCAACCTGCTCCTGCTGACATGTACCCAGCACACCCCCCAGATGTGGCCGTGACGTTGCTCCCAGACAGACCGAGAGCCTCGGCCGGGGCAGGCTGTGGCTCCTCTCCCTCCCTGCCCTCTCCTGCCACACACTGCGTACCCTGCACCTTGAACAGTATTTGGTGTCCTGACGAGACTCCACAGCTTCATCAATGTTTAATATGTTTTTCGTTTACAAATAAATAAATAAATAAATAACATGCTGCCACACCAGAGAGCACCCAACCCCGGCAGAAAAAAAATACAGTCCTGTCACAGTCTCGTGGCGAGCCAGATTTCACTGCATTAAATCACCATTAAGATTCTCTGTAAGTTTGATGGAAACTTCATTTCTTTTTCGAGTCCCATATACAAATCAAAGAAAGTCCCATGTTAGCATGTGATAAAACACACACGCATAAATATGTGAGCTGAACGTTGCTGCAGATCTGTTGGGATGCATCCTCCAGAGGGTGCAGTTCCAGTAAGAGAGCCCTTACTGTGGTTTAGAGAGATTAATAATTCTGTTGCCCTGGTTTATTTTCTATCGGTCCTATCCCATAGATTTTTCCCAGCGGATGCCAGGGTTGCTGAAGATTTTAGCATTTCAATACCCATCCCCTCCCCTGAATTTCTAATCCGATTCAGCGAGGCGCTAGGCAGGCGCTGAGGAGCCTTTCCCAGCAGGCACACGCGGAGGCTGAGAGTTGCTTTGCTGCTGTGGGGTCTCAGAGCGCGAGGTTTGGCAGTCTGGCTCACTTTTTGCTGGTTTTACCTGTTCTGTGATCCCCCGGTTCGTATGGGAATGGGTGTGATGAGCGTAAAGAGAAGTTAGTCAAGCAAGCAGCATTTAGAGAGTGGGCTAAAGGTTTCTGGCCAAAGCTGTGTGTGCCGAGATGCTCAGGGCAGTCAGTGCCGAGCTCTCCCTGCTTTCAACCCACACTTGCCAGTGGTGAAGGTGATATTTTTTTCTAATTTGAACCAACCAAAATTATTTTATTTTTTTGAATCATTTGGTGCAAAAAAGTGCAACATAAGTAAATACAATTGAATGCAAAATTCCTTTTCCTCCTCCCCTTCTTAAGCTGTGTTTTTAAGTGGTATCTAATGAACCCTAACATTTTTCAAGAGTTTAAAACAGCCACGGTTTGGATTTAGCCTAAGAAGTATACTAGTATCATTTAGCGGGATTATCAGTTGTTATGTATTTCTTCATACCATCCTCTTACCATTCTGTGCAGAAAATCTTTATAAAAAGGAGACAGTGACAAATAAAACCTGCTGTATGCTTGCCCTATTATTTCTGGATTGCCCATAGCACTTGCCTCGGTGGCACGCAGGATACGCGCTGACAACAGAGCAGTCCGAGGGACCGGCTGCTCCGTCTAATTTCTGTTTGCTGCCGGATGAGTCTGAGCAGCCCGAGCTCAGGGAGAAGCTGCAATTATAGCTGTGATCTTGACACCAGAGTTCACCTGCTTTTCGGGAGAAGTTTGCGGAGGTTTGGAAGCTTAATGAGCTGCAGCTAAAGCAGGGGGAGCTCTGCTGCTACTTCTTTCGGGGGGTTTAAGCTCCTCGGCACCTTGCGGTCTTCAGTTTTTCTGTTTTGCTCTGGGCCCACAGAGTGCCCTTTCTCGCTTTATTTTACCTAGCATTGGCTCTATTCTGCTTTAGCAGGACTGTGCTGTACAGAGAATTGCTGCGGTACATTGATGGAATGAAAGTTACTAGTTTAAAAAAAAAAGAAAAAAGAAAAGAAACAACCCTTGAGATACGACGAATTAGCTGCAATTTTGGTGGTAAAAATGGTCTCTCGTAGCTGGCTATTAACTGCACTCTGGTGAATACATTTTCATGCAAGAGACAGTTTGCTATTTTAAAGGAGTCTCCTTGAGACTTGATCAAGTTATTTTCGAAAGTTTGAGGTATTATGAGGAGGTAAATCGTACTGCTCAGTTTTATAGACACATATTTTTTAGTTGCAGTTGCCTCTCTGTGTACACTCACTGAAGCTGGCTGGGTGGGTACCGGGGGAAAAGTGAAGCAAACTACCCTGAAGAAACTGGAAAAAATAGACATACTTTCCTGTTACTCTAGCATAGAGGAAGTATGACCTTGTATTTCATGGTGCTGTGGAGTAGGCTGGAAATCTCCCCCTCGCCAGCACGCTTGCATTTCTAAGCTGCAGCCAGGATTCTCCTTATCTTTTATGGCGCACAGTCACCGACGTGCCATTACGGGTCATTTGTCAAAAAACTCCGCTTGCTATTTTTGACACACAGTCAAGAGTTTCTTTTCGCTGTTGTTTTATTTTGGTTTTAGGCTAACAATGAAGGGAGAAATCCAGCCAGCATGGTAGCTCAAAGTTAAGCAAAGCGATTGCCTGTGAGATCAACAGCTCCAGAAGAGGAAGGAGCAGCAGAGGCTGGAGCCGGAGAGCCCGTCAGTGGGCAAGTAGAAAAGAATGACCGGTCCTGAGTGAGCACGGGAGATGGGCATTACTCAAAAGCCACTGATCAAAACAATCAGTAATTGGCAATTCAGCGGAGTGGCTAATGATTTGTGCGTATAGTAGCAATTCTCTCACCTGAAGAAAGAAGTTTCTTTTGGGATCTGTACTAAAGTAGCCCAGACTGTTTCTGCAGGTAATAGGAGGGCATCTCAGATGCAGTAATGCCATCGGAAATTTGAAATCCGTAAGGTATTGGATCAGCCTGTATTTACCGTGTCTCTGCAGGGAACCTTAATTGCCGAGAGGAAATGACTTGCCGGCATTTGTGCTTGCCTGCTTTGACGTTATTTCATCATGGGCAATGTTTTCCTTGTCTACTTCCAGTTTGTTTGGGCTGCGGCATCAGTGGATCGCTTGCTCACTCCCAGTTAGCCCAGGCTGGTGCCTGGCTGGGAGACCTCCCAGGAAACTGAAATGTTGCTGTCATTTCTACTGAACCAAGGGGATTGGGGGGATTACTATTGGGTCTGCTGCATCTTGAATGATACGTGGTGAATTACTTGTTTGCATTCAGTTAGTAAATTCAGGGTAAGCTTCTGTTCTCTACCTATATTCTAACTCCTGCCCTCCCTGAAACCTGTAATTTCAGGCTGATAAACTGTATTTCAGTGATCTATGGCTATTTTTTCCTGATGTCCATTCTTCTTTGCCTTCCCTCCCAGAATTTACTGTATTTCACTATGGAAAAGTCACTAAACAGATCCATAAAGTTATAGACAGCTGGATGATGCTATGAGCTCGTTCTTTCTTGTTGCACACAGGCATTAAAAAGTTGGATCTTTTTTCATATGTGGTCTTGGGGAAGGTGCTAACTTAATACAGAGCTGCTCAGTTGAAAAGCAGTCTCAAACCTGGCCTGTACTGCTGGAAGGGAGCACGGGACATGCAGAAAGGCAGGAAGTGGAAATGGAGGCTTGTCATGTCGCAACAAGGATGACCTGGTGCCCCTTCTCCTTTCTTCTGTCCTCTGAAGTGTCCTTTGGATCTAAAAGCGAATTTATCACGGTGGCACACGGCTCTTGCTCTCAGGATGCCTTGTGAGTTGGACCTACATAGGATGTGATTTTTTTTTTAATTCAGGAAGCTGTGTGTGGCACTGTTTTGCTCAGCCTATCACCCTGAAATGCACCACGGTCTGCTTGCTGAGTTCCTCACTGCTTTCCTCTAGTGCTGAAGGGCAATGTGGATTTTTCCCATTATATTTTCAGATGCACAAGCTGAACTTAGAGCTGGAATCAGTGGATGCAGCTTTTCCTGGCCTGCAGAGCGAGCTGGTTTGACAGGAGCATCAGCAAGAGAGAATAAACATAGAAACTTCTTTACCGAAAGGGTTGTTAGGCATTGGAATGGGCTGCCCAGGGAAGTGGTTGAGTCACCATCCCTGGAGGTCTTTAAAAGACGTTTAGATGTTGAGCTTAGTGATACGGTTTAGTGAAGGACTTGTTAGTGTTAGGTCAGAGGTTGGACTGGGTGATCTTGGAGGTCTCTTCCAACCTAGACGATTCTGTGATTCTGTGAAAGGCAGCACGCGATCAGAGTCACCTGTAAAGCACACTTTGTGATGCTTCGGAGCAGGATCTTGACAAAAGCAAGTAAGCAAGGTGTTCTCCCTCAACCTGGTGCCATAAACCCCTCCCTCTCGTTTCCCTGCCCCCTCCCCAAAATCCACAGGAAGGCAGTGAAACCTGATAGGCAGCGAAGTCAAAGACCTGTCCTGTTACCAGGTTACCCACTGCTAAATCTACAAGGGACTTGGGGACATTGTGTGTGACTGAACAAGTGACTGTTCTGTCCTGGGGGTATAAATCTAATGCGAGCTTGTCAGCGTAAGCCTTATATATTTATGGGAAGCTTTCAGAGGAGCTGCATGGGATCGGAGTTTCTGTTCAGCTCTGAGACAGAGCTTCTCCTGGCGTGGCTGTGAACAGAGAGGCATGTCCCAGAGCCGGGCTGCTGAGCCCTGAAGAGCAGCAATGCATTTGTAATGATTTGTCACTTCTGCAGCTAGCGTAAGGGACCGGGAGTGGGAGCATGAAGGATGGAAGGGACACCGGGGTAAGGGCAAGGAACATTCACACTATATTTAGGGCAGGAGCTGATAGTGGTAACAATTGCAAGGATCATATATAATGCAGTAAAACTGTCTACCTGAAATATAAACAAAAGCCCTTTCCTGAGGCGCTGAGGGGTGATCAGTCATGTTGACAGTCTCCTCAGCTAAGCAGCCAGGACATCTCATTCAGAAACACGGACAAAGTCTAGGACACGGCTTATTCCTTTAATAGTATCCTGGAAATGCTGTCTTTGCTCTGGTGCAGAGTAATGACTCCTCTCTAGACATTTACGTGGACTTCATGAGTGGGTGCCAGCACCTTCGGTGTTTGCAGCACCCTGGGCAGGATGAGGACTGTGCACGTGCTGGGATGCACCAGATGATGGGAGATGCTGACTTAGCATATGCTGTCACTAACTTGTCTGAGGACATATGTTGATCAGCTGTATGGGATCCCAGATCAAAAGCTGTTAATGTAATTCCTAGATACATTCATTTTGCTTCTTGGATATTTCCTTTACACAGTCAAAACAGCACTAAACCCAGCAGAACTCAGTCCTGCACAAGTGTGCTTGAGACCTGAGGAATAGGCTCTGTTTTGATATGTCCCTTTCACATATTCGATGTGACATATTCACATATGTCCCTTTCACGTATTTCTTCATCCCACATGGAGCAAATGTACTGAAAAACTGAATTTTTCACCCTTCCCAAGACATCTGGTTTTGGCTACTCTCGGTGAGAAGATGCTGGCTCAGTCTCAGTTAGTACATCTTTACGTATGGTATGCTGAGAAGGAAAACTGTCCTCATTCTTCAAGGAGTGGAAAGTACACAGATGCTGCCCGTCGCTTCACGTGGTGATTCCCGTATTCTGGAGAGCACCGTCTTTTCCAGGCACTGCCAACAGCAGTGACAGAAAGCCCTCTGAGCTGCAGGCTACGTGGTTTGCTCCCTGTATCATGCTAATTCTTCACTCTACTACTTCTAAAAGTCTCAGAAGAATGAAATTCCACTCTGAGATATCCAGATATGATTCAAGAACAAACCCTTCAAAGTCAGAGATGGAAGGTAAGAGATACAGGGGGAACCTGATCCCAAGCCTTGGTGCACAGGAGGAAGGCGTTTGATTGCAGCTGTATTGTTCTGCATGTCAAAACTGATGGATTGTTAGGAAGAAGGAGCTGTCTCCAGGGAAAAGAAGCCTGTGGCCGGGCTACCAGCGGCTGCTCTGGGTCCAAGAGAGGCTGCAGTGGGGCTGGAGGTGGCAGCGCCTTCCCTCAGCTCCGACGAGCAAAGCTCCCCACTTCCAAACTGCTCCCAGCCTTGGCTCCCAGCCCATCGTTTGCTCCAATAATAAATTCCCTCGTTAATTGGAAGAAGTAACTCTGATGAGCTTTTGATAGAGTTCAAAGGAGCAGCAGCCAGTTTCTTGATTCCCAGGTTGGCAACTGTCCTTCCTGGGTGCCCTAAAATCAAAGCATAGCACTTGCTCTGCCAACTGCAGTTCTCTGACTTCTTTTGATCAAGAGCCTGGCTGCAGAAAGGTAAAAAAAAAAAAAAAAAAAAACTGTTTGGATCTTTTCCCCCTACAATTATTATCACATCCATTACTCAGCAGAAGCCTCAAATGCCCTTTAATTCTTGCACAAATACTTCCTTTTGGGATTCATTTGAAGTTTTCCTGTGCGAGCAGTGGTCACTTGTCAGCTCTCCACCTGAAGGGGTGAGGCAGAGAAAGCCCAGTCAGCGAAAAAGGAACTCTGACTTCAAGCATTTAAAATGAATATTGACAAAAAGAGGGGGCGGGGAAGAGCGGAATCAAAAGCCTGGAAATTGCTGACTAGGCCAAACCTGACTGCCTTCTGCCTAGGGTAGGAAATGGTATCATTAGAAGGGACACAGCTCCTGGTCGGCAGCAGCGAGAGTACAGCAGTAACTTCCATGGCGGGCACCGGGACCAGAAAAATAGAGGGTTGTCCTTTGGTCTGGCTTACAAAATTTTAGCCCAAAATTTTTCCAAAGACACCGGCTACGGCAGTCCCCACACTGGCTGACAGCCGTGGTCCATGCAGTGCAGGCTCTCGTGCTCAGTACCGGGGGGCAGTAGGCACACCGGGGGCGTTTTGTCTCCCTGTTGCAGATTACCTCTAGCCCTGTGTTAGTTCAGCCATGAAGCCCGGTGTTTCTCATATTTTACCTCTAATCTAAGGGTGCCGTCACCAACAGACCAGGCGACTCCAGCTCTGCTGGCATGGACCAGGATGGAGCAACGCTTGTGCTGCTGGAGACGGGGGCTGAGGATGCGGAGAGCTGAGCATCCTCCAAGAGCTTTCCTTTTGCACCCACTCAGTGGTACGTAGGGCTGGGATGACAGCGATGATCAGCTAATGAATGGTGCTCTCAGTCTGACAGCATCCAAAATGTAGAGGAGAAGCATCAGGACTGGCATCTTCTGGCTTTGCAGTGCCAAGAGAGAAGAAAGACAGAGTAAATTTTTTTTTTTTTTTTTAATTTTAAATCTCCATGCATTTACTGCAAGTCAGGGCTGAGACACTGGGGGGAAAGATGCAGCATCGCTTCCCATGTTCTCTCTTCTGTGCTGAGCAGACCCAGGCCCCTGGGATATGGATTTCAAGAGCAATAAATTCATTCTAAAAATTTAAAGAGGATGACGCAGAAAACTTTAAACAAACAAACCAAGCAGCTCCACACAATAAAAGCCACTTCTCTCCTGATGTCTCTCTCTAGTGACAGTGTGACACATCAAGGTCGGATACCCTGTCCCACAGGAGCACAGCTTCGTACGGGGTGAAAGTTGTCCCCTGATGGGGTGTGATGTCTGCTGTTTCGTAACAATAAACTGTGCTTATACAAAACCCAGGATGCTCATAGTGGAACATCATTTATAGCAAGCATTCCCTCTCACAGGGCAAGGAAGCACTGAGCTGAAATGCCTTCAGGAGGTAGGAAGTGTCAAAGAGATATTTAACCTGAAATTGCTAGCTCCTGTTGTCTAACTCCTATATCACACTGCCTTCCTCGTGCAGGGGAGGGCTCACATCTGCAGCTCAATAAATTAGCCATTCATACCAGGAGGTTTCTTTCTGGCAGAAGCTGAACTCAACAGCAAGAATAATAATCCATATGTTTGTTATTGTGATCAGCTCCTCTGGAAGATAAAATTTAGAAAGCTCTGCTGGAGCATCGCAAATGCCGCAGCGCTGAAGGCCTCCGATGCTTTGCGTCAGGAGGGGGGAGAGAAATAAGGAGCCCCTCCCTGCCTGGAGCACTTCCACCCCACCAGCCACTTCCACAGCTTGTTCAGCTACCCTCCCATACGGATTTTCAGAAAAATCTCTTTTTTTTTGCTTTTATGGCTTTGCTCGTGCATAGTCTCCTAAATGAATGCACAGGCTGTTTCTGGCATGCTTTAAACTTTCATGCATTTTTAATGATTTACAAGGAAAAGAGTTTTTCCTCTCTCTCTCTTTCTCTTCCCCCCTTTCCTCCTTGACTCCCTTTTTCTTTACTTAAAAAAAAAAAAAGGAAAAAAAAAAAGAAAGAAAAAGGAATGACTTAATACATATCAAGTGGAATTGTTGGTTTGTGGTGGCTGCTTCATAATTCCAGGTTCAAGTTTTTTCTATTTAATTATGCACAATAATTCTCAGGAACTATAATGCAATAACAAAAGCATGCACCAGAGTTGGCATAAGTCTGTTCTTTATTAGTATGGGTATGGGTACTGTGCTTTATGTGTGAAATAAAATATTTGGAGCTAACATTGAGTCTGTTTCTTTAGAATTACACAGAACACTTCTTCCTTTAAAACACTGAAACTGGGGCTTTCTGTTCCCTGCTTGGCTGGCTTCTCACCTGATAAATTTAATTTTACTTGCTTTCGTGATGCCTTACTTGTTTGTAACTGCCTTTGTAATACCTTAATTGAATAGAGGGTTCCTACATTAACCTGAAGTCCTCTATAGTATCTTAATTTATGAAGGTTAAAAGTGATTAACTGATGAAAGGCTGCTTGCTGTAAATATTGACATTCCCCCCACCTGCCAGGGTTTTGATTAGCTCCTGAAGTTGCCTTAACATTTTTGTTTATCGGGTTATCAGCAGTTCCAAAAGCTTATGAGCATCAGGACTTTCCTCATGCCAATTACCGCTCATGTTTCAAACACTGAAGGCAAACGCATAACAATATATGGTTGAGTACATTCATCAGTTTTGAGTGGGAATATGTGTGTAATATTAAGCTTCAGTGTAAATATTTGCACAAATGGGACTAATTTTGCAAAAATTAAATTCTCTTTCTTGCAGGCACTTTATTTCCTTTCCATTCAGTTTTGATGATAGTGTTTGTAAGTCATTTTGGGTTTTTGGAAAGAAGTGTAGTTTCTGAAGCAAGCAAGATTGCTTTTTACAGCTGCAAATGGTTTATGTGCAAGATTCTGTCTTGCCCAAAAGCAGCCTGAATTTGACAGCAAGTGCTGGTGAACTTTGCAATGGTTGTAGCCAAAGTATTAGAGAACTTCTCTGAAATCTGCCTTTGGTCCTGGCTCTGACCTCCTCAGCATTTCCAAAAGTGTTCCTGGCAATGAATATTTAACTCTTCTGTTGACCAAAATGCTCATAGAGATTAAAATCTCCTGAACCTGTAAAAAGTCAGATTTTTTGAGACAGCTGCCTTTGAAATGCCTTGTAGGTAGCAGAACGATATCAGATGACTTACCGTCTCTTGCAGCTTGTAAAGCTGATCGTGTATATGAAACATACTTTTAGTTCTCTGCACTACAAGCTGCTCACAGGTGACCCAGGGGCTCTGAAACCCTCCCACCACCAACACTGGTGCCAGGGCACATCCAGGTGGGGCAGTGCCACTGAATGACCCCCCAAGATGGGGCTGTGGAGGTGCGTGGAGCTGTCAGCACCTGTGCTGGGACCCTGCCCTGCTTCGGCCTCCAGTGAAAACCCTCCCTGCCCTTTGCCAATTAATTCCCCTCAGCTATCAACTGCCTTATTTATAATTTTATTCACCTAATGCTGGTTAAGCATCCACCCTTTGCACACCTGTCCCCCCCCATATGTTGTGGGGAGGAGGCTGCCCTGCTTTTCTCCTAGCTTGGGATCACCAGGGTGTGCTGAGGTTGAGAATCTTATGATCACTGGGACGTGCTGATGGTTTTAACCAGCTCTAGTCCTCTTGCATGACTTCTGTCCTTGTGAAGTGTGCTAGGCTGTTTCTCACCAAGCAGCAGCCTTAAAGCAGATGATCAGGATTGTTAGCTGCCTCTTATTTTTATTTTCTTTTCATGCAAAAGGGATATTTCTTAGCTATAACAGGTAAGATGATCTTAATAACATTAAATATCCATTTTCGTGGTTGTTTTACTTTACAAACTGTGACTTAGGTTGTGATGTGACACCTGAAGGTGTTTTCCTTCACACTTAAGAATTCTGAAAAATCTTTTTACTGTAGTTGTGGTTTTACCTCCAGTCATGGCAAAGGCAGATGTACACAAGCAGAATTTCTAAAACCTCTTACAAGAGAAGCAATTTGGAGTCAAAAAAAGATTTAAGACAATCTTCTTTTTCTGGGCTAGGAAGTCTTTTTTTTTTTTTTTTGGAGGGGGGATTTTTTTTTTCTTTCCTCGAGACAAGTTACTATGCATGTGTTCACTTCTCTGGTCCTGGTCTGAACTTCTCAAGGGCTTACGTTGCACTAGAGGAATGAACGCTGAAAATATTAGTTATGGTGTTCATAAACTTCACTCTTAAAAGCTGTGAAACATTGCAGACCCATTTGTGAGTGAACGGAGAATTTCCCAGTGAGTCCCAGACTTGTGGCACCCTTAAGGAGCAGTTGCAAGCAGAGCTATGTGTTGCAGCCTGCAATGAAGCATAAAATCCTTTCCTTTTTTTCTTTGATGAATCTAATAGTTTAGGTTCCTAATATTTCACTGATTCAGTGCTGAGAACATAGGACAGTGCTCAGCTGATAGCAAGATGTGACGGTTTTGGCTGAATTCTGCTGCCCTCCTCCATCCTTGAGGGGTTTTACTTTCCCACAGCTCCTTAACTTAACTAAGCCTTGTTTGTCCCCTGCGTGTCACCTCCATTCAGGCAAAGGGCATAAGCAGCTGGATGCAGATACACTTCAGCTTCATCAGCCAGAAGCGTAGGCAAGCAGCAGGCAAAGTTCTCTAGCCCACGCATTGTCCTGTGGCCCTGAGGAAAGGGAGGATAAATAAATCACCTTCTTTTTATGTATAAATGCCATTCACACTGAAACAGCACTGCATTTTAATAAGCACGCTATATGGAGTGTCACTTTAATCCTAAGAGGAAAGCAGCTTTTATTGTTGTTATTATTATTTTTTGAACATGTTGCATGTTCAGCTGCTGTTTTATTTTTGATGGGGGACCTTTTTGAGAAGAGCTGAGATCTCCACAACCTCAATACCCTTGTCTGTATTTGTGCTGAGGCTTTAAGGGGAGCCTGTGGGTGAGTGCAGGAAAGGTGTGATGGCTTCCAAAATGCCAGCCTCACATACATGGTGTAGTCATGCTGCTGGTTGCTCTGTGGGGTGAGTAAGCTGATGGCTTTGCCAGCATCTGCCTGGTGTTAGTCTCAAGCATTAAGGCAGAGGGTTTCAAAGGCATCAAAACCAAGTTCATCTGACAGCGAATTGGTGTGTGCCATCTCCTTGAAAAACCCAGGCCCCATTTGCTGGGGGAAAGGAAAGGCACTACTTTGCATCAGCATCATTTCCTTCACCTCTCCATGATGCACTGAAAAAATAACCCTGTGCCCCCTGCAAGAACAGATCTCCCTGAGTCTTGCAAAGCAGAACATCCCAGTTCATCCTGCAAGGGGGAACCACTCACATGATGATTGCTTGCAAGAGTAATGATTGCAGAGTCATCTTGTCCCTTTGACTGAAAAGTGTTTAAAGAATATCCTCTTAAATGTATCTTGAATGAGTAACAGCTGGGCAGATGAATCTATACTGCTGCTGAGTCTTGCAGGGGAGCACTTTATGTATCTGAGTCTCTGGAAGGATGAAGTCAGGGAGCTTCCCTTGGAGCAGAGCTTGTGCTCTGCCACGCCGGATGGCACTGCAGCTGCAGCAGCCCCATCTCGTCCTGCTGCCTCGCCCGGCTGGCAGCAGTGCGACACCCTGCAGCTCGGTTTGCTGCAGCATGGCACAGCCTAGCCCGGCAGGATGCATTATTGATGCTGAGGAAATGCAAGTGCTACAAGGGCTTTGTTCAGAGATGCTGAGCCAACTAACAGTACAGAAGTAGCTAAAAGCAGGGAGTGCCCATAAATTCACAAATGCTCTCATTTAGCCATTGGTTTAGATGCCTGGCCCTTTATTCCTGTTGCCCAAACCTCCAGTTGTGTTTTTCTTCTGTCTGAGATGAGGACTGAGAGTGTTACAGGGAATCCTGTGAGGAAAGCAGGACCTCAAAGCCATCTGCAGAGAACTGCCTGCAATGCCAGCCTTGGAGACTAAATAGGGGTGAGGAAAGAGGAATGTGTGTGTGCGCGCACATGAATGTGTTTCTAGCCACCAGGGAGGTAAAGGATCAAAATCTATAGCTAAATAAATCTGTAAGATTTCCAGGTATATTTTAAGTTAGTGAGGGCATCAAAGCCCAGATAGCATCCCCGAAGACCTGGCAGAAGTGCCCAGGTGTGCTGTCTGGTTCCCAGGATGCGTCCCCATCTCTCCACGTACCTGTTGGTGCACAGTGTTGGGGAGCTGCTGTCTGCTGCAAGGCACACGCTGCTCGCTGCTGAGATTATGAAAGTCATAAAAACGTCAGCTTCTGTATTTCAGTTCTGTAAACTACCCATGCACAATGCTCTCTTCTGATCCTTTACAACCAGCGAGGTTTGCCTCTGGCTTTCGGCTTGAATAACAATGAGGACATCTCCCACCTGCCTGGCAGGTCTCTGGTGGGGCTGCCCTCACCCGGAGGGGCTGGGGAGGCACCAGTGCTTTGCTCCTAAACACGAAGGTGTGGTCCCCTGCACTGCTGCCACCACGTGTAGCTGTGCATGACGGGGAGCACCGAGCCTATCAACCCCTTAAGTGCACACTTATGTTTAAAGTCATTCTGTATTTAGAAAAAACAAAACAAACAAACAAAAAAAACCAGAAGGGGTTGAAGTTTAGGCAGATGCTTGTTGGCTTCCTGGGCTGGACATAACTGTCATGTGGATTGTGAGTATGCTGCTGCTCTATCTGTCATGCATATTTGCATCAAATAGGTCTGACAGCAAGTCTCTTGATCCCCCAAAGCACTGGTAAAGGGGAGTTGAAGAAGTCAGGAGCATGCACAACTGCTGTGCAGGAGATCAGGTCTTTGGAGCCTGATTCAGGTTTAGACTTATGAGCCTCTCCGTTGATTTCTGGCTTTGTATTGGTCCCCTATCTGTGATTAAAATTTTTTTTTTTTAATGGAATTTGGCATGAAAACCAGGTGTGAGTGTAATGTTCCTGGCACAGAGCCAGTGCAGTCCCTGTTCTCCAAAGGTTGGTGGCCTTGGGTTTTGCGTTACTTTGCCTATTGTTAGAGCAGTGTCCTTCTGTTATGGACAGTTTTTGCTATTTGCAAAAGTGACTGGCTTTGCTGCACACATGGAAGTTTTAATAATTATTCCCAAGCAGCTCTGAGAGTTTTTTAACATGGAAACAAGTTCTACATTACTCGTTAAATTGGTCAAATTTCAATAAAGTCAGGAAAACATCTTGAAAACAGCATGAATATAATTTACAAAGAAAACAATCCAAGCGTTACTGCCAAAGAGTTTTCCAACAGGAAGGAAGAAAGAATTTCTCTTTCCCCCCACATAGAATGACTGTACTGTACATTAAATTAGTGGTTTTTGGAGTGAAGGAAACCACCACAGGATCCACAATGTGAATAAGAGCGAAGCTGGTACCCGACGTGAAGATAGGTCTTGCTTCTTTGTTATCTCCCAGGCAGGTTGTACAAATCCTGGCTTCACGTTCCTGTAAGTAGCTCTGCTGAGCCTCTTTATCCTAGATGAGCTCTTGCTTGCCGTGTTTTTAAATCTAGCAGTAAAACTCCACACAGGGGCTGAAGCTTGGCAGAGGGGGTCTGGGTTGTCAGCAAACGTGGAAGTGATGAGATGACCTCTTTCCCCTAATACAAAGTTTTCCTCAGAAGTGAGGAAAGGAGGACTTTGTGCATGTCTGACACTTCTCTGTACATTGCTGTCCATCTGACTGTGATGTGGTAAATGGGGATATCACAGCCCACAACCCAGCAGCTCTGCAGCCCACAACCAAAGCAGTAGCTGGGGTTACCCGGCAGGCAGGCGGGCTTTGGTTCAGCGCAGAGGTCTGCCCACAGTCAGCCCCCAAGGGCACGGTCTCCTGCTTGGTGATCAAAATAAAATGCTTGTCCCAGAGGAAGAGGATGGGACACAGGACTGAAGTTAAGGACGGGCTGGACGAATTTGCTGATTCAGAGCCTGCATGAGCCAAGTACAAAGCTATGGGCTGGTCTGCCCACTGCAAACCAATTTGGGTTCCTCAGGACTAGCACCATGCAGCAAGGCCGTGCCTGAACCACTCAACAGCAGCCTTGGCTAAAGGGTTTCATTGCAGATGAAAAACTCGCTGGTTTTCCTACCTGGAGTTCCTCATAAAAAGATGGGGAGCATAGCAGAGCATTAACAGCAAATCTCATGCATATTCCTTAATGAAGTAGGTTTCAATGTGTACAGAGACAATGTTATTTGCATGTACATGCCTGTATGAAGGAATAGTTACGGGTAGGTTTTGACTGGAGACATTATTGTTATAATTGCTTGTACTATCAACTCCACTACCTGAAAGGGAAACATAAAGCAGACCCAAACTTCCCTGATGATAGAGCTGGATGTAAAACTACAACCGTGTCTGGTGACCACATTTTGCAATTTTGAGATTTTTCTGCGCTGACATGAAGAGAAATCTTTCCAAGTTGTTTGCAATATAAAACTCAGACCTCAAGATCAGGGTCTGGACTGACTGCGTGTTCTCCCCTTAAGTTTGACCAGAGTCACATCCTGAACTTCAGTATCTTTTCTGTTGTAACCTCAGGCAAAATCAAGATAATTTTTGCAAAGCATTTTAGTTTTGGGAACAGAACTTTTTGTTTGCTTTTTTTTTATTTCCCCCTAAAGCCACAAATTATAAGAACAAAACAACAACAACAAAAACCACCCATGCTTTCAGTAGAAACAGCTCCAATGCATTTTCTGTGTCAGTTTGTATATAATCTTCCCCTGGGGTTCCTTTGCAACTGATATGAACGCAGAGGGTGTGGGGGAGATCCGCTGCTCAGAGCCCACAGACACATTTCTGGAAGTGCTGTGTTTTGAGATGAGGCTGCTGCATTGCTTAGTTTGACGCTTTCAGAAATGTTGTGAGGTTTAATTAACTAAAGCACTTTATCATCATTAGAGAAATGGAGTCCTAAGAGGTTATTGGTAGATTTTTTTTAAGGGCCACATCTGTATAGGAAAAATTAAAATCTCAAGGTATGTTTCTTGCCAATAACATTGGAGGGAGAAACATGGAAAGGGCACAGATACTAATTAAATTATTGTGCTTTATTTTTTTTTCATTCACTGTTAGTTTAACAGCTGTGCTTCATCTCTAAGGCATATTTGTCTTTATCTTTGGCCACTTTGTCAGAGCTGGCAGAAGGAATCTTAGGTGGGGTTGTTCTCTGAGCAAATTAAACAATGACCAAAACTTTGCTCATTTCTTCCATCATTATATCAGATTTCCATGTCTTCATTTTGACTTAGCAATATAGAGGCAGTATGTCTCTGCTGTCAATACGGAGCAAGGGGTGGGGACAACTCAAGGGCGGTAGGTCCTACGAGGGTCTGCATTTTTCATGAGAGTATTCAAAAGGGACTGCTCCGTGCACTGCACCACCCACCTATGCACAAAGACAAAATAGTGTTTTTACACCATTTAAATGCACAGCAAGTGCCCAGGTCTGTAGCTTGTGCTCAGGCAGAGTAATGCCTTGGTGAGTTGGATTTTATCTGATCTAGGTGACTATTGGGGTTGTAAGTACTATTTAATGCGAATATAAGCTACTTGAGACCTATAGTTTCAGTATTTTCTTTTTCTTCATTTTAGTGCCAAATGGCCATCAGAGGATTTAATTTGTCAATAGGCTGCATGAATACCCAGGCCACCTCCATCTGCTGCTGTGACAGAACACAATTAACAGGAAAATCCCAGGTACTTGCCTTCGCTAATTTTTCAAATCTCTTCTTGGCTAGTTTGGAAAATTTGCATAAGAAATCTGACTTTGAACCTTAGGCTTATGTCCAGGCTTTATTTTTTGGTTGTGTTGGTCTCAGTGGAGGATGCAGGTGAGTGGTTGGAGCAGAGCAAGAAAAAGCACAGAAATGTCACGAGATGAATCTGAGCAGAATTCAAGGAAGCAAAATGGTCAGGTAGTGGGAGCGGCGGGAGGAGAAGAGGGTGAGGGCTGCAGTGTGGAAACCTGAATGCTTTGTCTCTTGTGCACAAAGTCACAAGTCTGTTGTATGCTGCGGACCTCGTGGTGATGGCATGGTTGTTTATCGCTGTGGGTGACAGATTTCAGGGATATCCCACGAAGACCTTTCCATCTGACATTCAATTGAGCAGAAAAGAGAGCCAGGTTTGTGTTATCTAAATAGAAGCAGGCCCATGAGCCCTGATGTTAGCAGGCCTGTGTGCACTGGGTCAGGTTTGGATGAAGTGTGTGCTCTGCACTCTCAGCATTGGTTTGTGGCTGCTGAGGTCTTGGGCTGAGCGAGCTTGATCACAGGGTGACAGCCGCAGCCTGGGTTTCCCTTCCTTTCCCTTTACTTTGCAGAAATTTCAAAAATAAATAAGCAAAACCTCCTGGAACAGACAGATGAAACCACCTGCAAACTGCTCCAATTTTTATTTTTTTTTTTAACACTGAAAACATCCCTGGGTGTGCTGGTCAAGGTTTGCTGGGCTTAATGATCCTGATAGTTATGTTGGGGTGTATAGATGGAGACATCCTAAGAGGCTGGGGCAGCACGCACCCTGATGCAGTCTTCCCCCAGCTGAACTTGATGTAAATCCACAGGTAGCAGGAGCCATCCCACTCGGCTGCTGACAAGCACCTCCCCAGGAGCTATTTCCAATTGTACTCCCAGAACTGTAGGTTGGCACGTCCGTGAGGATGGCAACTGGTCTGGTGGCATGAGACATGCCCATCTCCCATTGAAAATACAGCCAGTATCTTCACATGACAAAACCATGCTGAAGTAACCTACTCACCCCCTGACACTCTCCAGTGTCCCCTATCACTCTCAGCGGTGGCGTGCTGAAACGCCGGGTGGATGTTATGCTGATCTTTTGGCAACCCCCAACGGAAGAAATAGAACACCAACCTAAAACACAAAGAAAAGGCTCGAGGAATCTATCATTATTAATCCTGCTGTCAGTTTTAATTTTGGGGACATTACCTCACTCAACATTCATTGGAAAGAGCTGCCAAAAATGATGATGTCATCATCAGCAGGCACATCTGACCCTGGCTGCTGATTGCCAGTGTTGAGTGCAAGTTAATAAATCCCCTGGTACCTGGATACACACTGGGGTTTTATTACAATGCAGGCATTCCATGATACCCTGGTAATTAAAGAGTCTGAGGAGGAAAGAAACCAAGCCACTACTTTCTTCTATTTATAAAAGCTGTGAATATAATTGTCTTGTGGATCTGCTTCCTTCAACTGTCCTGTAAACCTGTGTTTTGATTGAACTGAATGGCCCGGTGGAAAAGCTGGATGTAGGCAGGAATGGGAGATAAAATCAGAAGTGGTCGATTTGAGCTGAGACCAAAGTGGTTCCTAAGTTTGCAGATCAGGTGCAGATCAGGTTGGTGGCTGCTGTTGTTCTGAAACCCCGCTCCATGAGGAGAGGTTGAGTGACTTTTGTCATCTGCCTGGTGAAGGCTCATGTGAAAACACCCACTCCTTGTCGGCCTGAAGCCCCCCTCACCCCCTGGCACTACAGATGGCTATACGTGGTGTGGTACAGGCAGAGCTGGGCCATTCCCTTGGCCTCCTCTCCTACCCATCCTGCCTGCCCTTAGTGGTGCTGCCTCAGGCTCTGTGTCTTCACCCTGCAGGTTGCAGAGTCTGGCTCAAGGTGCTGGATGGGTCCAACTGATGCTGTTCCTGTGGGCTGGGCAGAAACAAGAGCTTGCCTTCAGTTAATGAGTGTGTTGAGCCTTCGTTCCCCCAGGATCATAGGCAAGATGGTCCCAAACATGGTCTGGGGTGGCCTCATTGTGTGCCTTTGGGGACTTCCAGTGTGGGTGGTGAGGATGAGCTGTGAACCAAGCCTGACAGGCAGAGCACTGCACTTCTAAGAACTAGAAATTTTCCTTTTCCTATGGAAAACTGAAGTTTGGGCATCTCCCTGTGGGCTCAGGGCTAGGGGTCCCACAACAGCTTTGCCTGTACTGCCCTGCCTGTCCTTAGACTGGCGTGCAATAGGAGAAATAAATATTTCTTATAAGTAGTGGATCTGCATTTTTACTCTTAGTCCATCCCCAGACATAGCCACAAGATGAGACAAAGTATTCATTGGGTTGCCACATTCCCATGGCAGTAGCAGCATAACTACTCCAAAATTTATAGAGCTCATTGAATAAAAGAGCAATTGAAAGAGAAGTCATGTTGATGAAGCAAAGCTTTGAAAGAAGGAGCAGAGCTGGGGACTTTCACACTGGAGAAAGCTTTCAAGTTGTGCTCATTTGGAGCTGACATCTGTTTACCTTTAAAGGTCTATAAATAATATTACCTCTTCTCTTTGCTGACTACTAGTGATGATACTTTGCTTCTGTTTACAGACCCTTTCCTCCTCTGTCTTGATACTGGAGTTTTCTGGCTGAGCGATTTGACATCATCATCATTGCAGACGTTTCCCCTATCTCTATAGCAACGCACGATGATGCCACAAACAGAGGATTATGCAATCTGTGTAGGCTCAGATGGAAGGAGAGGCAGGGCTGGGAGCTCTGATTTATACACAAATGTCTCTAATAGCAGCAAGGGGAATACAGAAACTTCTTGGCCAAGGAAATGGTTTTTGTATAAACATTCTCATCTTCCAAGTTTCTCTCTGGTGGGAAAGTCCCTCCTTAAAGACCTCTTATACATATATATGTGTTGTATACACACATTCACACACAGATATGCGTATTTGTGTGTGAAGGAGCATACTGATTATGCAAATGCAATATTGTTCCCAGCATCGTGCAGGCAGGGATATTGCCAGACCCCTATACACAACCTCTGTCTAACATATCCAAGTTCAACTGTGCTTTGTTCACCCCAAGCGCAAAGGTGCTGTGGGACTGCCCAGACCTCACGCTCTCTCTTCAGCAGAGGGCTGGCTTGGAAGATGCTGCTGAATGTCTTTTTTAAAATACGATTGGGAACTTTTGGGTCCTTGGCTAGATGGGATCAGCATCTTTCTTGTTCAGACCCACTCTATCTTTTCTCTAGCAACTTTGTCCTGTGGTTAAGGCAGAGGAGGAGAAGCATAAGGGCAGTTTTAAATCTCTGTGCTCCCAAAGGCTTTCTAGCTAAGCCTAAGGAAATGTCTTTGAAGCCCTCCCTGTGCCTCAGTTTCTCCTGCAACAGGACAAATAAATCTCAGTTCTTAAGGAGGTGGTGATTCTGAGCACTCTCATCTCTGAGTGTTCAGACTCTTCGGTAAGGGGGTCCATGGAGACTCTGGAAAACACACTTGTGGGTGTTTCTTCTATGTTTATCTAATTTTTATTGAACATACAAATGAATCCTATCTAGCACATGTCAGAATCAATAACTGTGCCTTGTTAGCAGTTTTTCCATTTATGGCATATTGTCCTGACATAGCTGTAAAACCTCAATGAATATGGTTTTAATAACTCAATGGTATTTAACGTACAATCGCTGTCTTATTAGGTCTAAATTAAATCCTTACTTGAGACACTTAATTTAAAGTGTGACTGATCTTTTCCTGGCCTGGAAGGAGATACTTAAATGACACTTCTTCCAATTTGGCCACATGGCTGAGGGGGTGGGATTTAAATAATGTATTTTGATGATACTACTCATCTGGTTAAAGCTGAATTGCATCATTTTACGAACACTCAGAGACAGGATCAAATTAAACCCAACTTCCCACCGAGTTAACTCAGCTGAGCTTTGGAGCTTAGCACTGTATTCAAAACACACACTTATTGTGACTATCCACTCATCAGCATCTGCTTGGCTTTTCCAAAGGAAAAAATGAAGTGCACCATATTTTTCTACTCAGAGCCTCTTGTGGGGTGCCTTTTGAGTTGACAAAGACAAGGCTTACATTCTGCTGTGGGCACACTAATAAAATAAACCTAATAAAATAAACATTACATGCAATAATGATGCTACTAAATCTCAGTTCAATGAGTAGCTAAAGTGTTACCCACAGATCTATTTAGAGTGATGTGCCTGGACTTCCTTCCCCAACCCGGAATCACATAAACATTTGCTAAATCAAAAGCATCATCAGGACCAATGGGGGTTCCACGAAAAACTTCAACACATGAGAAGCTGAGGAGGGTACAGAGCACATACAGAAGATGTGCCATGACTTCTGCATAAAAAGGTCACCACAGAAGAATGGCCACTCTTAAAGATCTGGAAGAAAAGTACCGAACAAAAATGTGTGGGAAGACATTGGAAGCTATTAAGTACTTTGCTGCTTTGCTTTGTTTGGTTCACACAGTGAAGTTTTTGTTGGATTAAAGCAAGTTGTGCAATTGAAGGTGCACAGGAAAGGACAGCATCCTTTAGTATAGGTACATACTGGGTCTTCAGGTCAGTCTCTGGAAGACAGCACAGCCAAGTGATGAGGAAAGTGAGCTGGAAGCCTGTAAAAATAGGGGCATTGGACTGTGGGGTGACTTCTGGCAGGACTTTGGTTTCCCCTTCTGTTTAGCCTCTAAGCCTTTGACAACATTGATGGAAAGTTAGGCAGTGCTATTACTATTGAAGCTTGCAGCTCAAATTCCAGCTGCATCCTAAACAAGTCTCTCTGCATTATTTATTGGAAATAAATTCTGGAATATTTCAGTTCATTTTCAATACAATGTGGAAGCTTGTTTCAAAAAGAAAATAGGATAAAGCATACCTGCAGTTTCAAAAACATTTTTATCTGTGATTTCAACTTTGTTTAAAAAAAAATCCTCTGCAGATTTACCTGTCATTGTGCTGAATGAGACGGGTCAGCCCCCAAGCTGTCTGCTAGGTCCCCCATCTTGGGCAGCCACTGGGAGGACAAGGTGGAGTTGCTGGGGCAGCACATCTCACCTTCATGAGGTAGTCTGGACAGGCTCCGTGTCACGGTTATCTCTATACTGAATAAATTTGTGATTTGTGCTTGCTTTCTAGTGAGCTTGATGGGTTTGCCCACCTATAGAGTGAACTTGTGCTTTGCAGTACTTACAGATCTTTTTTAATTGAAGCTCCAGCTGCTGGATTAATAGGATTATACAAGAATTTCTGCTGTCATTCAGAAAACCAAAGGGAAGACTCAAGTCCAAGTGATGCAGGGGAAGGGTTCAGAGTGTGACCAAAGCCAGAGGTGAAGTGTTAGGATAATGTAAATGTATTCCTCCTTTAAAGACCTCAGATATCTGTGAAGCATTATCATGGACGCTGTAGAGGCCTGACTCTCTGATGTCAAGCACTTAGAGTTGGCAGCAGGGCTGCTGCAGGGAAGTCAAGGGGCAGGACAAGGTCCATTCATCGCAAGGGTCCCTCTAAGGTGGCTCACCGGAAAGGTGCTTGGAGGTCTGCTTGCAAGGCAGCTGCCAGAGAATCATTAGGGTTGTCTCTCAGATTTCAGAACTGGGGTTTTGCAATGCCTTTTACCAGGTGCAACCCCACAAAGGACTCAGGATAAAGAAAGCAGCATTACTACATAATGGCCTTTAAAACGCTTGATAGTCTTTGAAAGTTTCAGTCCGTCCTGAAAGCAAGGACAATGTGCATTGTTTAACACCACATCCACTATAGTCTGTGCTGAGGGCAGCATAACACTTCAAGCTGAAATACGTGTATTTCTGTTATGTCCTCTATCCAAGAATTTAACTGCTATTTAGTTCATTTCAGTCCTGATGATTGATTTCTCCTGGATGCTGGGGTGAGAATTGTTTTAACAGTTTACAGATGGACAAATGAAACAGGGAGGTGTCCAACGTTTTGCCCAGCACTGCAAACTACGCCGGAGGTAGAATGATTGTATCCCTGTTTGATCCCAGCCAGGCTTGATCCTACTTTTTCCCTTTTGTAAAAATTTGACTTCCTCCCTAGCGTGTGTATACTTTAATAATTGAATCACAGCTGTAGAAAATGATGAGACTGAAAACACCAATGAAGACCTTTCAAAGTGATATTTATTCTTCTTGTTCTAAATCTGGAACTATTCGTATTGCAATAATTCCAGCACAGGGAGATATATTATCTTTGCATTGTTGTTGTTGCTACTGCTGAATCTATTTATTTAACAGTTTTTCAAATAATGTACTGAAGCTCAAAAGTTTTAAGAGTTTTTCCAGGATGAAAGAGAAAAGAAAGGAATGTGCTCACCCAGTGTTTTCTCTATATCTCTTTTGTCTCTCATTAATTAGGAACGGTTTCAAGTGATAAAACCAGCTTGTTATAAGTCATCCACATGCTAAATTAAAGTGGGCAAACTGACATGGCAGTTAAACTCTCAAAGCCCGAAGTCAATCGATAAAATCTATGGAAAATTACTCTGAGCACATTAACATCCGTTAATACATGAATGCAGATTTATTTATTTATTTACATATCTGTGCATAATAACTACGCATAAATTTCTTGTCCATCCCAACCCAAGCAGCACGCTTTTCTCATTCCACCAGTACAACTTCACAGGAGTGAACATCTCTCCAAGGTGGAGTGGAAGTTGGGGTAAAGCAAAAGGTCCAGCGAGGTGCCCCAGATCTAGCCAGGCTGGCTGTGGATGCTGTGCCCCAGCTCCTCGGCATTCAGTGCTCTCAGAATGGTCACATTTAGGAAAACTTGCTAAGTGTTGGGGCTAATTCAGCTCTTTTTGACAGAGCCAAGCTGCTCAGCAGCTACAAATGAGTGGGGACCTCAGGTGGGGATGGAGGGAGCAAAAAAGGATGATGCCCAGAGGCAGGAAAAATTCCTAATATGTGTTTGCTGTGCTGCTTCCTGCAGAATTTGTGCCTGTTCCCTGTTGGTATTTGTGTAAATCCATGGGTGGGCACAGCACAGAGGAGCTGGAGGAGCAGGCTGTGGGGAGCCAGCCATGGAGCCCAGCAGCAGCAACCCAGCCTGGGCCCCTCACCGCCCCCTGCCCTGACTGTGGCTGTTCTTGCTTTCTGGTAGATTTTATCCAAACCATCTTTTTGACTCTTTCCTTAAATTTGCTGGTTCCAACCTCAATGAATGCACATGCAGAGAAGAAAACTGGATGCAAACAATGTTGGAGAAGAAAGCTAGATTTGCAGAGCAATGGGACTTAATGGTTTCTGGGGGCTAAGGACACATATTATCCATCTTTCTACGTGCTCAGCATTAATATCTGAGGGCCTTTTAGTGCCACTGAAGAATTCATTCTCACAACGCCAGTAGGAGAAGGAGGATTTCATCGCTCTCGTTTCAGTAGAAGGAGGAACTGAGCCACAGAGCTATTGCTTTCCACTTAGAACCTGTCTATGGATTTTGTCAAAAGATTACAAGACTAGATAGATGAACTAGAAAGTGTCATGAATTTTGTTCCCTTCCTAGGCAAAAGCATTTCTAGCGGACTCTGAGTATACACAATTGTTTCAGATCATCTGGGCTAAGTGACCCCAGATACAAAGTGCAATAGGCCAGCAAACCAAGGAGTTTGAGGTATTTTTAATTGCACTGTCAGAAGCTAACGGTTTGCTGAAGGAGAAAGAAGTCTAGGGTTGCAAAAAGGGGCAATTCACTTCTCTGCCACTGAGGCTCTGAAATGGGCTTTCTAGATGTTTTCTATCAAGAAATTGACCTAATAAAAATTTGTCTACACAAATTGAAATTTTCTGCAGGAAAATTCTGACTTTGCTGAGTAGTCCCTGCCCCTTGGGAAAATGTAAACAGGACTTCTTGGCTTCCTTTTGGGAAGATTTTTGCCAATTTTATTTTCTGCCTGAAGGGAGAAAAACAAATTTATGCAAGTTTTCCAATGGCCAGCAGAACTGGGAGGAGAAAGGGAAGGCCAAGTGCCCTGGCTGTCTGCCCGCTGCAAAGCACAGCCACCTCTGCCCATTGGGGTGAGGGAGAGAAAAGGGAGGCAGGAGTCCTGGAGGCCTGATCTCCAAAAGCCTACACAAATGTTTGCTGTTGGTTTGATTTTTAACTTATTTTAAAACTCCTTTTTTTTTTTTTTTTTCCAGGGACTGGAGAATGCAATTATTTTTTTTTTAATTTTCTTGGAAGGGATTTATATTTTCTAGCCTGCTCTCCTCACATGAGAGATGCAAGAAAGCTGAACAGATGATTGTTTTTGAGCAGAAGTTTGCAATATCTTAGCAGCTGGAATTCCATCAGATAAGCAATATTTGATTAATATTGGACAGTAGGAGGAGACAAAAAAGGATAGTATGGACGTATTGGAAAAGCACTCACAAGAGCTACTCATGGATTTGCAATATTCCAGTACAGATTGCCAATGTTGCATTAAAATATTGCCACAGAAGCATTTCCCTAGACCCAGTGCAGGATAAGCTGATGAACAACTCCCTCCCCCTCTGCTCCACTCCCTTCTGTGATATTTCCACCCATTTCCTCTGTCTATTGCCAGTGGCTTGAGCAAGGTTGGTTCAAATGAATTTAAAGCAGGGATAAATATTGTCAATTCAAGTCACAGCTTTCCAGTCTGTCCCCAGGATTGTCCCCAGGGTAGGCATCCCTCGCTGAAACAAGACATATTCCCTCTCTAGATGAGGCTGTTGAGTTACGAAGAAAGAGGTGAGGGGTAGCAAGAAAAAGGCAGGGAAGGGAGAAATCCAGTAAGCAAGCAAACAATTCACGGAACAAGGAGGACATTCGAGCTTTTGTGTCTCTTTCCTCATTGTACTTTATTCTGAATCCTGTCACAGCCTTCCTGGAGGAGGGGGAAGGGTACTGGCTGATTTGCATCTTATGTTACTGCTGACAGTAGGAGGTCTTAATTGGGGCACCAAAGAGCAGGTGTATGCTAACGTTAATCTTCCCTTTCACCTGTCACTCATGCAATGAATATGATCTCTCCCTCTCATTAGCAGCCCTCTGTCACATGCCGGAGAGCTTTGGAAGGGTCCCTCTGAAACTTGTTGGGATTGATTTTGCTGCCTGCTCTGGGTTATTACCACCAAACTCTGGACAACCACTCCCCAGGAGCACATCTGTCCAGAGGGGGTATGGACGAACACTCCTAATAGTCTCAAATTATATGTGCCTTGGAAAAATGAATGTTAATTCCTACATTGGCCTTGCTATAAGCAGATAGAGACTGACTCATCTTGAAAATAACACACCGTGTGCTTGAGTGTTGCAGAGATGACCTTAGGAGGAAAGTTAATTTAGCAAAGATACTCAATTTGGTATTATCTGCAAATGTTGATTCCTGGAATCATTACTCACTATTTAGTCAGGCAAAACTTCCTAGGATTTTAAGGACTCTGGCTGGAGCCAAGAGGAAATTGGCCTCAGAAAGGATGAAATTGTAACTCCAGAATTTGAACCTCTGTCTTGCAGTTCACCTATAGCAGCAATAAAAGACTAATCCTCTGCTCGAGAGATGCAGAGTATTAGGAAACAGCTATGAACAGCCAAGAGCAACTAAACCTGCTTTGTTTTGCTCTCCATGCACTAGAGAGCAAGCACTGCAAACCCTGAGTCTTGTGAGGAACCTGCAGAAAGGACCACGATCTCCATCTGCCTGCCAAGTACTCCCTGCAAAGAGAAGGAAAAAAGGATCTCACAAAGAGTTTATCTGAGCTTTTTACATTCTTCTTGTGCTGCTCTGGAACAAGTTCTGCTTTGGTTCATTCGGAGGTGAAATAAACAAATAATTGTCTTTAGGGGAAAATATTCACTTATTCTGAGAGCAACAATTTGTTGGCTTGAATGTGATTCAGGGGGATGTACATCAGCTGCAGCCCATGCTCTGACTCAGAGCCGAGTCCCACGGGAATCACAGCTGCTTCAGGGCCTTGGTGTCGGTGGATTTTCTTTAGGGTGATGATGATTGGCCTCTTCTTTTACTTTTATCGTTCTCATCAGTTGTTGGGAGGGGGCTCTTTTATCATCAGATTCCTTCCAACAACAGTAATACTGTGATTCAATAAAATGGAAACTGAGAAACAAATGGGACTGACACATTAATAATGTAATGCTAACTCATAATCTGGTTTTGCTTTGCTGAGATTGGGTCATGAGTTGAGACTTTTTTCTAAGATTAAGAAAAAAAGCCCAGTAGTAGTAACTAATTCCTTAGTCATTTTGGGGAGCAAATACCTCTGGCAAAGCACTGGGAGAAGCACTAGCTTTCCCTTCCAGAGAGTATATTTGGGAGCAACCTGCCTTGTTCAGAAAGTTTGTCAGCAGTGCAGAGCACCTACTACTGCTTAACTAGAGAAGATTCCCCATCGGCCACATCCTAAATTTAATTACACTCCTGATTTGCAAGTGTGTTATTTGGATCAAACTTTCCAGGACTAATCATGTGTAAAACTGAAGCTAATTACATCCCATAATGGTCCAATCTGCAATAGCGAGATGAAGTTAAGAGAAGGAAAGTGGGATCTCTTTAGCTGTGCAATTGTCTTCCCTAGCGGTCTGGAGCAGATGTCCTCTGCGCCTGCGTCTTTCTTATCAGCTTGGGAGATACTGATGTCAATACACGTCTTCATACTTACTTGTTGGGTTTATGTATAGTCTTTATAGTCTATGTATGGTCTTAATTGCCATAAACTGACCCGTACCAGTGAAAAATGGATGCAGGAACCTTTTGGCCTTTTCCACATGCAATTCCAGAAGGCCAGTGTTGATGTGAGAGCCACTGACCTTACAAAGTGCTGCAAAAGTAGGTGGGTGCCACAAACTGGCACTGCCATGTACTCCTTAAAAGCCTACATGAAGGAAGGAAGTATTTCCCGTGAATGTTTTGGAAAGAAAGGTGCTGTTTTTAAACTTTTTCATTTTGCTTTTCTCCAATGAAAAATGGAAGCTTCCAAGTCAATCCTGAGTCAGTGAATTTTTTTCTTTTTTTCTTTTTAAATTTTTACTTTCAGCTCTCCAGTAGAGGGAAACATGAATCTTTATATTTGGTTGAAGGCAGGGGGACCAAAAGTTTTAAGACAACCCTACTCTATTTGTCATTTCTCCATTGGACAATGGAATGTATTTTATCTTAAATTCACAACCTCCTTGTTGTCTTTTATTGAATTTTAATAAGCATGTTCTTTGATTCCTGTATTTACTTAGTGTTCTCTAGTCAAGTAATTACCAAAATTATGTGGAACATTCAGAATCACATTGCCTAAGTGCAGGAACTAAAACCCCACAGCTGACTTTAAACATAAGAATACTTTTACAGATTTCATGTGCTTGGCAAGGTGGGGTGAGGCAGTGCCAGATTGAGTGGGATATCTCCTATGCCTAAAGCAAGCATGCGCTTAACCATGTTCCTGAACTGGGAGTCTACAATCTCTGTTATTGCAGTCTGTGAATGTGTTGTCTTGAATTGTACAAGCTGCAATTAAGAGCTATTGGATAATAACTATGCCATGAAAATGTCCTAAACTATTAAAGAGCTGAAGATGATAGTGTGCTTTTAATGTTTCACATAAACCATTTGGGATTTGGAGAACTTTCAGCGCTCATGAGGAAGTCAGGATATATGCTTGCTTGGGTTAAAGGGAAGGAAGAGAAAAAGCCCTGAATTAAATTTTTGAGCTTGACACCCTCCACTTTTCTACATGTTGCTCAATTCTAAACAGGGAAAATAAAATCAGCTTTGTTCATGAGCATGTGCTTTTGACATTTTTTCTTCTTGGAGCCTGTGAATTATTAATAAACTAATTTCTCTTTATAGTTCAATCTTTGGAGACTTAAAGTGCTCACTCAAATGCACTGAACAAGAGGAATGCTTCAGCTCGAATCAGCTCCTGTCTTCTTTGGAAATGCTGGCCTTGAGGTATCTTTGAGTCTTTGAAATCAATCTTTTATTCAACCGGGAATTTCTGATGGCTTGGAGGTCTAGCCTGTTAATTCTGCCTAATGCCCTGTTTAAGTTTGGGGCATTTCAATCACCTGATTTTCTGCTTTTATTTTGCTAAGGGACTAAGTGCATCCCTCTCCCCCTTCACCACACCCATGTCTTTTTCATCAAGTGGAAGCCAGAATGTTTGTTGGGCTCCACAAATATGGGGGAAAGGAGAGGGGCAACCTAGAAAAAATCCAAGGTAGCACCTAGGTAAGATCTCATTGAGTTTTTCATAGCCGATTTAACACAGCTTGATCTCAAGGTTGAGGGGCAGTGAATATTAGCATAGGGTATGTAAAAAAAGTCTGTTTGCCAGTAATGTCAATCTGTAACACTATCATTGGGACTCCAACAGTTTAATTTATCAGAAACAGGTGCAAAAATATGATGTTGTGTGGACAGGAGGTAAAACTGAGAAATCAGTGCCATTAGAAGACATGAACTTGGTTTGCAGGACCCCTAGTGATTGTTGGCCTGAATTCCCTTGAAGAGGATGACAGAAAAGTAGCAATTTTTCCCCCTCTCTTCTTTCAGTGCCATTGCACTTGAAGGAAGTGAAGGGTGCTCATTTTCCATCAGCATCAGACATTCTGCAAAGGAGGCTGACAGAAGCCCCTGGTCCAGGAAGCCCAGAGGTGTGCATCCCTGCACTCTGCCTGGAAGCCCTTTGCCACCACTGCCTCAACTTGGAGTTTCTATGCTTAACCATAGGATAAACATGCAACATTTTCCATACAGTGCTAACGCAAACCAGAAATTACAAGATTGGGAATCTTTGCTACTAAAATGTGATTTCCTCTTCGCTGTAGCCGGGTCTGAGAGCTAAACAAATTCACTTCACCAGTAACCCTGTGCATGCGTGAAACAAAAGGTCTCAATGATAAAATAACATTGTTCGGTCCTCCCATCCTCCCATTCTCATGCTTCTAAAAAAAAATAAAAAAAAAAGACTGAAAAACGGCCACATGAAATTTAAAAATAGGCTAAGGGACTCTGTTACAAGTTGCTGAGCTCCGTGTGGTCAAATAAAACCACCAACAACAAAAATAACAGTGCTAAGTTAAGCTGCACAACAATTTCATTTACCAGAAATATTTAACTGGAGAAAAGCACGTTAAGGCATGGCCTCATTAACAAAAACGTCCTATGCAGAGATAGCTTCCCAGTTAACATTTGGGGAAAACTAAAAAAAAATATATTTCTGAAAGGAACTAAAAAAAATGGTTAAAGAAAAGATGTCTGTTTTTCTCGTATATGTTTGATGTATTTCTTTTTGTTAGTCCTCATTTCTGAGGCTATTTTCATGAAAATTGTGGTCCAGACTCTTGTTCTCTTGGGGTAAATGTGGACTAACTGCGCCAGGTCATGCAGAGCTCAGCACAAGCACAAGCAGAGATGCTGATAGCACAGAGGGGCACAGACCTGCTTTTTCCATGTGACATGCTCCCAAGCTCTCTGTGAGGCTGGGAAAACACCTATGAATCTGAGAAAGGGACACACTTTGCTTTGCTGCTACACAGGGGGATTCCAAGTGAGCAACAAAAGAGATTTGGTTCCAACCTCCCATTCAAGTCAATGGGATTTGTGCACCTCAGTCCATGAAGGTCTTTGGGAAATTCCAGCCATGAAGGTTAATTATAAGCCTTTAATTAATCAGACGTTCACTGTGGGCTGAAGTGGTCTGTCTCTCTGAGCACCAGCCCGGGAGCTCTTTAATTAACACTGCTGGCTCCTGGCAGCAAGGGAGCAGGGGGACTCGGAGGCAGCCGCAGAACCCCTGGGCAGGGAAGGCTGCATGGGACGGATGCTGGAGTCATAGGGGTGAACAGATATAAATGATATTTAGCGGGAGAATGGGTCATAGAACAGGCATTAAAAAAAATGACCTTTTTATTATACCTTATGCACCAAAAATTTTGAATAAATGGGTAGCTGGAATTAAAAACCCAAACTGCCTAACTTACATAAAGAAGCTTTAAAAAAGAGGTTTCTTATTTTAAAATTAATTTATTTAAAATTACCAAAAATTGAGGTAGCGATAAGTGACACTCTGAACTACTTTTTAAAAATTATTATTATTAATAAGTACAAAGAATAATTGCTGAATTACACAAGAGCATAGCACCCATTGGTTCTCCCCAGCCAGCTGATGCGTGGCTGATGCTTGAGAGTTACCTGCAGCAGGGAGAGGCTTGGCTCTGTCTGCAGAATATGGCCTGGGAGAAATCTTCTGGCCTCCCTCAAACTGATGGCAAAGTAGCATTGACTTCAGGGGATCTGGGATTTCTCTCCAATAATAATATTACCAATGTTTCAATATTCTTTAACTTAATAAAAACAAAGTGGTAGCACCAGAGAAAGCTGCTGCTGAGGGAGCAAAAAAGCCATTTTGCTTCTCCCAAAATTACAAGAACTCTACTTTTTTTTTTTTTCTTCCTTTAAACATATGCTGTATTTCTTAGCAAGAAGGAAAAATATGACTTGGGAGAAAATAACTTTCAGTTGATGCAATGAAACATTTTTAACTATCAAAATGATGGAAGCTGCATCCATGAGAAAATCAGCAAGGACTTTTAAAACAATACAAGGCCAACAGAAAAAAAAAAAAAAGAAAGAAAGAAAGAAATATCCCTATTCCTGGAGGATGCCTGTTTCTTTAAGCAGCTGTTTCTTGTCTCTGAGGTAACAAAGTTGTCATGTGATGCATCTGTTACCATGGCAATAATCTGTAATTGTGCAGAAAATCCACCAAAGTAGTGTGCAACTCCTTAGTGAATTGGACGGAGAGAAAAATCACCCCTGTGCAAGCCTTGGATTGATGATGTTGTGAAACTGCATTGGCCAAGTCAGCCCAGTTTCACCTCCAATGAGATCCCTGTATTTATTCGCTCTGTTTCTGGTGTCTAGCATTTCCTTGGTCCTTAAATATGCAGTTCACTTCATGCTTAGGGCTGGTAAATTGTGTGCATCTTCCTGTGCACTTCCATCCTACCCTACTGCACTCAGGGCATTTTCTTTAAGGTATAGGGTCAGGGAGCTCCTACTATTTTGGCCAGAAGTGCAGGACCAGGAACTATTGAGCCATTGTTTTCCAGCATAAGTGATAAAATGACATTAAGTATTGTAAAAAAGTACAATGGGAAAGGGTTTTACTATCCTGAAGTGGCAGCCTCCAACACCTACATTGTTTCTGTTTCTTCACCAGGATGAGTTCTACCAGTACCTCAGGAACAGCTCCCCCCAACATGCATGCACTTGCAATATATTTATTTATATATAAAATATACATTTAAATAAATCTTCTGCTAGCAGGCCAAGTTCAATGTCCTTTAAAACTAACTGGAAATAGAAACACAGAAGGATGAGAAGATGAAATCTGCAAAACTTTCTTCCCTGCATTAGTCATAAAATAAACTGCTGGAATTTACAAAGAAAATCCTTGAACATTTTGAGTCATCTGCTCATGATATCATTGGGCTAAAAGTGCTTGCTACTATCCAAATCAAAATGCCAGAGAAATCTCATGAGAATATTCCTCGTGGGCAAATCCCAAAAGGAGAACATCTGGATTTAAGATGCCATTGCCCTGTACTTAACCCTAAGCCACTGAGAAAAATGACTGTTCTCCTGCTCTCACTCTCTCTCTGTTATTAGTAAATATTTATATTATACAAGCACCCAAAGGCCTCGATCGAGAGTAAATTTCCATCCTGAGGCTTGTGCAGGCCTAACAAAGAGAGGAAGCTCCCTCTGCTCTCAAGAGTTTGCTCTTTATTTATTTTCCCTTTCAGCTCCAGTGTGATAAGATGCCCCATGCACAGTGGCTGACGATTTCATGTTATTGGCTACTAGATAACACCCTCAATTCTTCCATAGGACAACAACAAAAAAGGTGTTCTGTTCAGTGGCGTTGGTTCAACTGTGGCAGCTTAGCTTCAGCGTAAGCAACATTTAAGTTGTGCCCACAATGGCAGTGCCAGCCTTAACTTTGCCTACCCATTTAGTCTTCATTAACAGCCTACAACTGCTTTCTCTTCCCTTCAAGATCTGAAGGTGTTAATTAGATGTGGATGATTTAATACTGCCATCAGGGTTGTCATCACACTGAAACTCAAGCCTAAAACCATAACTTCTCACAGCCCAGAATTTTTAGTGAGTAAATTAAGATTTCCCCCACCCCTGCAAGTCCCTGCCCGTGTTTTCAGGGTCAATGCACGAGCCTCAGATGCAGAAGCCGGGCTCTACCTGAGGCTGGCAAGACCTTACAGAAGGGCATTTGCTCACTGGTATGTGTCCTGCCAGCTGAACCCAGCCCTGCTAGGACCTGAGATCTGCCTTTTTGCGAGCAATTTCAAAAGAGGGATTCTGAAATCTCAGTTGTGGGAGACACATCAGATTGTAACCTGAGTATCTTACAACCCTTTCTGAAGGGGAAAGGCATGAACTCAGTATGAAACAGGAGCTTCCAAACAGCTACAGCACTTTTATTTCATATGGAGAGTTTGCCTCCAGACTCCTTTACTTGGTGATATCTAATGAGGTGAAAAAAATAAACAGCAACATCCTGGAGCAATGTCCCCACTTCTAAAAATGTCCTGCATTTCTGCACTCCTCAGCATACCTGACAGAAGGAGGGCACAATTAAAATAATTGATTGGAGCTGGGCAAGGGCTGTGCTTCCTCATCTTGGTTAACAGGGACCCAATGAGCCTAGCACCTGAGCAGCCTGATCTTATAAAGGTTTGGGGAGGAACAGAAGGGAGATGGCAGCTGAGATGTGTTGCTGGGAAGTATTTTTTTAATTTTATTTATTTATTTTCTCTCCTGGCTGTGAAGTTTTGCTTCTGCTTAGATGTAGGAGTGTAGAGAGGTGCTTGAGAATTAGCCATCCATGTTGTCATTAAATCCCTCTTCCCCAGGGAAGCTGCAGAAGAGGTGAGGGGATGGCATGTCTACATGTCAGGTTTGTGGGGTTTCAACGGAAAGTGTTGGCTTGTAGCAATGCAGGGCTGGGTCCTCCTGGGTTCCTAATGGTCACCTCCATCATGAGGGTCTGTTCTTCCTCTCCCATCTCTTTGCAACTTTCCTGCTGGATATGCTGGGACTTTTCACCTCTGGAAAAAGCCCCTTGGGATGACTCATCGTGCCCCCCTGCCCCGTGAGATAGGAAAGCTGGTGTGGCTGCTGTGGGAAGCCAGGAAGTGGGAGCTGAAGCGGAGCTATTCTGAAATAAGTGCTTAGGAATGCTCTGACCTCTTGCCTCACTAAAGCACCATTATTTTTTTTTTTTTAATTTATACATTTTCCTCATAGAACACATTAAAAGAGCTGTTTGTACATAGCCTTAATCTGTGTACACACATACACAAATTCAGCCTGGGAGGGGGGAGAGGAAAAAGGATCACGGTTCTGCCAATTGTAGGCGTTCTGGGCTCTAGACAGCTGTGACAAACTGCAGCCTTTTTACTACCTTAAAAAACATAATGGACCACTTTTGTAATTTTAGCTGTAAATGTACTTCTTCTGTATCACAGGACAGTGCTTCAGTATGAGAAAAGAGAGAAATACAAGAACTGCAGAAATAATGTGGTGACAGGCCAAAGAACAGAGCTTATAACACACCCACAGAGTGTTTCCTGTGAAAACAATATTCTCCCAGTTCTGTCTGAGATGCTCTTGCTTGCCTGCTTTAAGGAGTAATTTCTCAGAGCTGTATTTTAGATGTTCAGATCTTGTAAACTCTTCACAGTTTAATACATTGCAACTTTTCTGTTTTCTGAGTTTGAGTCATTGGATTAAAATTGCTCCCACCACCACAGTCATCAACATTACTGTTAACTTCCCATCTTCTCTCATCCCAGGCTCTACATAATAACCTGTGATCAGGAACCCAGCTACATGCCGCACAGACAACTAAAGAAGCTCATAGATCTGTCTTTCCAAGATTTGGACAAAGCAGATAAATAAGGTGAGAGTTGCATGTGCATAAAAGTGAATTTACATGAAGTCTCCTGAAGTAGCAGAAGTCCTTGTGGCATGTGGTTGTGGCCTGAAAAGAAAGGTGAAGACTGATGGTGTCCTGAATATGGGACTAGGAGAGGGACGGATTGTAGGAAGGGTGTCTGCTGATGTCCCACAACCACTATATATAGCTGAAGCACAAAATCCTAGGTTTTGTTGGAGCACGTATTAACTGCAGACTGGAGTGACTGCCGAATTTGGTCAGGAAAGAGTTCTCCTAAGTTACCAGGGTTGTTGTCATTGCAGGTGTAGCACTCAGGTAGGATTTCCTAAGCACATCTCACCCACTGAATCCTTGTCCCTGACTAGGTGTTGCTGGCACTCGGTCTCCTGTTGCAATCGCAACACACCGATGGCAGACGCCACGCTGCTGGCGGCAGGCCCTGTGGGGCACTGCAGGCCCCGTGAGGTGTAAAGGGCTCAACTGAGGCATGTGAGGGCTCCTGATTTAAGTCTGTCAACTGGAGGTTGAAGGAAATACTGACTCAAACAAGAAGCTGAGTTGTGGCTGTGTTGGGCTTTATGTTGTCACTTGCTGGTCAGTAGAGACTGATTGTGAGGTAAGCTGCGAGGCAGAAAAAGGCTTGGGAAGGGCTTCATTAGCACCATCAAAGTATGAGGCCCTGCTGGCCGTTAAATGCTCTGGTAATTTATGCAGCAAGGAAGGTTGTAGTTTTGGGGGACCCTGAAAGTCCAACACTGAGCTTTGGGAGGCCCTGGTGTTTAAGTGAGAGCAAATTGGGCTGCGCTAAATGGAGCTTGGGATGTGGGATCTGAGCAGGAGGAGATTTTAGGTTGCTTAAGTCTTTTAACAGAAATCTCAAGGAAAAACTGCTATAAACTGAAACATTTCAATCTAAGTCAATAAAAATGATATGTTTTTTGTTTGGAAAAAAAAAAAAAAAACCTTTAACCCATTAAAACAAACATCTCAAATTCCATAAGAAAGCCAGGCTTTTCTTTCCGTAGGTCTTACTGGCAGTTGGTACCCCTTTGCCTTCCCTGCCTTGTTGAAAGGGATGCTGGCTTTTCAGACACCTATTTCTGGTACAAGTCTTCCTAAAAATGTTCAGATCTGCATGCAATCTGAATGGTAGTGGCTAAAGTAGTCCATATAGCTCCTTGTCAGGAGAACGTGGGGCTGGGTGTCCTAGGAGGCCATTTTGTCCCCCGTTCCAAGAAGCTCACTGTTCTACCCCAGGCCTGAGCACCTGCATTAATCTGCCCCTGCTGGGCTCTCCGTGTGCTCTGATTTGGATGGTAGACAAGGATGGAGCTGCGAGGGATGGAGGAGAGGGAATATATTTCTTTCCTCCCAACTTACAGTTTTGGATACTTACAGACATCTGTAATTTACCCTTCTCCCCTTTCTTCCTAAGCCTTGAGGTTTGGGCATAATGTTTTTATATTGCTTCAGAAATCAATCTGTTTGGTAACCTGACTGGGAATAAGTAATGCAGCTACATACTTCTGAATCGTTATATGTGCACGATCTGTTTGTACGATATGCTCCAGTCTTCCTAACATCTGGTTCTAGCCAGTTGCTATCAGCCCCTTGGTTTTATAAGCACTAAATTCACTCAGTTTTTAATGCAGGGGAAAAAAAAATACAGCCCAAAGAGCATAACATTTACAAGCATTTTCTGTGGGAGTGGAGACAGGAGGCCAAGTTCTGCTCTCAGACAGAGTCCAGCCTTTGCATTTTTGGGTGGGCCTCTGAAACCTTTTTTTTTTTTTTTTTCCTTGAGATGCCTCCTTTTCAGCCAAACTAAACCGATTCCTGTCAACTATTATCACTCCAGTATGAATGGGTTTGGCATAGAGACTCGAGGGAGAGTCAGCAAGATGGCTTTTGGGATGTTCATCAAATAATAACTGAAGTGTTATACATAGGGTATGCATGTGTGCCTTGACTTCTGGGAAGGGGCAGACAGGGTTCATGTGGTTTCACATTTCTGGTGGCCTAGCCTGCCTCCTTTCGCACCTGATGTACATTAGCTGCTGTGTTCAGTGGAGATGACGCATGACTACTGCAGCAGGCTGCAGAATTTCTACCCATCAGGGTGTGCCTAGGCAGGCTGCGGCATCCCAGGGCACATCCCTGGGTGGCTTTTTCAGTGTAGCTTCGAACATGCAAGGGAAGAACTGTGTACTCCAGAGACTTGTGCTCAGGATCAGCAGAGACAATTGAGGGTGGGTTTTCATTGAGCCCATGTGGCAGAAGATGATCCAAAAGCAGAAGGCAGCCTGACAAGTTCATTGAAATCTCTCCATAAGAAAATCAAGCATCAACAAACGTGCTGCTGCTGAGCCAGTTGCTGACACAAAGATAAAAAGCAAACCCATCAACAAGATATGCAAAAGCACTCAAATCTTGGAGAACCCAAACCCACATTATCCACATATAGCTTACAAGAGGGTTGAACAGCTGCTGGCTTGCCATTGAAGCAAAATTACCTTTTTACTGTTGTGTTATCCTTTGTCGTCTCATCCCAGTTTGGTGTTCACCCTCTCCTCCTGTGTTAAGACTCTAAGGTCTGAGTGAGACTCAAAGGGATGAGAACTGTCCTTAAATAATTTGAATAATAACTGTCCTGAAAAATTTGAATAAGATCTTTAAAACTTAGCAATGCTAATTCTAATACAAATATCAACTACCAGTGGTTGGTTTGCTCAGCAACTGGAAGGGGAGTGCATTTGGGGGAGAGAGGGAAACAGCAAACCAGAAATTGCTCATACTTCAAGTCACTGAAAGGCCACATTCACATATGGATGAAATTTGGCTCTGGAATAACATAATGTAGTTATAAGTGGAATAAATCTGGCCTACTAATTCTTTTTCTGCCTGTTTTGTTTTAAAAGACAAACTATCTTCATTTCACATACGCACATAAAACATGGGTAGCTGAAGCAGGTAACTGTGTAAGTCTCTGAGAAGGACTTGCTGGGTTATTTTGGCAGTGCTTCACTTTCTGCAGAGGATCAGAGTGAACAGACACGACCCTTGTAGAGGTCCTGCCTGATGGTTCCTGAGCTGGGACTGGTAATGGTGTGGCACTAATTCAGCTGCTGCAGAATTGCATATAGGTTTCCACAGTTATTTTTCTGTTGTTACCAAACACTCGAAGTAAGGCTGTGCTGTGGTCATATAGACAGGAAAATGACATCATGCTAAAAACCACTAATTCAAAAGCATTGGAATCTGAAAGGCAAAGTATTCTAATTAGGAAGAAAAAACATTGACAGCTGAAATGGAGAAATTTCTTGGATTGTTGTTATTATTTTTAAATCCTCCCCTGGCTTCCCTTCCAGCCAAAGCTGTGACAAGTGCATTGGAGCTGATAATAAACATACACCTCTGAGGTCACTATTAGGATTTTTTAATCTAAATAAATAAATAAATATGGATGAAGTTTCCTGTCTCCAGGGATCCAGCACTTGAGAACGTGCAACACAGACTGCTCTACAGTACAGGGTCATTGTAGAAGTGTTTTTTTGTTTTGTTTTGTTTCTGTTTAGCATAGCTATTTTTTTCCATTATATGAAAATACAAACCAGCCTTATTTTATACTTTTCCTCCCTCCAAGTTTGGTAGGTGGTAGTGATAGACTTGGGGATGGTGATGCTTTGTACGGATTATTCACTGTGTGGGAAAAACCAGAATTACTCACAGCAGCCACACTGCTTGAGGAGGTCAGCAGATGTGACCAGCTCATCCTGCTGTGGATGACTACAGCTGGCTATAGAAATATGGAAGAAACCATATTGTATTGACTGTCAGGTTCTGCGTGTCTCGATGCTGCTGCACCTTCTGGAAGCAAGTCAACTTTGTTTTGGGAAGAAAACAGTGGAGAAATTCCAACGATGTTAAAACTGACAAAACTGACACACACAAAAAATGTTTCTTAATCTGAAACAACATTAGGTTCTTAGAATTTTATTTCAAGTATTCTAAATGGAAATTAATTGAAACAGAAATAAAGTATTTCACTTAATCCAGGAAAGCTGCTCGTATTTTTTTCCATAGAAACTTCTTCTGCAGAGAAGTGAATTTTGAGGAAGTGGAGGGCGTTGGCATTAGAAGAAAACGACACTTTGAACTCAAAATTAAAAGAACTCAAAATTACAAGTTCTTTGAGAAATGCACTTTCCATCCTTGAACCTGATCAGCTCATTTCCTACTTGAGACAAAGTCATTGCTCAAATCCAACAAAGCCTATCATCATCTTTCACATTCCCCAAAATGATATACTCATAATTCCCAAAGATGCATTGCAGAAGGTGGTGCCTACAGAGACACTTGAACCAATGCCATGTGTCATCCCCACTCTAGAAATTCTGTTTGAGTGGCCCTTTGTTTTTGCATGATCAGTTACATTGCAAGTTAGGCAAATGGGCTCTCCATCTCTATCCTCTGCTCCCGCTCACTTTACCACTATCCCCATCTGGAGAATAATATAATGAGAATAGTTATAGAGGTTGTTGCAAGGAATCACCTACTATCGTGCACCTGCCGACAGGGTGGATTAACTGTCTGGTTCTTTTAGGAACAGAATAAATCCTGACATATTTTGAAAATGCATCCTCACTTGCTTCTGAATTTCTGTTCTGCTCAGTTTCATCTCAGTCATAGCTGGTTTTCTGAAAGTGCCACTATTCATATTGAATTTGTGCCTTGCAAGCACCTGCAGGCTTATTGCTTGGGGTGGATTGTTCTTTATTGATTTGATTTTTCTTTTTCTTTTGTATTTTGTTTTATAACATTTCATGGTGTAAACAGCAACTTTACGGGTCCTGGGCCAGACAACTAATTGGTTTCACATCTCTTTGAGCATGGATTTAGCAGAGTCTTTGCTGGTTCTTGCTTATTTCTTTTCCTTTTCAGAAATGAAATCAAGAAGTAGCTTGATAATGTGATAGTACCATTCGTTACTTCCTACAACTGAACAGATTCTGCCCCTGTGCAGACCACTGAGGTCATTTTGTCGCTGAGAGCTAGGAGAGGGCAGATCGCCTGAGGTCCTCTAGACTACCTGTTCCATGTAGCAGAGAGGGTGTCTTCCAGTAAGAATGGGAGCAAGACCGGGCCCAGAACAGGATAGTAAATGCACAGGTAATTTTGAAGGGCAGCGCAGGAACTTCAGCTGTGCCACTGCAATAAAGCAGATCCATAGAGGGTGTGAGATCCATAGAGGGCTGGGTGTGGAGTACATAGGTTGTGTAGGGCAATGGACAGGTGTAACTTAAAGCAGCCCTTAATATTTTGGGGATCTAATTTAAAAAAAAAAAAAAAAGAAGAAAAACAGGGCTATTATTGCATATCTGCAGATGATCTGACTAATTGAAATAAAGTTGTATTGCAGATATATGCATAACGTTTAATGTTACTGATGTTTATTGAAGTACTTATATTGCAATTAGAAGACAAATAATCAAAGTTCTGCCTACTTTCCACTGCTGTTCTTTTCAAATTGCTATAACAGCTATCACTGCACGTAAACAGTGTCCCCTTTGTCAAATGATCTTAGCCGCTGTTTGGAGACATGATTATAAATTAGAACCCTTGCAATATTTACATATTTATTTTTTAATAAATTGTTGGTGACTTCATGTATCCTCCATTATAGCAGTTCATTCTAACTGCTAGAGGGTGAGATGTCAATGGACCTGATCCGATGCCAGTTGAAGTTTATGGGAATCTTTCAATGGATGTTAATCTGCTTTGAATCAAAATGATCAACTCAGTGTTTCTTCTTTTCTTTCACGGTATGTGAGGTAAACTGTCAAAGGCTTTACCTATAACATGGGCAAGGGCTGTAACAGAGCTGCCTGGATTCAGGGCAAAGTCATGCCTGTTACAAACAGTGCTTCAGCAAAGAGTAGAGTTCAGCCTTGTTACCTCCAAATAAACAAATTGTCACTTCCCAGTGACTGCTGTTCCAGTTCTGACGGCAGACTTAATGTTTTTCTAACCTTTTCTAAAACAGACTTTTTAAAAGGTGAAAAACAGTTTTCTGCATTTATAAATTGCAATTAAGTGATGAATTTATGCATACCTGCATATTCATTTACTACAGTTACTGTTTTGAAAACTAAACATGCCCTGACAATATTGTGTCTCCAGATTTGACGTATGTGGCAAGCAGGCTTTTCTAGAGACTATTTAAGAAAATGAATGTTGGGATTTTATCACTAGTTTACTTTTGCCATCTGATAATGACAATGGTGCTTGGTTATGGGGAACAAAAGTCAGACGAAATAAGACATTCTAGTTAATAGCATATGCTGTTCTTCATGGTACTTAAGACACACACGAACAACAATAAAACAGCTTTAGGTGAAGGGCCAGTGAATGAGAACACTAGGCTTCATTCTTTTTCCTTCGGAATAAATTCCCTTCTGTCTGCAAGCATCTCATTTGCTGTTTGTACAGAAAGTCCTTTGTTAGTCATTTCTCATTACAGCTATTGATAAGGCTTGTCCAAAAACATGCCAGAGTGCTTTTGTAAGTTAGATATTTTACATCAAGTACCAGCAGCTAGTAATCATATAGTGGGTCTCTCTTAAAAACTTTTTCACTCTTGCATTTTTATTTAGATAACATTGCCGTGATATTTACAGCAAGGGAATAGAATGAATACTTCAGTGTGGTGTTTAGTCAGAAAAGCAGCTGAGAATGCTTTAACTGTTATGAAGGAAACTTAACTTTAATTAACATGATTTCAGATTTGCTGCTTGTACAAGATGTGTGTCATGTACTACAGGGATATTTGTTTCAGTGAAAATAGTATTGAAGATAGGAACAACTTTTTTCTTTGTTCGTAAGATATGGTCAGAGACAAAGATATATTTAGTGAATAGTGTTTTCTCACATTTATACAGCTTTAAGCCTATGAAAATGTTAACAGTTCATTTGAATATTTATATATATACGCAAAGTAACTTCTTTAAGTCTGATCTCTCTTGAAAACCTTTGCACATTTGTTTGCAATTTGAAATTTCTGTACTTTCCAATATTGTCTATCCATCGCCAGTCTAAAATCAGCATTGATATGGAAAAGTGATTGTTGGGAATGGTTATTAGCTATTTCTCATAATACTAAACAGTACCAAATGAAATGATTGTGCAACAGGCTGTAAACAAACAAAACCCACTTTTTCATGCAATGCGTAATTAAATTGTGGAACTCATTGCCACAGGATGTTTCAGATATCTAAAGTAAAAAGTTCAAAAAGCGACTAAGTGAATGGAAGCAAAGGTCTCTAAAGGGCTATTAAATGAGATGACGTAGATGTAGGCTACAGCTCAGGAAGTCCTTAAACCACAAATTACTTGAAATGGAGAAGATATGGAGAATTTCATACTTGCCTCACTTCTGATACACTTTCTCCTAAATGCCCATTACTGGCCACTGGCAAAGACAGGATATTGTGCTGAGTGGGCCTTTGGCATGACCTGGTCCATTCTTTGTACGTGCCAGTGACAAAAACACACCCTGCCCCCTGGGGAACACAAGAAGGTACATCCTCAGGCACAGGGAAAAGAGCAGAGGTTCTTATTCAGGTTAGACACAAAGATATTTTTTTCAGGTGTGAATAGTGTAAAAAACCCTCTACTTTTAGGCACGTCAGATGTCTGCAGGTCTCCAGCTGCCATGCAGTGAATTACCTTGGGCTCTGCCAGTTCCTTTAAGCTCAGCTGTTTGGGGAGAGAAAATTAGAGGATGTTATGTATCAGGTTGGAAAATGGCTGTGTTCTTGGGAAAAGCCTCCAAGAGTACTGTGTGAGAACCACAAATGGAAAAATTGTGGTAAGCTGTTGCTGTGCTAAGAACAAGAGGAGGTGACAGCCTGGCTAAATTACTCATTATCTCTGCTCTGATGGCCATGCTATGGCACAGAGTCCTTCAGGTCCCAACTAAAGTCACGTCCCATTTACTTCAGTAGCACATCTGTCTCCCAAGGGTTTCCTTGTCTAGAAAAGCTAATCATGGGCTGAAGAAAAAGATGAGGAAATAATGCGATCCTTACCCTTACTTTAGAAATTTCAGTCTCAAGTTCAGACAATTGAAGTGACTCTAAAGAACATTGGATTTGGGGGATTTTTCTTATTTTTTTTAGGGAACATGAGACATTTTCTTTGGCAGTAGTTGTGATGTAGAGTAATGAAGATGGTATTTGCTTTTATTTTAAAGCAAAACCATGCACCTCCCTTGAAGAAGCAGGTTAGGTGTATCAGCCTCCATCCAGCCTATTTTAAATTGACTTTAAGGAGACCAATTGTGGGAAGCAAAAGACCTCCTCTCCTGGAAATAGATGTTAAGCTTCCCCCGTTGGCTATGAAGCAAAACAGTTACATTTTCAGCCTCCAGCTGCCAAGGGCACCTATGAGCATTTTCCTACCACAGACATTTTGCAGGCAATGTGGAAAACATGCCACATGCCAAAGGCATTAAAAGAAGGAGCCAATCGTGAATAATTCATTTGGAATCCACTATAATGGCATTAGTCATAATGAAACCTAAGCTGGTATTAACATGTGGGTAATAGGTACAGTACTTCCTGAGGAATCACTCTTAATAAGGAGGGAGAGTATTAGGGAGAGCTTGGAAAAGGAAAGCTCTTTAGACCATCATGATGCTCCAGTCTAGAGACAGAGGTGTCTGATTGTCTCCAGGAAAACATACAAGCTGTGTTGGTTATGATGTCTTCAGGATCCTAGTTTAAAAAGAGATTGCTTACAAGATGACTTTATGGCAGCTGCTCAGAGCAGCAGTAGATGTGCCAGTAGAAGTGTTGGTTCAAATGAATAAGCAGTCTGATCATATTTCTGTTCCCTTCTTGTTCTTCTTCCAGCAAGCTTCCGTGCAAATGAGGTGTTTTTGCATTTGTTTCACAGCTGCTGGGGGAACAGGAGCATGTGTTGTTGCATGAGGAGTGAGGAGGGTTGGTGTTTGGGGCTGGCCTTTGTCCTGTCTGGTCTGCACGGGGGCAGAGCCTGTGGTCCCCAAAGGGTGGTGAGGCACTGCTCTGGCACACAGTCATTTACCATACGAGTGACTCACCAGGAGAGGAGAAACCTGTACTGTACAGCTTCAGTAATGAGGTGATCCAGAATCAGTCAAGCCCTTAAGGATGTGCTTACGCCACTGAAAGCCTGCGATGATGAGTTTGGGGCTTTGCTGTAGACTGAATTACCTGAGCAGTAAGAGTGTGTTTAGAGTTCAGTGCTTTTGAACTGGGACCGTAATCAAAGGCAGAGGAAGGGTAAATGGCCTTTCACAGGCCACTCTAGTTGAAATATGTTTGCATAAATTTGTTACCAGAGTCAATCCACAGAACAAGATGTGAACGATTCAGAAACAGGTGTAAGGGCTAAACCACTGATGCTAAATAATTCGCTGTGCTTTAGCCAAGACTGTTCTAAATCTAAGCTTTGTCCAGTCGTGTTAGACCAGAACAAGCTCTTAGTTCACCAAACAGACAGGTTTACGGTACAATTTTTGTCATCCCTTCAGTTGCCATAATCCTTATACACTGACCACAGAGCACTTGCTCAAGATGCCTTGAACTGAGAAAGCAATCTGCGCAGCAAATAAAGATCTCACAACACGCAGTTACAGGACCTTTGCCTTATGAGGTGGAATTAATTAACACAAACACTAAAATCACCATAAAAGTTAACAATAGTTATTTAGTACAATCAAGCCCTACAAAGTATGCAGTTGTAATATCACGTGTAATTCTCAGGTGCACCAATACACATGGCTCAGTGGGCAGGGCCAGGAGGATGCCACACCGGTCTGTTGGAGTCTTCCCTGCTGCACAGGATTATTTGTGCACCAAGCAGTACAGCTCTATTTCTTCAGTTTAAGAACTTGCAAAATAAAGGAGAGAAGAAAGAAGAGTATTGTTCCTCTTTCCTTTATTTTCTGACACCAGAACTACAGGTGTGAAAAAAACAAAGGGCTTGACATTTACCATTCATAAATTCTGCAGAAACAGAGATCCAGGCTCTGAAGCTGTAGGAGTGAAAGAATACAAAGTTCATCACCTGCTGACACTTGTCTTGAAAGGAAAGCGTCAGAGACAAATCCTGACAGTTAGGACTGAGTGCCCAAGAGAAGTGTCAGGTTCCAGATCTTTTACAGCATGAATAAGATAGGTCTTCTATTGTGAGCCCACAGAGATGCCAGGACCTGCACATGTCTGGACACAAAAAGGACAAAGCCCTTTTTTCCCTCCTTGAAGATTATGACTCAGCTGGGCTTGGTAAAGACCGTGCAGTCATCACAAGGCTGCCCTTCAACCCACCCTGTTCCAGGCATACCCAAGGGCCATTCAGTGTCATGGAAGTTTTTTAGTGTTTTGTTTGTTTGTTTGTTTTTAATAAGATGATCCCAGGTTATGATACCTGCTAGGATACTTGTTACAACTCATGGAACAACTTTCTGTTCACATCAAAAAATGGGACTTGCTCAGAGGTAACATTCCAGGTGCATTCCCCATCACTGATGCTGCTGTGTGTGTGTGTGCAGGGGACATCCGGACTTCATGCTTCAGAGCTTCCTGCATCAGCAGTACCAACGCTCAGGGAAGACCAGTGACTACAACTTCAAGAACGCTTAATTTTCCAAGGTAAGCATCAGAAAATGGATGTATATTTTTATCCCAAGCATTGCCCCTTGCGTCGTGTTAGGCAAACACAGGTTCTTCAGGGAATTCTAGTTCAGGTTTCTGTGAAGTACTGTATGATTGCCTATGTTTTATCTTCCTCATCTTCACTGTTAACAATACAATCTAGCAAGCCCCTGGGGATTTAAGCCTTTCAATGTCAGTAAATCGAGGTAATTCTGATAATGTTAAACTTTTATTTTTCTTTGCGTTGTCAGTTGTGGTATGATCCTTTACTAGATGACCATATGATAAAAGCAAGGCATTCTTTGGAAGATGTTGAACCTGGGTGGGGTTTGTTATGGAGTAAGGGCAAATGAGGATTTGGATTTCCTTTCTTTTGAATGCAAAATCCGTTTTCCGTTTTTTTTTTTTTTTTCCATTCCCATGGGAATCTGCTAGAACTTTCTCCTTGCTACATTCATTTTGTTTTGCTCAGATTGGACTAAAATGGTTGAGATCATTACTTATGCAAGTAATTCAGACCTACTACTGATTACAAAAATTATATGTAGCTGTAAACATCTTTAATTCCAGTAAGTTTAAACAAAACAATTAGCAGTTTAACTGAGCTTCACAACAACTTTTTAAAAAGTGATGGCTTTCCCAATTTTACAGATGTTAATTTGTGGCGTACAGATGATATGATTTACTGACGGTGACACACTGAATATGCAGTAGAGCCAGAAAATGGTTCCAAGACTCTGATGAGGACATGAGCAAGCTGTCTCAACAGAGAAATATTTGCACCAAAAATAGAGCTCAGCCAAACATTATTTTGGTGTGGGTGGGAAAGTGTGTTTCATTGCATTTGTCATTTATGGGGAAAACTGTAAAAAAAAAAAAAAAAAAAAAAAAAAAAAAAAAAAGCAACCCAAATCATTATTTTAATGTCAAATTTTAATTTTGAATTTTGAGAATACTTACGTTAATAATTTACCATTTATCCAAGTGATTTTCACCAGTGATTGTGTTGGAATGAATTTTACTTTGGAAATTGGAATCTTGTTTCCTTTCTTTCATTCCAATAATTTCCATACACTACATTATTTTTTGCTTCTTTTTCTAAATTGTTGCATGCTCTCCTCTGTGTACTTGAAATTCTCCAGTAGGTTTCCCTGTGATGGATGTTTAAAAATGTTTTTTTGTTTTGTTTTGTTTTGTTTTTTAATGTTCCATTTAAGTTTTTTGAATGAAATATGGTATCTGAAAAAAAGAGCGTGAGTTTCATTTAAGACTAGATAATGCTGAATTCCTTTGAGTTTGTGAAAATGGCAAAAACAACTAGTGTTCTGTGTAGCCTATTTTCTTTACAGTGGTAGAACTTGGGCTGACTCCTGCTCCCATCTTATGGTGTGCTAAGCTTATGGCTTCTGGCCTTTTTGGTACTGGAGATCTGAATTTTGTGATAAGGCAACAACTATAGGTTGGCTGTTTGGATTTACTAGACACTTCAAAGGTGGGCTTCCTTGCTGTCCTGAGGAAATGTTTTAGATGAAAAAATGTTTTTTGTTTCCATCCCCAATGTTCAAGACACTGTCCCTCTGTGCTGTGCAACACACCAAGTAAAAATTCAGAATTTTCACTGAAATTCATGCAAAGTATCTCTTCTTAAGAAAGGCTGCTTTGTTAGTAAAGAATGTGGCAAATCCATAAGGCAATGCCTAGGTCAGTTTGGGAAGCAAAATTCATGAGACTCACTTGACTAAAATGGAGGAGTTTCTATTTGTGGAGTGTTACTTTTTTATAGCATATCTCTTAAAAGCTGTAATTTTATTTATTTAAAATAATTTATTTATTTTATATATTGTAGTTGATGCCCTGTAGTTTTTTTGTTGTTTTTTTTGCCTTTTTTTTTTTTTTTACAATGGCATATGTTAAGGAGCTGTGCTTTGTAATGCAGAATGGAGTACAAGAATGTATATTATCACTTTATTTATACATGTGTTTTGGACATCCTCATTTTATTTATACACAGCCTAAGAAAAATGACACTTTCAGTGCTGCCAGCTAAGAACTGTTGGATTCCTGTAGTGAGATTTGAAGAAAAGTATTAAATTATGTAGACACTTCACTGAGTTCTAGTAGAACTAATAGTGCAAATTCACGCAATTTGCATGAGCATGATTAATTTTTCAGTTAATGATCCTGCTTGTTATGCTTATAGATTCCACATGTGCTTTGTATACAGCACACAAGCAAACAAAATATACATATGGGAGTGCTGCAAAAGCATACATATACATGCAGTAGGTTAAAGGCCTGATTCCATAGCTGCCTTCGAATGGAATTCCTGCGAAATTTGCTTTAATGGTAATATCATGGGAAGATGCAAAATATCTGCACAGACAGGCTCTAAACTAATGTAGTTCCAGGTAACTCGTCAACTGCAAGGCAGAACAGTAAAATGACAAAGTTCAGAAGCCATCTTTGATAACCACGTGGCAAAGCTGTACTCATTTGGAATATTACCAGAAACAGAGAAAAGTGTGTAAGGATAATCAAGTATTTCCTCTGCTGTGCATTGTATATTTAATGGACCACACAAGATTTTACCAGAAAGGCCTATTTCACAAATGTTTTAAAGCCACAAATGCCTGGTGATGACATAACCATAAAATACAGCTTTTAAAAATCCTTCATCAAGGGGATAGGTTCTCTGATGCATTATATCAGCAGCATTGATTTAAAAATGAAGAATTGATTATAAAATTGGATTCCAATTTGAACTCTGTGAGTAAATCCAGATCTTTGCTCAAACATCAGTTGAGCTGAGATCTGGACTGTGTTTGGTTTGGGAAACAGAACCTCTGGTTTCTCGGTGAGGTCCTGCTGCCACTGTTAGAGAAGTTGTTTACATAAAATTAAATGAAAATTAATCCAGGCAGGATTTATGAGAAATCAAGCTTGACTGGATGGTGGGTACAGTCTATAGGTATCCTGCCAACACTTAACCACCTTTTGTAACGCAAGTAAGTGTTTGTAACACCTTGATGTGTATTTAACTTAAATTTGGGAAAATACATTTCTGTATCGGTGGGGAACGACAGCTCTGAAAACTTTACATCTCGGCAGCTGCAGATACCTTCTCAGAGTTAGCCCCTACAGACCCCAGGGTGGGCAGACAAAAGGTCAGAGATGAAAGGACAAAACTATGATGTGCCGACAGCACATTGCCTCCCAGAGCCACAGGCTGTCTTGCAGGTGGTGAAATTCCACCCAAACCAATGGAACTTCCTGGCTTCTGCCACTCCTTAACGCCATGGCATGGGTTTTTATTGCACAAGTAGCCCGACTCAGTTCCAGTTCTTGCACTTTTTCTGGGGAAGCTCCTCTCAAATGTAAAGTTGTCAGTTTGATTCTCAGGTTGCTCCTGGACCATAAGCTTCTCCTGCAACCTATCATCCCACCGTGGCTTTAGATGCAGAGTGCTTTGCCTGTGACAGCTGGCTGAAGCAAAACTGCTTGGCGTGACATTTTGCTGCATGAATCAAGTCTTTTAACGGTTGGCAGACGGTGTTTGGTAACAGCTATGTTTGTTGCACAACTTTGCACTACATTTAAAATACCTTCCTTTTCTTCTTTGGGCCAGCATATTCCCAGATGCTGTGTCTGTGTTTGCATGCAAAGAGAAAAGGTACAATGTCCATTGTCCTTCACCTAACCCAGTTTGTTGGTATAGCTACCATCTGACACGCTTGGGGGGGAAACCTGTGCTTTCGAACACTGGTAAGGCACAAGTTGCCTTTTGTGGTAAGCTAAGAGAAGCCCGGAGGCTACAGCAGTTAGCCCTGCACCTGCGGGGAGCTGCAGGAAGAAGTCTGACCCTGCCAGCCCCTCCTTTCAGTGCACCTCCAACAGCTACAAGTGACTTCGGCAACCCAGATGAAAATCTGGTGATCAAAACATTTTTATTTGCCTCTGCTGGGCACTGGATCAGCTGGCGTGAGGTAACCCAGAGCTGCTGCAGTGCAGTATAACCAGTCCTGTGGCAGCTCGGGTAAATATACCCGTCTGTCCAGGAAGGGGGTAAACCTGGTGGACCTTCTGGTCTTCTGTGCATCTCCAGGTGTGTTGTCACCTCCTCAGCATGCATTGGACTTTCGTATCAATCCAAGGCTCTGCCAGTGGTGAAAGGCAGGAATTCATTCCTGACCCCATGAGTCACCCTCCTATGTCAGGGAGCATGCAGTTTCATCACCCTGGCCATTATTTTACCTTTCAGCTGAGTAGTTACAGGTACCATTAATCTATAAAATAGATGTAGGCAGACAGGAGGACGTCATGTAAAGTCTGCAGAGACACAGAACCAACAGACAAAAAAAAAAAAAGAAAAAAGAAAAGCCAGCTTGAAAACATGACCCCAACTTTTTACTGTTGTGTGTTCCAGGGAAATGATTTATTGTTGGCATGTACCCATGTCACAGTGGTACTCAGGACAAAGTAAAAGTCACGGTAGTCACTCAGGCCCTTGCTTCTGTCATTGTATTTTCAGATATTTCAAGGAATGAGGTAATGACTTTTAGATCAAGGTCATTTTCAGCTGCATCAATTATTTCACTTTCTCCTGGCAAAAGCATCTGCATACCTCTGCACAATGTTAACTACCAGGCAAATGTTTCACTGGAAAACCTGACTGTTCTCAGCCATACGGAGTGCCTGGTTCATACATTAAATGAGTTTAATCATTTAAACTTCTACTATGTAACTTGGAAACTGGTATGCAGCAACGCTGCATGTTCCCAATTTAATGTGTTTAAAACAAATTTAAGTGGGTTCCGATGTACTTAGTCACTGCTATACAAAGGAGAGACCCCATATTTCAAATAACAGGGCTTCAGCGCAGAGATGACGTTAGTGGTGGGTAATAAGCTGAACTATCTATCAAGATATCAAGCATGAAACAGATGGTGAGAAAAAAAAAAGGTCCAGATACATTTACAAGCCTCTTAACATGCTCACCCATTTAACTCACCACAAGGTCACAACTCAATGTCTTAGACATACGATCCCCACTTCAGCTAGAAATGAAAGCAGGGTTAATAAAAGGACCGTTATGGAAGACATTGTGGGGCTTAGCCAGCCTTTCTGGAAAGGGAAAATGGTCCATTGTCAAACCTTTCAGGTCTCTGCTTGCCTGCACCGAGTCTTGAATAAATGATTTGTAGACCTGCATCCACTGACTGCTCCACTGGCTCAGTATGTTAGGAGCGATTTGCTCTAATGACTTAGCTCCAAAAAAAATAATTCCCTTACTTCAGTACACTAATTTGGGGGACCGGGGTGTTCTTGGTTGTAGCTCTTGTGGTTTTGTATTCATAAAGAGTTGAGGTTAATCAGTCAAATCTTCCTGTGTCCTAATCTCTTATACCACTGTAACTCAGTCATGTATCTGAGTGCTTGTCAGCTGGCCATGAAGGTCATCCCTCTTTATTTGTGGGATTACCTCTCTTACACCCCATTCTTGAATTCTCACACAATACAACCTGACTATGTACACACTTTCTTACAGCATAGATTAAAATGTTTAAGAACCTCTGGTAAAAGTTATACTTTTATTTAAAGCCTTCATTCTAGTAGCTAGGGAATTGATGTCAGATAGAAAATGATTTCCCAATGGTTTGGTTTTGTAGCAAAAGTCTTCAACTTTTATGTAGATAGTCTTTGAAGTTCGAAATTGTTGTTAGACTATCAGATATTGTTTGAGGTGTCACTCATTTTTTTTTCTTTCTATTATGGGAATGGGATCTTAGCAAAGAATTATTGTGGTAGAAAATGAATGTATGACTGACACTGGAAAGAAAGGTGTTTATGGGGCATATACAAGGGGAATTGTTGTGGAACCTAGACCTGTCAATATAATCTCAGTTAATTCTCTAAGTGTCTGGTTTCTCACTGAAAGAAGGCAGGGTTAAATCTCTAAAGACATAATACTTGAATATGTCATCCATGGCGTGGAATATTTTCTAAAATATCTTTCTGCTTGTGTAATTTCATGTTGCTGGGTTATCTGAGCCACACCCCTAGTTTGAAACAGGGGGGTGTGACTGCCTTTTGGGCTGCAGTTGGCTCAACCTGCCTAGAAAAATACACTTCCTTTCCCTGTTTTCAGGATAGTTTGGTCGTATGCGATCTTTGGCCTCCCACCTCCTGTTTTCTGGCCCCGTGTGACTCTTCCACCACTGTTTTCCTATGAAGAGGAATTGAGCATGGATTGGACCGATAGGTGGCACACAGAGAGCTCTTAAGTAGGCTTAAAAAAAAAAAAAAAAAAGGAAACAAAGAGAAAATGAAAATAATAAGACTCCAAATACTACAAAAAAGATTCCAGTTCTGGGTTAGGTTTGTTTTTTTCTTTTTTTTTTTTTTTTCTCTCCCATCTTCTGCCTTTTTATTTTTCCTTTTCTTTTAAAACTTAAGTGAGGTCTGGTTATCTGCAGAGAACAAGAACACTGGTCTGGATTTTTATCAGTGTATCAAACTCTCTACTACATCTTTAGCCTTCCTAAATGAATCTGGAGCTTAAAGCAGTACTGCCAGGATCAGAGCATTTGATAATCTTTTCTCTGACTCCCATTGAACATGGATGGCCAGAAAATGCATAAACCAGTCAGCCACATAAAGGAGATAAGAGCAGCTAGATTTGGACAAGCCAAGTAATGAGTGGTGAAGTGTATGGAGGTTAGACTAAATATGAAAGAAAATCTGGGTTCAGGCAATACCATCCCTAAAGAACCTACCTCACAAATATTCAAGAGCACTGCAGAAGTTTTCATGCTATTCTCTGTAACCCTCCTTGGGAAGGAGTGCAGTCAGGCTCTGTGTATTTTCACATCTCTAAAAGCACAGGAGACAGTCAATAAAAATAGGATGGCTGTCTTGAGATTACTCCCCCTCCTCTATGTTCTGAAGGCGACAGAACGGAGTGGATAGCGAGCAACCTGCTTGCCTTGGGTGCAGATGGCTTTAATTGTCATTCCCAGATGTTCTGCCTCTTGAAGGTCAAATTCACCTTGTATAAATCGGGCTGGAACCATCCAGAGAAAGCACAGACATTTTATTTGAAAAAAAAATGTAATAAAAGAATGTCCTTCTTTCTTGTTATTTCCTTGTAAATTTAAAGGGAACAGATTGAGAGGGAGGCCTGGCTGGCACAGGTCATGGTAATGCGATATAGAAGCTTTTGTCTGGAAGATGTGTGTTCAAATCCAGCTTTATATCACTGCGGTTAAAATATTGTTATTTTTTTGGCTGGTGGAGCTCAGCTGTAGGTGTCAGTCCAGATTCAAGACTCTTGCTGCCTACATTTGACAGCATCACTTCTTAAACATGGTGATATGAAAACCGAGCTCAAGAGAGAACTGCTGAACGAAGAATCTGTTGGATCAGGAAAGGATACACGTCAGTAAAGCCAGATGTGCAAGGAAACTGATGATGCTTTTACCTAGTCTCTACTTGTTCTGTAATGGTGGAGGTCACTCTGGTGTCCAAACTGGTCATGTTGTGCATCTCCTCCACACAGGAGACTTGCATTAATATTAACATTAGAACAATGCAGGCTTCTGCCAGTCTTGCATAGATGTCACTACTTGATCAAAAATTGCCCTCCTCATGTACTGGGTTATGTTGTTACCTGTGCCTGTGCTCTCATCTGAAACCATCAAACTTAGTGCCAGTTTTACAGAAGTAGTTCTGTACATTCTGCCTTGGGACTGTTCCCTTTTAGTGCAGGTTGCACTAACTATAGTACAACTACTCGGCTGACTAAAGCTTTGTAGTGTTTCACATTTTCAAGGATTTGTTTTGAGTTAGCTAATCAAAACTGAGGACATATATATATTTTTTAATATATAAGTGAGAATGATGTCTTTTGCTCTCCCTTCAATGACTTTTTTTTTTAAAGCAGATGTTTTAAATATCGTGAAACACATCCAATTTTGTTAACTATAATAATAAATGTATAAAATACTTACACTGCAGAAACATGAATCACATGGACTATCAAATACATTCCTTTGCTGTATTACCACATCATGTAATCCTATTCACAAAAACGTATCAATCTCCATCGTGAAACTAGTCTGACTGTTCATTTCTCTTTCCTCTCCTTCTTCTGTCAGAAGTCTGGTCTATCAGCTCACTCCATTGGGGTTGGAAACATTTTTCTTCTGTCCAGTGTAATTTATTAGCAGACAGACATATATTCACTTGTTTTTGTGTCAATAACGCACAGCTTATTTTTTAAGTGTACTGTAATTAGGTGGAAACATACTGTTATGTCAGGCATCACCAGATGGGGCTTTTACACATAGTCTGCAAAGCTTTTTTTTTTCTTTTTTTTTCTTTTTTTTTCTTTTTTTTCTTTTTTTATTTTTTTATTTTCAAAGCACATGTGCAAGCTTTGACTCTGGGGAGGACATACTGCAGAGTTGTTTTCAGTTATTTAGGCAGCTTCGGAAGCAAGACCGTTGAGTGAGCATTAAGATGTTATTTTTCTTGAGTTTGGATTAGAATCAGTTACTGAGACAGGAACCAAACTTCAGTTTTAGAAGTCCTCAGATGTCTCAAACAGCACCAAGAAGTGAGAGGCAGGCAGAACTACCAGACATCTTTTAAAATCTCAGATAAAACCTATATTTTTTCAAGATGATGTTGTATTCCTGTATCTTCTTTTTTTTTTTTTTTTTTTTTTCCCAGAAGCAAAAGAAATGATTTTTTAGGATTTCAGCCTTATCATTTGATGATTTCTCTGGGCAATTTTGGAAGAAAGGAATGAAAATTATACATGTGATAAATGTGTATTTTAATGGAGAAACAGCTAGAAATTCTAAAGGTGATTAATTAAAGGAAAATTAAGGTGCCATTAAGCAACTGTTCAGGGTAATTTCACAGTGGAAAATTTACAGATTCAAACACAGCACTTTGTAAATATAAGCCATGAGATGAATAGAAAATTTTTATACGTGACATTTATTCCCTTACTTTTCTTGTGGACTGAAATATTTTGCCTCCATGATCTCAGAAGTTCTGAAATCCCAAATACCTGTGATTCATATTCCCATATTTTGTGCTGCAAGCAGAGAGCCTTGGAATGAGACATTTGGTGGATAATTCAAGACATTGAGAAAATACATCAAAGTTGTTGTGCACACTAGGTCTTGTACTGTAAGTTGCATTCAGGGCTGGAATAATCATTATCTGCTGCATACACAGATCCCAAATGCTAGAGTGCTTTTTGCAGCCTGAGCCCAGGACAGAGAGATAAGTATGAAAAGCAATAAAGGCAAATACTGAAAATCTGGAGAATATACCAATCCCCAGAAAAAGAAGCCTTATATAATGTAACGAGTATGGAAGTAACTGTATGGGAGTCCAACCAAAAGTAGGAGCAAGGTCAGAGTTTGGAGAAACACTTTTGAGTATATGGAAACTAGGAAAATTGGAGTTTGTTGGCCAGGTGCTTGCAATGTAGCTGTGTTCCACCCTTGGTCTATTGATTGTGTTGGTGAAGAAATTTTGTGGGGGTTATTTGCTGGGAGGCCGAGTTTAGCTATCGTTAAGGGTCTATGTCATGCATTTGTGTGGTGTGGTGGAAGCTTGTGAGTGAGGTCGATGTGGATGTGGTTTGGATTAGAGTTTTAGGGGAAGAAAAATGCACACAAAAACCAACCAACCAACCACTGTCTTACTGATCTTTTGTACATTCATGAGGTGAACTGTAATGCTTGGGGTGGAAGTTTTTATTCATGCCCGTTTGTCAGCAGAGAACAGGACATTCACTATGGATTCTAGGGTTCATAAAACCTAGCTTCCTTTTCTTCCTGATCTTTAAATCATATCAGGCAGGCTATGGTCTCCTAGCCTTTACCTGGACTGACATCACGAGTAGAACTGTCTTTGTATCTGGTAATACATGAGTGCCAGGGACGGCCTAAATCAGAGTTGAGCAGTCAGAGGGCCCCTATGCACACACTACACACCACAGCTCTCATTGCTTTTGCTAACACTTTGCAGACGTGTGAAGGGGACAGGTTTATTCCCAATACTGCTTGGGAATGTTAATGTCTTTGCTAAGCTCTTGATACTTTTAATGTGTATTTTAAAAAATGCACTGGAAATGAACTGGCAACCTTGGAAATGTGCATTTTTAAACCAAAGTCAAACAGGCTAGCACAGCAGTCATCAACATCAACGGACTGAAGTTCACCTTTTTGCATTGTTCCCGTAGCAGGTTAGCAATGGTCCCTGAAGTTCCCCCAAAATCTCAGCTCAATAATGGTGAAGCCACCGTGTGGATACTTTAAACTAGTAAGGAAGAAAAGCCAGGATAGAAGGAACTAATAAGTACACAACAAAACTGTTCTGCTCTGCAGTGTGTTTGAGGAGGGGAAAAAAAAGATATAAAAAATAAATAATAAAAAAAGAAAACACAACACAGAAGAAACAGATGTATCTGCCAGAAGTTAAATACACATCTGTTAAGGATGCTCTTCTCATATTTGGGGTCAGAAAAATATGTACAAATGTAGCACCTTGCTGATTGACAGAAAATCCTCAGTTCTGGCACTGAGAATCTTGTTTTCTTGACAGCACTTTGTTTTAAGGCTAGAGGCAGAAAAATGTCTTATGCTTGTCCTTAAACTGGAAGGCCCTTTGTTCAGGATACTTATACCATTTGCAGATAATGATGTGCATTGCAGTTTCAGCTGTCTGCATATGCATTTTTATGTTTTTTTATGACAGCTCTGCGTACTGAACTAAAAGGCCATTTAGAGCTGTCAGGAAGTGACAAGCATTACCCTTTACATTTACAATTCTGTTAGCATGCGTTGTCAGGTGGGCTCACCATTCCACCGACATATGATTTTCTTTGAAACCTATGTATGACTTTAATTTAATACAGCAGTCTCAAAAAAAAAAAAAAAGAGGAAAAGAAAAAAGAACCTTATTAAGATTTCCTTTTCCATTTATCTTTTTTTTTTTTCTTTCATGTAGTTCTTTTTTCCACTCTTTTTCTTTTTACTGTTTTCTTAAGCAAGAAGCAGGGAAAGAGACAAAAGTAGCTGTCTAGGCTAGAACATGGCAACAAGCCCCTATGTTCCAGCCTGTGATGTTGCACAGAAAAGAGTTGATTTTTAGTCCATTGACTTATGGAAAAAAATAAAAATTGCTACCAGGATATGCTAAATATTGAACCAACTTCTGAGAATGGAAAGATCAGAATATCTGTGGCTTACAACCATGACATGAACTACAATAAATGTATATGATTTTCTCTTAGCTATCAATTCAACAATCCAGATGAGACCAGTTTTCATCCCTATGGGTCAATTTTGAATGCGCTTACTCCTGTTGAGGTGCCCCCCAATCTTCTTTCTGTTGGTTCAAGTTACTTTCTAATACAACCAGAGAAAAAGTCCTCCTCCTGAAGACACCGACCATCAGAACCAGGCTCTCCTCTGCTGAGCATACAGTCCGAGTAGATGCATGCTCAAAGCAAGGGAGGGAAGCGGAGGCACTGAGCTATGGGGAAGGTTCAGCTTTATTCTCAGCTGGATAGAAAGTGGTTAGGAGTATCCAAGTGACAATTAAAGCAACAATCTCCGTGTGAACAGATTTTTGGCTGTATTTTTATATGGTGATGATACGGATATATTATTTAACTGCTGACAGTATGTTCAGTCTCTCACAGGCCCCAGCAGAAGATGCATCCCCAAAGAGCTCGTAGTCTGGGCAGCAGAGGCTGTCTCAGTCGTGCTCCCCGGATTGCACAGATTGTGACTTGTTATTGAGGGTAGTGTTTGACTGACTCATACCGCTTCAGATCGAGTCATCAGTATTGTGTGGCTGGAAGGACTGGATAATATTAAAAATAACACAAACATTTTTCTTGGTAGGGTTTCAATTTGCTTGTTACATTTGTCCTGATCTCTTTTTTCCTTTTTTTTTTTAAGGTGTTATATGCAGGCCAGCTCAAATGACAGGGCTATTAGCTCAGTAAATCCGGTTGTTATTGATAGGTAGTGTGGAGAGATCTGTATAGATAGTTTTGTAGTTCAAGGAGGCATTGGAAGAATTAAGGATCAGAGCACAGTGTGCTTTGGAGTAAAATAACATGTGGCTAAATGCTGAGGCAACTTTGACACTGAATTCCTTTCCTGTCATTGCATAAAGGCAAACCCTAAACATTATTTTTAAGCAGCTGTTTTTATGCATACTAGCTGACACATCTGAATCCATGTTTCTATACTTCCTAAGCTCTTCATCTGTCTTAAATATATGCTACAGACATGTTGCATACCCAGGCAGACACAGGCTCACCGAGGTCATCTTTGTCTGCAAACCACCCTCCCTTTCTTCTGAGGACCTCCACTTTACAAAACCATAAGGTATTTTTTTCCTCTTCTAGTTTGTGAGTGTGCACATTCATCTGGGCTGTTTGGGTAGGTAACTTGATAATGATTCACCTGAAGTCAGTGATAGTATCTCAGTTTCAGTGGAAGGAAGCCAGATCCTTTAGGTTTGAAGAAGGAAAACAGAAATAAATATCCAACAACCTTATTGAGATAGAGATTGGCGATGTAATTTACTGATAGAAATGCCCCAAGGAGGCTGGCACAGGGAGTGATGATAATAAAACTGGTATTTTATAGTATATCCTCAAAGACAGATGGTCATAGTCTGAACTTAGTGACCCCCTGCCTCCCCCGAGCCATTGTGCAACTCCCATTGACCAGCACTGAGATCCCCACGCACTCTCCCTTGAAAGTTTCTTGGGCAGCAGGAAAGTAAGCAATCCTTTAAAATTTCTGACTCTTAGCTTGATTCCTGCTTTCAGGAAGAGGCAAGAGCTCCTTACACCAGCTTTCCCTGATCCTGCCCAGGCTGGGACTTGCTGTTCTTAAGAAAAGGGGGAAAATTCCCATGCATTCATCCCTTCTTCTCCTTTGTCACTATCTAAAATTTTGCCCTAACCTGTAATACTCTGCAGGGACCAATTACATTATCCCAACATAGACATTTTCCATTAACTGCCTTTACAAGGTTTTCTTATTCTCTTCATCGACATTCTGACTTTATATCAAATTTAAGCTCCGTGTAGGTAAAGAAATAGAGGCTGTATGTGCACATAATCCTGTCTGCATATAAATGTGTATATTGAAGACAAATATTTGTCTTTACAAGGTAGTCTTGAATATAGACCAGATTCCTTCTTTGCAGATGTCCATTCCTCAAGGCCACAAAGAATTTAGCAGAGTTTTTTTACCTTTTATATTTTCTTATGCCTTTTCATACAGCTAATTCTTAAACTTACATTTATTTGTTTTGTTTTGTTTTCCCAAGAGTTACTGAGCTAGTCTGGTCTTTGCCAAAGTCCTGAAGTTATTAAACCTTCTCTTCGTTCATTATATTTTACTCTGGGGGCTGGAAATTCCTTATTGGATCTTCTTCTATTCACAGTTCTCCAAAACCGTCTCAGAAGTGTGACCTCAAGACATATTTTCAGAAGTGCTCTAGTGCCATTCTTCTCTTTTAGTAGATGTCCAAGCTTCAGAATAATTTTTTTAATTGTATGACGCTTTTGTAGTTAGGCTAGAAGCAGAACCTACATGAAGGAACAAGGGTGAAGGAATTATTTCATATAAGTTCACTAAAAGCCAGGCTTCTCTTTTATTGCTGAACCACCAAAGAGACTGGTTAAGGTTTTCTGTGACTGAGCCCTCTGTGACATCAAACTGTAATTTTAATTACATTTCATTTTAACAGCCTGTGCAGGGATGCACCCATAAACTGGCAATCCACACCTAAATGGTGGTGATGACAGTTGCAAAGAGGTTATATGATCTTTTCTCATGGAGACATCAGTTAACCTGCATTAAGTGTGAGATATTTTGCAGCAAATCTGAATTATTCATGGCATCTCTATGGGATCACAGGAATTGCCATGGTGGATCAGATTGCTTGTCCATCTAGTTCAGTATCCTGTCTCTCATCTTGAAGAGTACAAGACAAGACATTTCAGAGAAGGATCCAAGAAATCTCAGGGACAGCAGCCATGGGATGACCTGCCTGTGGGGAAAATTTCTTCCTCCCTACCTTCCCCTCAGGCAGCTGGTGGGTTGGATATGCCCTGCGGCTTAATGGCTTTTATCACATATTCAGATTTAATCTCATTATTTTTATTTGTTATTTGGATTGCAGTAGCTCCTAGAGAAGTCAGATGGGTCAGGTCCCCTGATCGTATGCACTGTACAAACACAGAGAAAATGACAGTCCCTGCAAAATATCTTTGTAGATGCTCTCATTATCCATGTCATCATCTCTACTTATTCATCATTTAAGCTTCCTCTGGAGTTGCTTCAGCAATTGAGAGAAATTCATCTTGCTATTTCTCCAAGACTCCTTAAGTCCTTCAGTATTTTGTTAGTTAATCCCTCCCATTTGTGGACTTCCTTATAAAAGTTTGGATGTGAGGAACAGAGCAGCAGTGATGGAAGTGCATCAGTGTTTCTGAAAATTTAAATTAAATAAGAAAAACAACCAAACCCAAAACCTGCGATGACATTCACTCACTTCGGAGGCCCCTTTTCTTCTGTGTAAAGTGGACTCAGTCTACAGCTGAAGTGACAATTTTCACTTGTTGATAAATAATTCCTGTTCAAAGTTTTGACCCCCCAACTCTCCTTTCTGGATGCAGAAGGATTGTTGTCTTCAGTCCTCTTACAGAGTGAGCTTTGCACTCAGTCTTGTTGAGTTTGGGTTTGGTTTGGTGATGCCTTTTGCACAAAACCTATTACCCAGTTGTAAAACTATTAATTGACATATTAATGCTGCCTCCTAGTAAACGATACCGTAGCGTCATTTTAGCTACAGGTATTATCCAAGTAGCTTGTAAAAGGAACCTTTTGAGAACTCTGAAAATTCATTAGGAGATTGTGGGGAAAGCTTTCTGAGAAGGCAGCAGCAATACTGCACTGACAGTTTCTTGAAAGAAAATCACCCTTTCCCAGGGGTGTGTGCATCTACTTCCAGAATAGGGGTTGCCCCGAACACAAGTTATGCTTGTGCTCCTTTGAGTGCCACCATAGAGAAGGCTAGGAATATAAGTTCTCCTAAAGTGAACGTCGATCAGATTAATTTTGCTAGTTGAGCTCTGAGGATTTTATTTATTTTTTTTTACAGTTTGGCAAAATATTTAATTTTAATGCCAGACCAAATCACAGAAGCTGAAATAAAACCTGCTAAACAAATCCCAAAGGACTTCCCCTTCTTGAGTTTTTATCTTTTCAATTAGATGAAATGAATTATTTTTTTAAAAAAGGAAGGAAAAAAAATCCTCATGTTTGAGATTTTTTTTGTTCCTAAACCACTAAAAGTTTTTAGAAGCTTTCAACCAATTCTACAGGTGTTTTGCTGGGATTGCTTTCACAGGGGACTTATTTCTCAGGTGTTTCATCCTGCAGCTTTTGGCATTGCGTGTTTCTGTTGGCCTCCTTTTGTCCCCATTCAAAGTTATGCAATTATAAGAGGACAGGATTTTTAAGTTATATTACTTAAATATTAGTTGAAGCAATCTCCATCCCCCTGCCTTCTCACTGTCAAAACTGCTGTCTTGTAAATGGTGAGCATTTACAACCCTTTATTCCATGTCTGAATATGAATTTCAATTCAGCTAGCAAGAAAGAAATTAAACATAGCAAGTAGAAACAAGACCCAAAATATTTTAGGTACAATCTGTTCAGGCAGGAAAAGGATAGAAAATAGTGACAGATGTTTGAAGTCCAAGAGATATGAACTCCTACGGTAGCTGTAAAAGTCTCTTTCAGAGAAAAAGGGGGGGGGGGGGGGGGGGGAAACAAACAACAGTGGCGCTTTTTCCTTCAAGAAATTTCACTGGAGTCTGAGCATCAAGCGCGCAGAAAGCAAATGATTATTTTATAGGTTTACACATTAAATGACATGTATTTCCACAACTTGTCAGAGCAATCAGAGTTACAGATAAGATGGCTGAAGACCCCTTGATGTTAAAACAAGAGGTTGGCATGATGCTCATGAAACAGCTTTGGAGCATCTCCTCAGGATGTACGTGGATGCTCAGGATTGCAGCGGTGGAGCATGGCTTCCCAGGGATAATGTGGCCCCAGGAATGTGTGCTTCTTCCGAATTACTACTCTCTAGGTCAACCTGAACTTAGGCAGAATAATGGCTCAGACTTACTGCACAAAGTGATCGTGTTCAGCCTCCCTTATGTGTCGCAGGAGCTGGGGAAGCAGGGTAGAGAAAAAATTTGCATTGCCTGATGGGTCTGGTACACTGTGTTTGGGGACAAATATAGTAAAACCTTTATTTGCTTTAGAAGACTTGCTCTCTGTTTGCGTTTGTATTTCATTTCTGCCTGCTCATTTTCAGGCACTGTTCTATTTATATCCACATCTTTTGGGAAGCAGAAAATTGCTTTACTTGGACCTTTCAATCATGATCTTTTCCATATGAGTTGATCTTTGCAATTTTCCAAGCGCAGGTAACTCTTCCTGCAACCGCCAGAACTTCTGTCTGATAACATTTTGTTGTAAGGAGAGATCTGAAGGTCTGCTGCAAACGATGGCCAAGCACAGGCTTCAGTAGTCTCTCTTCTTGTCCTCTGGAAAAACTGATTGGCACACTAAATTTACTATATAGGGCGTTCATAATAAGTCCCATGCTCACAGATTGCCTGGCTGATGTAGAACAGAAATTTCTAAACTCTGGTCTAAGAATTAGCACTATTTATTTGTACACTGCAGCAGCCTCAGCCCTGGGCTAAATTCAAGGTCCCCCTGTGATAAGGGCCAGGCAAACACACTGTCAGCCCGATTCGCCCCAAGGATCTGCAGCCTAACAGGAGACGCTGGAGCCAGGGCTGGAGGAGGGCTTGCTGGTGGTCTTGAGAGCACTTGCTGGAGTTCCTCAAAGCTGATTGATCACACGGTGCTGGCAGGCCTCCTCCTTTCCAGCTGGTAAATGTCATTAAAAGACAGCTATAAATACATTAAATACTTTCCTAATATTAGTTTTCCATGTGATCCGCGGCTGCTGTTGCCACAGGGAAGCTGATCAAGAATGTGAGAGGAGGTGATGTCGGCAGCGATGAAGACGAGGGGAGGGCTGTGCAGTTCTGCCTCTCCATTAAGACGTGATCCACGTGGGGCAATAACCTGCGAAGGCAGAGGAGAATTAGTGAGGGAGCATTTATCTGTTGGTTACTACTCATTGATTACTTAAGACAAAAAGCTTGGCTCTGGGTCTTTGCTCAGCAAATTATGTCATTCTTGCTCACAAAAGGGAGAGCTCACAGTACAGTTTCTAAATTAAAGCTGGTGTTTCAAAATTAAAAGCAGACAGGGCAGATGTGCCTAGGAGAAATTTATATCCATATCTTTTGGGAATCAGCTAATCACTCTGCCAGGACTTAAAATCAACCTTTCCTGTGTAGGACTCAATTGCACCACACCTATATAAGCCACATTGAATAACGTGGAATTAAAATGTTACCAGATATTTCCTTAACTTTGCCATGTGAAAAATGAGGGCAAATACTGATGAAACCCAGAAATTCCAGGGATCCAACAACATGATTTAATAATACTCAAGATGATTTTACAAAGAAAGAGAGGGTTCAGAGTCCAAGTGATCGTCTCTGGCTTAATAGGCAGACATGTAAGATACTAAAAGATTGATTAAAACCATCTGAAACTGGAACATATAGTATTACTGATAATTCTTGTAGAGATATTGTGAGACACATGCATTTATTTTGGATCCCAGGTACGTTATAGTGATGCTATATTGTTTTATAGGAAAACTTGGCCAGAACAGGTCAAAGAAAAATCATTCTTCTCCTCTTTTCCCCCAAAACAGCCATTTTATGGAAGATGTTAAAAATGAGAATCTGCTATTAATTTGCAGAGTTCAGAATGGACCCATTTGATGTTTCAGTTATATTTTTCTTATATCTTTCTCTTTAAGAATAGCCTAGTCAAACTCAGGGTTCATTACTGAATTGGGACGTAATTGTGATAAAAAGCACTAATAAAAATATCTGAAGCATTCACTAAATTAGGATTTTTTTAATAAGGTCAAATATATTTGGAAAACGTTTCACCTACTATAAATGACTTGTTATATTCCAAGAAAAAAACTAATTTTCTTAAAAATTTTCCAAGACCCTTGCATGCAGATGTGTTATATACCAATGTATAAGTTCATAAATAAACACACAAGTATATAGCCACACAGTTGTTGGCTTCTGATATTAAACTTGTCAGCCAGAGAATCATAGAATCATTTAGGTTGGAAAAGACCTCTAAGATCATCAAGTCCAAACGTTAACCTAGCAAACCTAGTCAGTTAACTCTCATAGCTTGGTCACTGAAGCTGGCTGCCAGGCTCTTTCAAAAGGGGGTGTGCTAAGAATTTTATTCCAGCTCCCAGAGTGTATTGGAAGGGGTAAAGAGACTTAGCAGTGATGAACATCCCTCCTGCCGCAGACCTATGCCTTCAGGCCCCTCAGTGACTTCTTGCTGTAGGGTAGCTGCTGGTTGGAAATGGTTGGGGTCTGGACTACCTCGTTAGCAGCCTTCATTACAGACCTCAGCATGCCTGATCTGCAGCAGCCCAACGAAGGAAGAGGCTTTGTCTCTCTTCTTGTGCATGTACTGCATGTATGTCTTGTGCTGTGTTAAAGCACATCCTTCAAAAATGTTTTCATTTAAAATATTTTTAATTTTTGTAAATATTTCAGAAAGTATTCAGGCTGGTTTTTAATATGCTTCCTTAAAAGTTGTGGATTGTTCTGTCAGGGTGCAAGGGATGGAGGAAAACAATGCATATTAAACACCTCTGAAAGACAACATGAAATAGCTTCTTTATACAGTAGAGATGTCACAGCTGTAAAGGTAGCTAGCTTGGATCCTTCTTGGGGATCTCTTCTTTCCAATAATATAACGTTTGATAAAGTTTCTAGCCTTGCCATTTCATGAGATTTTGAATCATAAATCTGTTCCTGCTTCGGGAGTCAGACTAAATAATCCGACAGTGGGCCCCCTGCCAGTGCGATCGGGGAAATAGTACTTTTAGAGGACGAAAAAAGGAAATATTTCTCCTGCGGGTTTTCTATGTTATTCTTATTTTATTTTATTTCTAAATTGCAGCGGTGTGAATCTGCTGATGGGCTTGGAAAGTTGGAATCAGCCCTGGGGGAAGGGACTTGTGGGCAGCGCACAGGTGGAGCAGGCGGGGGGGGGGGACATGTGGAGCCCTGCGTGCTGCCAGCACTCGTCTTTTCTGGGGGTGCAGCCAGGAGGGTCCCCCTGAGCTGTAAAAGGAGCCTCTGCCATCTTCTCCAGGGTTTCCAAAGCACAAGGACCTGGATGGTGCAAGGACACCAGCTCACCTTATATCTTTTGGGACGCTGCCCAGCGGCAGATCCAGCATGGGAAATGTCCGTGCTCCCGTGCACTGAGGAGGTGCCAGGGCAAAGCAGGCAGCATTGCTGGGCTAGTGCGAGGGCAGGGGGCAGTGGGCTCTCTGCGGCTCCGCCGGATGCAAACTGGGGATGCTCATGGCATGACCCATGGGCAGCCCGATCCTGTTAGGAGGTGGGCCTGTCCTTCGTTGGCAGCACAGGGAGGTCCGTAATGGTGAAGGTGCACAAAAAAATAGAAGCTAAAAGGGCCTTCAGGCCCAGATAGTGAGAGTTCCTCTGTAAGACTGATCTGCTGATGTTGCTGAAGTGCATCCAGAAATGTTTTTTGGTTTGGTTGGGTTTTAAGGGCTTTTCATCACCAGGAGAGCTGTCAGTGAGAGCAGTGATCACCAGTGAGGCTGCCGTGAGAGCAGGAGAAGTGCAGTCACCCAGCTCTGCAGCATGAGCGCTGGCTGCTCGTGCTGGCAGCAGGACAGGCTTCAGAAGCCACAGCATGCAAACCCCGGAGGCACCGTGCCTCCTGTTTCATCCTTCAGCATAGAAACATCCCACTGAAGTCTGAAGGAAGAATGCACATGCCCTTTGAGTGGGCAAAGAGACCTTGCCAAGCCTTGCAGATTCAAGAGGAAGTGGGTACAACACACAGCAGAGGGGAAAATAGGAAAAAAAAAAAAAAGAGAGAAAAAAAAAAGAAAAAAAAAAAAAGCCTTACAAAAAAAAAGCCTTACAAAGCCTCACTATGTCTGGAGTACACCAAGCTGAGGACAAAATGAAACTCAATGGGCGGTTTGTGTGTAGGTGAGCTCTCACCCCACCTTCCAGGAAGATCAGGTGTGACAAAGTGGTTGATCGTTGTTTCATTCATTACCTGGGACACTCGAGGCACTGTATAAATCAAAGCAGCCCAGAGAGACTTGCAGAGGGATCATGGCTACCCTTGCACAACCCAAGATGTAGGGAATCTAAACAAAAGAAAATGTAGTTTTCCTCAAAAAAAAAAAAAAAAAGGTTTAAAATGTCATCCGCAACCCAACAACTAATTACCCATGCAAAAAAAGCTTGCAAAACTTGATAAATATAAAAAAGCAAGTTCAAATATATAGAGAGAACCACCCAGAACTCTGTGGTGCCCAGCGATAGGATGAGAGGCAGTGGGCACAAACTGCAGCCCAGGTTGTCCTGTCTGAACATGAGGAAAAAATCCTTGGCTGTGAGGGTGACTGAGTGCTGGAACAGGTTGCCCAGAGAGGCTGTGCAGCCTCCTTCCCTGGAGATACGCAAAAGCCATCTGGACACAACCTGGGTAATGTGTTCTAGGGGACCCCGCCAGAGCAGGGCAGTTGGATGAGATGATCTACAGAGGTCCCTTCCAACCTCAACCACTCTGATTCTGTATAATGTCAGATCAGAGTTTGATGATCGTGCTCTTCATCTCCTAGGGGTCATGAGGAGTCTCCAAAAAGTATGCTTTGGACAGTAGATGGGTGATTTTAGACAAGAAAGACTTCTCCGAACTTGTAGGGCCCTGCTATTTTTCTAGTCATGTTAGTTGTTTTCTGATTACAGTATTATTTGCTGTTGGTCTTCTGGGAGTGCCACTGGCATCATTAATCAAAACCCCACGTTGCTTACCAGTACCGAAGGATCCGTACTGCATCATCAATCATAAATGCAGCGAAGGGTGCGCTCTGGATAGCTAAGGAGAGCGAGAGAGCATGCTGGGGTGAGGGGAAGGATAAGGGAAGAGGCTTAATTATCCAGTGGTCTTTGGTCCATCGCTCATGTTGGAAACATCTCCACAGCTCTATTTTGGTTGTACCTCCCTTTTAAATCCTTGTAAACAGCAGTTAAGATAGAAAGCTTCATTCCGCTGCGCAGGGTACCCCACTGCTTCTCAAGCTATTATTTTAATAAGGCCTATTTTACAATTAAGGCACCATGGGCTTTAAATTACATATAAAATAAAATGTGGAAATTGAAGCATTAAGCACGCGGCTGCCGTCGGAGCCACGGCAGCCTCGCATTAAGCGTCTGCCTGTTCTTCAACAGAGCGACAGAAGGTAGAGGTTTTGTGCTGCGGAGGGAGACGAGCAATAACCACCCCTTCCCAGGGGAAGGCACCACTGTGGGTTTTGCTCGGCGATGTGTTCCCCCCGGACGGGGCAGGATGGTCTGGAGGCAGCAGGATGGTGCTGAGGCTGTGCTGCGGGGCTGGGCGAGGTCCCCAGCACGGCCTCGTAAAGCCCGGTGGTTTCGGTTACGCTTGTTGCCGTTGCCGCGGTCGGCTGTGATGCGAGGAGTGACTCTCGCTCCAGATGGTTGTAAAGGTTAACGAGGAATTTATGCAGAGCTATATACAAATCAGACTGAATCTTCTGGCTGGGAACAACAAGCCACCAACATAAATTCAGTTTTCCGAACATATGTAGCTTGGTCACTAAGGGAAACTGGAGAACGGCAAGCTGCTCTGCAGAACATCACCTCTCACTGCTGCTGGTGGCAGGGAGGGGACGGCATCGCCCATGGCACAGGAGGGGGCCCGGGGCTTCGGGGGCTGCTGCAGAACAGAAACCTCCCTGGGGCCCTGGGAGCCAGCCTCGGGTGCGAGATGCACAGGGACCTCTCCTGACACAGAGCATGGAGGAGGCGTAGGGAGCCTCCCTCCCTCTGCCCAGGTCCCACAACTCCCTTCTGATCGTGCTTTACCTTCTTTTCACTATGTCCATTTGTTTAGGACATTCATCTGCTACCCCACTGTGCCCAAAGCTTGCCTGCTCCTCCCAGAAACAGTGGTCACAGTGGCATGGGACTTATGTTTCTGTTTTCCTGTGTTTATTTATTTGTCAGTTATAAGCAGATTAAAGCAGGGTGCAGCAGAAGCAGCCAAAGAGCTGTGAGGAACAAGGGAATCTTTGACCTGTCTCTGCTGGAGGTGGCCGGTGTGTCCGCACAGCGTGGTCCTCTGCTGAGCGAGCTGTCGGGTAGGGGACAGGGCAGCCTGCTGGAGTTAAAACTCTGGGTTGTGTCTCCTCTGAGAGCAGGGAAAGAAGAGGGAAAGCTTCTGCTTTGCCCCCTCTTTGCGGTCTCCCAGGTCATAAAAGTGTTGGCAAGCACTCTGCCCACTGGAAAAGGAAAGCATATGCTGGTGCACCTTGTGATACACAATAGGACGTACTGTGTGTGTATTGCTATCTGCCTGTCTGGCTCCTCTTTTTGTGAATGTTTCTCCAATTTGATGGAGCATAGTTCTTACCTTTCCTGGATATTTTAACTCCTTGTCTCAAGTGCTTTATTGAATTAATCATTTTGCTTGCTTATATTTAAGATTGATTGTTTACGATTCTCTCCATTGCCTTGCATGCAGCAGAATGGGGCTGTTGGTGCTTTCCCATGCAGGTCTGGCTGGGGCACGGGGCATTGACCTGCTGCTGGCTGGGGCTGCAGGAGAGGCTGAGCTTTGAATCCTTGCTGCTTTATGCCAGCGGGATAGTGGTTGGTGGCTTTCATATAAATCAAAAGCAAAGAAAACTTTCAGTGCAAGACTGCCCTCCTGATCTATTTTACCTTGTGCAATAGTCTATACGAGCAGGAATACTGTGAGCCTGTTTTCAAGCGTGTGCTCCCCATACACTGACCCCCATTACTCACCTTTGGGATTTTTTCAAAAATGTTTTGCCATGCCCTGTCAGCTTTCCCTGTGGAGCATTTCTTCCTGCTGTGCAGTCCTATCTATGGAGTCCCCATGGTGTCAAGCATCGCTGAAGTCCCTGGGTATAGGTGGGATTGACGTGGTTGTAGATCCAGCACTGACCATCAGTGCAGGAAACAATTTTAATCCCCATGTTTGAGGCTGGGAAAAGCGTCCCACGACCACACAAGATGCTTATTATTGTACAATGCTCTGGACCACAAACCAGATTCATAAAGAGCCCAGCTCCACCCTGTCTGGGCTCATAAGGCTTTTTTGGCAGCATCTCTGTCATTTGAAGATGGGCTTGGGGCAGCCTGGAGGAGACTCCCAGATCTCAAAGAGGCACCTCCAGCGGGAGCTCCTTCCTGAGGAGTGCACAGCTGCCCACAGGTAGCTCTGCTTCTGCTTCTCTGGCACTTTTCTTCTGCATCTGAAGGAAACAACAGACGCCATAAAATACCAACAGCACTAGCTCCTTCCCCTGGAGCAGTAAGTCCAGGCAGATTTCCAGTGGCTAACATTTCCGTACATACTCTAGTTCACCAGGCTTGAGGCTTGTCAACCCAAACAAGACTGAGGCTTTCCCTCTGCAATATTAAAAAAGCAAAAAAAAATAATAAAATCATAAATCCTCCTGGCACCGCTGGCTCACGCCACTAAGCTATTCCATGCCAATCCTATTGTTAAACTGTAAGCATCAGTTTCAATACTGTAATAAAATACTGCATTTGAAATTTTACAGTTCCCCATTAACCTCCTTTCTCCCCCTCTCACCCACCTATTACATCATCTCTCTCTCTCCTGCAGCCTGACATTGCTCTGACATAAAACTTGAAGCTTCCCCACCTTTCACTTTTCCATTCTTCCCCTCTTTTTCAGACCCTTTAGCTGTCACTTGTGCAATAGAACAGCTGAGCCAAAGCAATAAAAGCGCTGCACACCGTCCCCAAACACCCTGAGCGGATTTTAAGCCATCCATGCCAAATACCACTGCTTCTCACAGTCTCTCACACATACGCCCCATCTCGTCCCCAGCCTTCATTTTCCCCAGTATGTGTACTTGATACCCAGATTTTTTTCTCCATGCAGGCACTGTTGGTCTGAAACCAGCCCTGCTTTCACAACTTGCCCTTCCAGGGGAGCATTTTGTTCTGTCTGTCTGAGCTGCCAGGCTTTTTAATCCTGGAGACGCCCCATTTGAGGATATTTTGTGGTCCCTCAGGAGCTGGGTAAACAGTAGCTTCACCAAGTGCCATCTGGGTCCATCACTATGCTTTGTGCTGTTCTTTCCGTCCCTCGGCCTTCTTCCTCAACACAAAAGTAACCTCTCTGAAGTCAGTGAAGTCACCATAGCAGAGGAACTCAGCAGATGGCTGAGATCTCCGTAAATTATCTTTTGCTGAGTGAAGGCTGCATGTTCTTCCCCTCTCCCCACCCCTGTAGTTTGTCTGATGGGAGCTGGGCATCCAGGGAGGTGCTGGACACTTGGATGTAGCACCAAAGCGCTGAGTCAAGAGAAGACTTTGCCAGTCCCAGCATAACATTGCAGTTGGCCAAATTCAGTGCAAACATATTGCCATTGACTTTGTTGGTCTTTGTGCAATGAGAGTCTCCACTGCAGTCTCAGCAACTGAGAAATCAGAGAAATAACAGAAGTGGTCTATGAGGAACAGAAAGCGGTTTTGAATGAGTGATGCTTGAGTGGCATTTTTATGTTCAAGGAACCATGTGGATATTCCCTGCTTAGTGCTAACCACCCCATGGGGTGGCCTGTGTCAGTTGGTTCCCACCCTTCTCTTTTGGATGCGTGATCTGGGACAAGATGGGGAGTGGTTTGCCTTGGGTGCAGGTGAGGGTGCCCGTGCTGGGGGTGCCCTTGCTGAGGGTGCTGCTCCTTCACAGGCTGCCACCAGCCTCTTGCCCTCCTTGGTAAGCACGGTTGCAATTTTCATGCTTTAAAAAAAAAAACTAAAAACAACCGTAGAGTATGCTCTGACAGTAACAACAATGTAGAGCTTGTGAAAGTGCCAAATTGAGTCTTTTTCTGTTTTTTATTTTTTTAACTTTATCTTCTGTTTGGTTCTCTTCTACTTTCAGTGTCAAATAAGATGAGATTTTTAAACTGCTGCTATTTCAGTTTTGTTTGTCCTCTATAATAATGTGGATTTCTGATGTTTGTTCCTTGCATAAGAGCTGGGAATATTGAAGACTGGCTGCATTGTGAGCTCTCCCCATCCCTGTGTTTTATACATGCACACACACCTCGAGTCTGACTCTGATCCGCCAGTGATCTCAAGCCTACCTAGACGGACCACGCTCTCTAGGGATCTGTCTGCTGCATCCGCCTCAGGCCTTTCCTGAAGAGAGACAACTAATTGGGAAAAATTATGTTGCATTACGTGTGGTAGCTCTGTGATGTGGGCTCTCGTCTGCAGGGAGCTCGGCTGAGGCCTCCCAAACTTGCTGATGGCTCACGAAAGCAGCAAGGGCTGGCGAATCATCGAGGCAGATGTTTGTGAGGTGGAGGGTTTTAGAGATCCAGGCTGAGGGTTCCAGTTCAGCTTCATGATTAATTAGCGAACAAGTCCAGTATGTGGGCTAAACTGTTAACATTAGATCTGACAATGGACATCCAGGCTTTTCAAATGCTCTAATTGATGAGTTTATTTTTTAAAGGCTCAAGGGTCTTATTTACCTTTCAGAGTTTCAGCCTACACGCTGTTTTTATTTTGGGTGGAAAAAAGTGCTTTGACATAGAGGGTGAACTTGGCTACCTGCATGCTTGCGTTTAGCTTACTTTCCTTCCAAACCTCCCTAAGGGTGCAGGAAAGAGAGGGGGAGAAGACGAACGAGGCAGTGACTATCAGATTAATTACAGATGCTGGGTTAGCTGCAAAAAGTAGTGGAGAAGGAGGAAGCGAGGGAATAAAGTCTGACCTCATCCAGTCTTTTCTTTAAAAGAAATGAGCAGGTAGACTTGTAGAGAAGCTGTGAGCGAGACCCCAGCACTGCTCTGCTGATTTCATCGGAGGATGCCCACTTACACGAGCTGAAATTTAGCCTGCAAAGGTTTCATAGCCTGTAAATACAGTTTAAGGCAAAGAAGATACATAGGTTTGGGAAAGGGGAGAGCTTTCCCCAAACAAATAGAGACTCATCTAAAAATACCAAAATAGGTTATGTGACTCCTCAGTTGCTTTCAAATTATGTGGCAGGATCATATTTGTCCTCCCATGGAGCTTGTCCCCTGTCTGTGACTGGTTGTGGCTGAACGAGGGGACATTTCAGTATTTATTTTCTTTCTGTTGATTTCAACCAGATTGCCCGTGCTCTGCTTAATGTAGTGCCTGCTGTAGAAGTGGGGCGAATATTCAGTCACATTAAAAATAAATCCAGAAATAGCAGCTTATAAATTTGGATTTTTCTCCTATTATTATTTATGGGTGAATCCTGTCAGATGCATAAATACAATATCTTTGTAGGCCAATGCTGGGATTTATATCAAAAGGGTTCTAACATATACTTCAAGTACTCAGCTGCAACTATTATAAGCTATTTCATGTACAACTAGAGACAAATGATCTCTCCCATGTTTGTCTTAACGTAAAATGCAGTTGGGTTGCTTGAATTCGGTTCCAAACCTCCTGCTTGGGGGAGGGGGACAGGAGATTTATGCCCCTTTAATATAATCAATTCTGAACATATCTTTAGACAAATAATTTTAAAATCTGTGCATCAAGAAACACCTCTATTAATTTCAGGATACATGATTTTATGCGTTTTTCCTGTGCATTAAAAAAGGGATTAAATTTAGAAAAAAAAAAAATAAAAGCTCTTACTCTGTTCAGAAAGCAAATTCTAACAAGAACATTTTGAAATAAAATCCCAGAAGGCAACAATCCCTCCAACAATTAAACTGGGAGAAGGTCCCCTGAGGGCAGACCAACAAAATTTAGTAAAAATAATTGCCGTGCTGGGTCCTTGCTCTATTTTAGCTGAGTATAAGCAGACACACAAAAAAATAACCTACTGAGAGCAAGAACATTCCTACATGAAACAGGCTAACAACAGAGCCATGTAACTACCTGGCCACACCACTCGGCTTTTGCTGGCACGCAGCACAGATTTTTATACTTCAGCCAATATAAAATAACAATCAGGCTATTTACAAGGCTCTGCCAAATATTAACCTTATATCCAATTCTCTTCAAACCTTTCAAAGTCTCTAATGTGAACCATACAAGTTCCTCATTACTTGATAATATTCTGTAACTACGATGTTATGGGCTAGTTATATTTTTTAAAAGATGGTGTGTTTATGCAAAGATAATGGTGCGGTGCATTTTATGCTGAGAAACTCAGCAATTAATTAATTTATAATCCCCCTTTACTCTTCGCCCCCCCTCCGCAAAATAGAATAAAATAAAAGATTAATTTGCTGGAGAAAACAGGTTCACGTTTGCCCTTAAGACAGAGCACAAAATGACTTTAGCATGTGCGCCGCGGTTGGACCAAGTTGGATGCTCACAGCCAGGTGAGAGCTCTTACAGAAGGCAGTTGGGAACGAAGAAAGCGTGGAGCTAACTCTTAAAAACTGAAGATTCTCCCCCAAAGCGAGGAGCTCTTAGGGTGGCTAATTGCGAGACAAAGGCGTCCTCCCTGACCATGGGCAGCACCGCACGGGAGGGCAGCACCGACAGCCGAGCTGCGGGAGGGAGCAGGATGCGCGGCGCGATGCTCCAGCCCCTTCTTTTCTGCGTCGGACGTGCTGCCCTGCATTTTCCTTTTAATTCCTCTCCTTCCATTTTTTTCTGCCGCGCTCTCCCGGAGCATCTCCGTTATCTGAGGAGCCCGGCGGCGGGCAGGGAAGGGGCAGCGAGGCCGAGCGCCCGGCGATGCCCGGGGAGGCGCAGCCCCGGCTAGCTCCGCACTGCCCCGGCCGGAGCTGGGCAGGTGTCCGGGGACCCCCGAGCCTCTGCCGGGCCCTTCCCGAGCCTCGCCGTGAGTCCCCGGGGGCTGTCGCCTCGCAGGATAAGCTTCTGCCCCCCGCAGCCGGGCTCCTCTCTTCTTCCGCAGCATCCGCGAACATCGGCCGGCGAAGGCGCTGCGAGGATCGCCGGGTTTCTTCTCCAAGGGAGCCCTTAAGTCTGTTTCTTTAGACACGTTTTTACCAGCAGTGCTTTTAACAATAGGTTACCAGATCCATCACACAATCTGACTAAAAGCCCGTATTTATTTCCCTAATTTTATAAACATTTAATAGGTCCTTATTAAACACATCAGCCAGCATGATTTAATAACACAATCAGTCTAGAAGTTTAAGAAAATTGAAAACAGGATTTGAATGTAATACAGCCACAATTACCGGAGATTATAGGCAATCATTTCCATATGTCTGCAATGGGGAGCTGCTAATCTCTGTTTGCGTGGAGGTGATTTCCTCTGGAACACTTCCCAGCCTTCAACAGCGCTAGTGCTGAACAAATTAGATTTGAAAGTCCCCAATTTTATGACTAAGGTAATATACTCTGTGTATTTAGAGAAACACTGATTTCCTATTTTAACTGGCTTCCAAATGCTGGACAGAGACCTCTGCTTCATTTAGTTTGGCTCTGCTAGGTATATGGTAAAAGATTTTTTTTTTCTTTCTTTAAAGGGTCAGCACATGTATTTTTGGGTGTCTCGGAGATATACGGCAAGTTCCCTCCATCCATAAGAGGGAAAGAGTTAGCATCACAATCCAGTGACATCATGGCTGAGGAATGCACGGCAATTAGCCCTGCAGTACTGCAGGCAGCCTATGGCCAGGGGACAAGCAGCTCCCTCCTGCTAAACTTTAGGAGTCCTAACACCTTATTCCCTGACCTACCGCTTATGAGATCCTGAATAGCGTCACTTGTGTTTTGTGGGAATTCATCTGGTAAACTAGGCTTTTTGTGCATGGCCTTGGCTCGGCTTTGGCAGTTACTGTTGAAAATAGGACTGCTGTTGGGAAAGATTTCCTGTTCGGGGCAGCCAGGAGCTGGGCTGATTTCAATAGGAGCCAGTGACTGGTGGAGATGGGAGAGCTGCAGGGAACTTTACAGCTGCGAACGTGCCAGCCCCATTGGGGAACATCGGGGGGCCTGGCCTGATGGTGTCCAAAGCATTTTTAGAATTTATTTTGTCAAATGATTCACATTTATGAAATGTTTATGGCAGAGTCATACCAGAGAGCTCAAGAAAGAGAGCAAGACAGGCTAAAGGAAATCTGTGCTAGCCAATAATGAGGGACGAACAAAGGAAGGATTGCATTCCTCATGTGTGTGCACATATTTGCGAACAGCATCACTTGTTTCACATCCCTGTCGCTGGATGGGGGCATTGGTGAGCTCCTTGAATGAACCTCTGAAGGGAGATAGAAGTAGGCTGTGCTGGGGAGGGAAGGAAGGTGCACATGCAGCTGAGTATCTGCTGTTCTTATCTTTCTAGTGCTCACATTTTTGAAGCAAGTTACGTTCTTGTACTATTACAAAGGGCCTTTCTTATGGAATGTGGCCCTGTGGACCGAGAGTCACCCCCCACGACTTCGCAAAATCAGAAGGCTGATGCTCATGTGCTGGACTAGGAAATTATAAAGAAGGTGCCTCCTCTGGACAGACTCATTTGTGGCTAGGGAATCTCCTTTCTCAGCTGAAGGAGGGAAAAGTGGCCAAGAGCAGCCCCAAGTCAGGACTTTAGCTCATGCTTAACTCCATCACTATTTGAGAAAGCACTTAAGGCACATACCTGATTTAAAACACATGTTTATTACACCTTGACTTCAATTCACTTGTGGTGCAGAACAATACATGGTGTCTGGACACTGACTTTTCTTAGAATGGCACATGGTCTTTTAGCTGAGCACATGCTTAAGGACTTTCCTGAACCAGAGGATTCCTTAACCCAAAATATATAATTTTATTTTACCACTTTTGGTTGTAGCAAAATTTAGTATACTTAGGCTGAAAATTTGTAAAGAAAAATAGAGAGAAGGTAACTTTCACAGTATTCTTGCTAAAAAAAAGCAATCAACCAACCCTTCCCCCCCCAAAAAAAAGCAAGCAACCAACCAACCAAAAAAACACCAACAAACTGAACCAAACCAAACAGAAAAGACAAAAAAAAAAAAAAGAACAAAAAACCACCACCACCACCACAACAAAAAAAACACAGAATAGAAAACAGAGTCTCAGAATAGAAAATACAGTCTGGACATACATTTTGATTAAGAGTTGGCTTCTGACAATTGTAAGCAAACTTATAAGGTGACAGTGCCAGCACTTGTCAACTGCAGTGACACCATGGAAGCCACCAAAGTGAGTTTTGTTACCTGTTGTCCCAATACAACAGTGATGGAAGTTACATATGCTGAGGTATTGGGGTGACATGGTTTTATCCATAAAACCTGACATGGACTGACCTTGGAAATAACAGCTGAAATTCTATATAATGAATTAAACAAACAGTGACAGGATTCAGTAGATAAAGACTTAAGTGTGTCTTTTTAGTTTCCAGATAGCACAGAACAAACCTGGCCATGTAATGAACAACTATACCATAGCACTCATTTGCAAAGCTTGCTTCTAAGATCTGTCTTCAGCATGGTTAGACCAAAAGGAAAAGAACACATTGGTTCTTGTAATAAAATAAATGTACAATCCCTGCACATTACTGCCTTTGTAGTTGCTTTTACCCTAAAAAATCCAGCTCTAATGCACAGTATATTTTTCATCATAAACTTGCTCATGTATGCATTCCAGATGGCGTGAAGAAGGGGTTCAGGAATTCTAGTGGCAACCGCTACTATTACGAAAATAAAGGTAGGGCCCAGTTTTATGATGAACCTTGATCTTAAGGAGTTTATAACTAGACTGGCTCCAAGTTATACTTGGAATACATGGATATATTTATTACATCAGTGGATTCCTTCACCCACTTAAAAAAAAAAAAAATCTGCCTCGTTCTTTTTTTTGAGAGAAGAGGTTGCTTGCAGTTTTAAGATGTTTCATGGCCTTCATTCCATACAGAAAAAGTTGATTAAAAGGAAGTTGGCAAGACAGCAGCCTCCAGTATATTGTAATCACTCTCCATTTGGAAACAAAACATTCTCCCACATTCCAGCCATCTAGGTTAATTAACTTTGCAAAACGTTATGGTGTACAATAGTGCAAACTCATTTGGCTGTGTAGTTTTGATACAAAATACCTTTTGATATGAATAACTTTTTCCTTGGAAAGGTCCATTAATAAGTATTTACATCAATACACAAAAATATGGCAATTAAGGATACTAGAGTGGTCTATTAAGCTCAACGTTTATAGGAAAAGTGTTTTCCTTCTTTCCTTTTTAAGTTCTTGCCAACAAGAAATATGAGCTCAACTGAAATAGGTTTTAAGAAGAGCAAGGCAATAGGCCCCCATTCAGGAAAGGCTTTCAACACATGCTTATGTTCCGTTGCTTTCGCTGGGATTTAAGCACATTCTTAATTTATTTGTGAACAGAGTTGTTTTATTTTTATGGGGAAATCTTTACGGTGGACACTTTTTTATGATAATGTCTGAGGCTACAGCCTTGTAAACCGGAATAAGGTTGGCACGGTGTGAGGCAGGAGCCAAACCTGGGAGACAGAAACTGGGATGTGAGGCTGGGCATGCCCAGAAGGAACACAGGGACAGAAGGTCCATCAGGAAAGGAGTCAGGGGTACGGCCAGGAGCGAGGACCACCATGGGCCTGAGTGAGCTGCACTGCAGAGACACTGCAGGTAGAGGTAAATTCTTGTACTTTTAGTCAAAGTAGTTACCTAGACCATGCATAATCCAGAGGGAACTCACCCCACCTGAAGGGGATCGTGCCTGAGATGCATGTTATGCTAGCACAAGTCGCTTCAGGAGATGTTACTCTTTTTTTTTATGGTGAAAGGAGCATGGGTGGTGGCTCTGGTGGGGAGAATCCCATCCCAGCTCTCTGACTTCATAGCTCTTCTTCCTGTTTCCATGAAAAAAAAAAAGAATCTGTCAGAAATGATTGTTTACCCCTCCAGCAGTAACAAGAGCATTGTAAGGAATGGCATTATTTAGTAAATTATTTTTTGCTACATAATTAAGTGGATTACCTTGAAACCAGCAACTATAGAGCTGGTTTCTGTTGACCTCAACCCATACTGTTGAAGGAAATAGAAGCTGGTCTGTCTGTCTGCAATGCTTCCTTGATTTCCAATTTGTCTTCTAGGCTGTGGCTTAAAGATTCAGGCACATGTTGGAGTAAGACACAAGCGAGTGAGCTAAACACGAGGCAGAAGCCTTTGCAGTAAATATCCTGGCTTGTGTTATTTTTTTGCTCTTTGAACTCTAAAAGCAGTTATTTGTCATTTATTTGATATCCCTTGACAATAAACATGACGTTTGTGAAGAACTAGTTACTGATAAGCTATCCAATAAGGTCAAAACATGCAAACAAATGACAGCAACAATAATATAGATGTTAACCACTGCATTCTTTTTTTTTTCATAACTTTTTAGATAGTGTACTACTGTATTTTTGTTGGAAGCATATGGTACTATAGCTTCTACAATAATTTGTCTTCATGCACAGAAAACAGAAAGGATTTCAGGCATTTTATTTCCTTGTCAGCTACAATAAATGCAAAATGATTTACCTTAAAGAGCAAAATATCGGGACTAAATTTTTCAAAGCTTGTTTTTGTTGTTGTCATTCAGAAAACAAACTGTAACCTTATAAGTAGACAAACAAACAAACAAACCCCTTTTATGCATAACTCATAAGCTCATTTCCTTTGATTCCTGCGAGTGACGTCATGGAGCCCAGCTGTTGTGTTTCTGTGATGATTTCCCTTACTCATGTTTCACCCAGCCATTTCAGGCCCTAATGGAATTATTTTGAGTGAAACCTGTTTTTTTCACGGTTCACCTCCCACATCAGCTGATACCAGGAACAATTCTCTGGGCTGAATGGAGGGTAGATACAGGCAATTAAGTAGATTTTAAAGATTGTTTTTCTGTTTTGTTTCTAATCACCCCCTCACCCTTATGCAGATCAGCATGTGGGTGTCAGGGCTGTAAAGGTTGCAGATATTAAATTTGATGTTGTCTAGTGTTTATACGCTTGGTATCTGCAGTGGCGTCCAGCAGCCTGGACATGCGCGTTGGTCTCCTAGCTATTGCAGGAGAGAGTGAGGTGCCTCCTGGTGATATTTGGTGTGAGGGAGGGAATCTGGATAATTACCTGTGACCAGTTTTATTGGCTGTTCTTTGCTCATAAAAAACTGCACACAGGGATGGTACTTGATTCATACCATGCAAGCATCTCTCTGAGCATCAGTATGGCACCTTTGCATACTCATGAAGAGATTCTTCACTGACCAAATGCTTTCATTTTTAAACAAACAAAACAAACCAACAAACAAAAACCAAACCAACAAACAAACAAAAAAACCAACAGGGTGATGGAGCTATTACCCTTCCATACCACCCCCTAAAGGTGACAGTGCTCCCTGGGTTAGGGGGAAAGCAGTTTGGTGCTCTTTTGGTGTGGTTCAAGGCTACTTGTCCACTCTCCTAGGAGACCATCCAGTGCACTCGGGTCTGATCCCGTGCACAGCAGATAGGCAGCAGATAATAGGATTATCTGCCAGGTGGCAGGATTAGGGACCCACAGAGCTGTTTAGATGTGGTGCTTTCGGTGCCTGAGACATTTACAGAAAAATTAGGCTTCAGTGAAATATGCAAGCGGTGTGTGCTTTCTCTTGGAGTAATTGCATGAGAAACTCTGAGATTAAATGCTGGTGTCATTTCTGCCCCTTGTGACCACCTTGTGCTGATCTAGAGCAAGAATTGTGTGGATTTCTGAGTGCTTAAATTTGTAACACTCTTTGTTTCTTCATGGAGCCATTGTAGAAGAAACAATCAATTGTGTATGAGTGCATGTGTGTGTGTAAATGTATGTGGGAAAGTCTCTTGTTTTCATTGCTATTTTTTTTTTTAATATTGCTGCTGTTTTTTATTTACCTGCTGCTGAGATTTTTGTTTTGTTTTGTTTTGTTTGTTTTGTTTTTGTTATTCGTACTTCCACATTGGTTGGAGGCATGGAGAGATGCAGGGGGACCACTGGCACAGGGTGGTGTAGGGATAAGCCAGTGACTGCCGAAAAGCACACATCCCACCTGCAGTGCTTTAGCTGATGGGCCTCAATTAAGGACACACTTACACTGCAGTTCCTGCAAAGTCAGGAGGCAGAGGGGCAGCTCCAGACTGGCTTAGCCCCATCAAAGACCTGATTTGCACATGCTTCTCTTTCACCCCAAGGCAGCTGTAGTGACTCTGGGGCTGACTTGTGCAGCCCAGTCTGCTTTCATGTCCTCTCCCACCCAGTCCTTACCCCAAGTGCAGACCCTTTCAGCCTTCCTCCCTCCCCATTTAGTGTGGGGCCTCTGCCCTGCTTTGCAGAGAGAGAAAATAAAATAGATTACTATTAGAAAAAGATGGAGCATGAGGAATTCCAGCCTGAGAGGGGAATGTAAGAGAATTAATCTCTCCTGGTGAGGAGGAAATTATTTTTGTTACTAGCAAAGGTTGTTTTTCATTGGAATTTTTCTCCCAAAGTTTTCAGGCATCCATCAAAAACCCAACAGCTTAATTTTTGTAGATACAATGTTTCACTTTTTAGTTGCCAAATAACCTCATATATTTAATTTTCCAGATTTTTTAGATGCTTTCAGGAAGTTGTCAAAAAAGACCCTCCCTGGATAACTTTCCTCGTCCAAGAAAGACGCTAAAAAAAAAAAAAATGGAACAAAGCTGATTCAAACAGTTTTGTCCTTCTCAGAAACAATGCTGCAGCAAAGCTCTGACTGCCTTTTATTAAACTCAGTCAGAATCTTTCTGGCCCTTTTCACGTGCTGGGGTGGGGGCCACTGACCTGCCTGCTCCTGCTGCAGCGCAGCCTGGCCCGAGCAGGGACCCCAACTCACCACCACTCGGCTGTGCCTCTGCTCCTCTCCCCCTTTCTTTTCTGTTAAATGGAAGTTGACGTAACAGAAGAGAGGAGCCTGCCAGGAGGGTGTCAGAGTCAGCAATGATCACAATCAGACATTGCAATCAGATTGCTCTACCAACTCCTAGGAAGAAATAACCATCTGTTTCGATGGATGCAGGGGAAAAAACAACAACAAAAAAATACGGAGCCATGTCGAAGATTTTGCATTCCAAGCCTTGCTTGGTCTTGCGTGGAAGCATTGAAACAAGGTTTGATACTCTTGAAGTTTGGGACCTTTTGTACCAGTGGTGAACACCCAGTAATCAGGTAACATGCAGTAAAATTGGGTATGGTGCATTCCATTTTCCTTCTGGGACCCGCATTGGCTAGTAGCCTGGGGCATCTGTGGAGTAGCCTTAGCCATTTGGCCAGTGGCTTTCCACCTTTTTTTTCCTTTCTGCATACACTGAGAAAAGTCAGTTGCAATAATCACCAGCAGCTTGATCTGCTCGGGTAGGCAGGGGTCCACCACCCGCCCCTCGTTTGCGTGCCGTCCTGCACCCTTGGCTGCCTGATGGTGCCTGCACATTGGCTTCAGTGTATGATGTCCTCAAAGCACAGTAAATATTCCCGGCCACAGAGTGCTACCATGCATGCTACAGAGGCAAAATTCATTTATTCACTCAGGCAGGTGATGGATAGTCTGTCAATGTTTATACAGTAGACACAAGCCTAATTTTCGGGTATTAGTTGATTAACACTTGAGTCATAGTGTGTGTCCTGTGTCCAGTAATGTGGAACATCAAATGTGTGAAAAAGATTAATAGTGTGCACAGATGTTACTCAGAGGATCAATTTGTCTGGAGTTTGAAGAGGTGGTACCCTGCAGATCAATAGAAAAGGAGAAAATTAGAGTAATGTGTTGAGAGAAATCGCAGCTGACTCTCTGCATGGCTGGGTTATCTGCTCCAAAAACTCAGCTTCTTGTAAAGACTTTCAAGGACTGCAACAAAACGCTAAGCACTTTCTCCTATAACTTTTTTTGTTACTTACAGACCTACAGCTTCCCCAAATGGCAAGCCCTTAGCAAGGGACACAAAGCAGCCCTTGTGAGACGTGCCGAGCAGCCCAGGAAAACTTTTCCCTGGTATTTTGTATGAAAAACGCTTCCCTATATTATAAATAGCAACAGGCAGGAGGGCAATAGGAATAAATGTTGCTCTGTAAATAAGGGAACCAAAGCTGGATGGCAGAAGGGCCCTTTCTGGATAAGCTCAACTTTTCCTAAGTTTTGAAGGAGAAATGTTGCGGCACTGCTTTTCCTGCTGCCTCCAAGCCCTGACGGATGGGAGCTGCAGAGCACTTTGAGATCTGTAAGTCTGTGGAAAATTTCCCCCATGGGAGAGGGCCAGATTCCTGGTACCCTGCATATCCACACCACGCTGGGCAAAGCACTGGAAGAGAGTGCAAGAGCCCTACGTCTCCACATTGACCCCCTTGCTCTCTCCTGTTTCTTCCTGGGAATGGGATGGGAAGTTGGAAAGGTTTAGAAAGGAGGGAGAAAGCATTTGGTGTGAGTTTTCCCATGGGTGACGCTGGTCCCATCTCCTGCCTGGCCTTTCAAGGTGCTGAGGCTGCACCTCCACCCCATGGCTTGGTGCTGGCAGCGGGACAGCTGCGGAGCGAGGAGCAGCCTGCTCGCGGCTGACGTGCGCGCTCTGCCAAGGAGCGGCGCAGAGGTTCTGCACGTCTGTTTATCTCTGCTATTCAAAAATGGTTCCTTGCCACTGAGATAGAAAGCAGCTTTGGACAGAAATTTCAGCACATGATGGGAATGTCAGCAGTGTTATGCTCTTTCGTATTTTTTTTTAAAGCCTGGCTTTCTGCAAACTGACATATTTACATGCTTGCTTTATAACATTGGCATGGGATTTATGAAATCTCCTTAAAATTAATGTCTATTTCTAACAAATTTAAATTAAAAATGACCATACCCACATGAGGAATAGGATAGGAAATTTAATTTAAGGGAAAGCTGGGAATGTGTATATTTTTCAATAGACTATTTCTGTTGCAACCTAATAGCATGTGTGACTGAGTGCCTGATCCTTCAAACTTAACCTATGGAGGGTTGTGCTTGCACAAGAAGTTGCTTTGTGAAATTAGCAGGAAAGCTCAGAAAGTAAGAATTGCATTTAGTAGCAGATTTTTGCAGAAATCTGGGGCTCAATCACCCCAAAGAGGAGGAAGGGGGGAGGAAAGCAGGGTGAGGAGAGGGGTCGAGGGACCAGGCAGGTGCTGGGCTGCGGAGAGCGGGAGGAAGAGGCAGGGTTAACAACAGGCTGGGCAGAAATGCTTTTTTCCTTCCCGGCAGCAGGTCCAGGCCAGCTACTCAGTGTAATTAGGAGCCCTTCATATATATTCCTGCTTCCAGAAACAACTATAGCTTCCTTGCTGAGGAATGGAGTAAGCTGCTCTGAACCATCATAAAAATGGTATATGCTCAATTTCTCCGCACAGCCAGTAGCAGCTGAGCTTACATGCCCCAGACCAAAGTCCAGAAGCCACGCTTGGCAATAGGTTTCCTGCACAATATATTTCTATAGACAGCTAGCCCGTTGCTAGTCTGCTGGCAGTTTTGCATTTTTCTTGTAAACTGTTCTTATGTGCTACAACACATCTGGGCATTCTTAATTCTCTGTCTCACTTCATTACCTTTCATAAGAGACTCTGGGTTTACAGCAAAAGAATCAATAGTTTGAAAGTTTTTAAAAGTGCAATATTAAAAATTTAAAAGAAACCAGGAAATCATAGTCTCCATTCAGGGGGGGAAAAAGACAAAACCTTTTTCTTTGGGTAAGGATCGGGGGTCAAAATTAATTATCTTTACACATAGCAGTTTTGGATTTCTTCAGATATTTTACTAAATCTGTGTGTGAGTGCGCTTGTCTTCTGGAATCCACATTAAATATATTAGAAGCGTTCAGACACTGCACGGTTTGTTGGCAGGGGTAGTGTGAAGTGGACTCCAGCGCACAATCTGTTGCTGTTTACAGGGCTGGGAAGCGGGCTTGGGGAAGCAGGAGGGCTGAGCGGCACGTCCCGCGGCCAAGCCCCCGCCTCCCAGTGCAGGAACCCCAGCACGATGTAGCTGATTTCAGCGGAGGATCAATTCCCCGCTGCAGTATTTCTTTCCCTGGAGCAGATCTAATTGAAATCAGATCTTTGTGCTGCGTTAGGATTCCTCTGGCAGAGCTGGTCTTGGCATTGTTTTCTTTACCATTTTTCCTATTACTGTTAGTACCAATCACCAGAACAAGGCAGCACGGAACAGAAGAGAAAAGCAACATGCTGTGAAATTGTTGAAATAATTCAAAGGTTTCCACAGGAAACATCATCTCCAAATGCTTGAACGCAGCCTCCAAGATACAAATATAGTGCAGGGAAAGAGCGGGAGGGGGTGAAAAGGGAGGGGAGAAGGAGATTTAGTGATATTAAGAGGCTAAAGCAATGGTAATGATTTGTAAATTATACAGCCGGTCGCATTCCGTGTATAACGCGCTTCGTGTAGCACTAGAGAGAGGAGCAGATGTCTCAACAGCGCTAAGCAGCCTCTAGCCTGGCTCTGTGGTCTGCGGCACACTCGGTGCTTTGTTTTAAGCACTGTCATTAGCCTCTTTCTGTCTTTTTCTTGCAGAGATTAAAGTTTGAAAAATAAAAGTTGATTACGGAACAAAAGCATGTCTGGTTCAAAAAGGAACTACAGCTCGTGCAGAGGGCAGTATCAATAACACCCAAGTATTTATTGATCAACATTGTTCAGTCATTCAAGTAAACATTTTGGTTTTAGCAGATGGCATTCTTTCAGTGTAATCCATTCAAGCTGATAGTATCTGTATCGTTTTACTGTCTGTAACACTAAAATACGTTTTACTTTAATGTTTTAAAATTCAGTTTAAGACAGTTTAATTATTTTAAGAAACAAAGCCAGCATATTTTTTAATCCTGAATAGGTAGGTTAGGTTTCCAAATTAATATTTTGGTTCTTAGTTGTAATGTATTAGATTTACAGAAGTGTACATTTTAGGAACGGTTAAATAATTTTACATTACAACTGTTTTTAATGGAGAAATAACTATTCAGCTAATCAGGATTTCCCAGAAGTAACGCTTACGCTGTTTGGAGAAAATCTGGTTTCGTTAGAAGAAATGGAAAAGCTTTCTGTTTTTGAAACCAGCATTTTAGAGTTTTCTTAGTTCCGTTTGAGCAAGAAAGATAAATTCTACACAGGACCATTTAAATGAAAGTCATTTTTATTTCATTTGGCTGCAATTTTATAATGAGAGGGAGGGGGATCTTTCTGCAGCCAGTGCTTCTGATCATCCCGAAGTCCCCTTGCCATCTGTGGGAGTAGCTGACACTTTGGAAATTAGCCGTTCGTATTTAGGTATTTGATGGTAAACAGCCAGGTCTAAAGCATTTGCCGTAGGAAGTTGCCTTACAAGAGCAGAAAATCCCCTTCTCCTATTGTCTTTGGGAGCTCAACAATTTCTGGGAGCTCCCAGCGCCCCACACACAGGCTCTCTTTGTCTGTAAACAAACTTCAGCTCGGCTCCCCCCCTCCAGCTCTCTAATCCTTTGCATGAAATCATTACCAGCAACTTGCAATGAACATGCCATTCTTCAGCTCACAATTATTGTTGTCAGCTACACATAACAGTTCATCCCTTTTCTGCTTAATAAGAGGCATTAGATTTCAGGTATTCATGGAAATGGAGAAGAGTTTTGAGGTTTCCAAATACTTCTCTTAATGAATCTTGTGATATTTTTAACAAAGAGGTCAGAAATACATATTTTGTTCTTTTCTAAATGTTAACAAAATACAGAAAAAAACAGAAAGAAGGGGTGGGGGGAAGCAAGTTTCCAATGATTTTAGTCTGGTGACTGGATGTCCTTTGTGCATCTGTTCAAGTATTTTGTGGTTTGCATTTACGTCTGTATTTGCCCAATTTACAGCTTAAAAAAAATCAATAGTAATGTTATATTTTCATGAAACCAGCATTTTTTTTCTGAGATCTCATGAGAAAATTAAATTTCATCCAAGCTGGATTACATCCAAGTTGGATTACGGTTGCAGGCCCTGATCCTGCAAGTGCTTGTGCACATGAATATTCCTGCTTAGTCTTCACCTTGGGCTGGGACTTGGGAGACCTGGAACCAAGTTCTAGGTTTGCTATAGATCCCCTCTTGCCAAAGTCCCTTATTTGGTCTGATTCTCAGTTTCTACTATCTACTTACAAAAAAAAAAGAAAAAAAAAAAAGAAAAAAAAAGTGCTAATACTGCAAGTCAAATTAATGGTGATGTTGAATATATTTGTGATATACATTTATGAAATATCATTTTCTGTGGTCATATATGAACTATGAAATCATAAAATATATCAAATATTAAACTAAAATAGGCCTTGATAGCTATGCTAGAGCCCAACTATCCTGAAAACTAACATTACCCTGTGACAGAAAAGCTCCTATTGAGGATTCTTTGCTTTTCCTCTTGTTCTTTGGTATCCTTTTGTTTCTGCATCCTCCTGCTCCTGGCATAGGTGGACAATTTAATGTAAGCAAGAGCATGGCTAAACTCTTCCATGCAGGGATACTTTTTTTAATTTCTACTTTTTCAGTGCCAACAAGACGGAGCTGCCACATTACAAACAAATACTACTAATAGGAATAAATTCCATTATAAAGCTTCAGAGAAGCAAATAGTATGTCAAAAAAAAATCATTGGAGCAGATGGACACAAACGCTATTGCACAATGTACAGAACAAAATTGCCCATGTAGTTGAAAGACAATCTTTGCTGTAGGCGGTTCTCTAGGTTACTACATGAGGTAGTACATGAATTAAAACTGGATCCTAAGCCTTGGAGACATTATATGTGACTTAATATATTATTTCATGTCAGCTGATCTACTGTAACTGCCTGTGTATGCCAACTCTGCTTCAACACCTCTCATGCCAGGCTTGGGGAAGTGGTACCACCCTGCAACTGCTGTAAGGGCTAAGAGATAATATATTGACTGTTGCCATAGCTCAGCTGAGGTATGCCAATTTGTTCTGCCACAGTAATCTGGGCTTGTTTCTGAGCCCCTTGTGATCTGTGAAGGTGTCAAAAGTAGCTTGAGGGAAAATGGGGAGAAGGAGATTTACCCATTTGTTCCTTTGCAGCACAATAAAATAGCATGCCAAGCCATCCTTAAAAAAGTTGTTGGTGGAGACATTACCTACTGAAAGATGGAAATATCTTAAGAATGATGTTTTTACCATTCACCATAGCATAGGTCATAGCACGTATGGAACAAGTGAGAAGGGGTCCCACTGTAATAGACCCCGTGCAGGCAGAACAGTAAAAATCCAAATCCCTGAAGAGCTCACAGTCAGCAATGATTAACCAGCCCAAGGGCCTGGGAAGTAGGAATGAAATACACTGCTTAACCCTTCCCTAGTCTGGAAGCCAGTGTAGTGTTTGGCATGCAGCAACTTTCTTTTGAATGTTCAATAAGGTTACCATGTTCCTTTGCAGTTTGCAGTGTTCTTTGTGGGTGTTCTGTGACGTGGCAAACCCTGGACACTTTGCCCCAAGGTGGAACCAAAGTTTATCTGATCAAGACCAAGCTCTAGGAAGTGAATATAGCAAATAAATAATTAAATGCAAAACAGAGACAATGAAATTAATTTCTCTGTTTTCACCAAACATTTTACAGTGTTGCTATCCTTATGAGAATGAACTCTGCAAAGTAATGCAGTTTATCAGATATTAGACATTATGTATACCGAAGTACATGCCTACATACTTCACTGTAACAACACATATATATAATGACAATATCTATATAAACCCTATGCATCCGACACATCTTTTTCATTGCTTTACATTGCTATCCCTCCTCACCAAACATCAATGACTGCAGGAGACAGACCTCCCTTCCAATCAATGTATGCACATCTCCTCCTTGAAAGAAGACCATTATCCTATGGTGTTTAGGTGAAAAAGCACCCGATAGGATCTTAGAGTGGTTGTGGCAAAAAAAAGATCCACTGTGATTTATGCGAGGTGCATTGGGAACTGTCTGATGTGAAGTCAGCAGCTGAAGGGCAATGAATAATTCAGCATTAGGATCCGTCACATCATCTCTCTTCCCATGTTATTGCTGTTTTTACGTAATTGCAAAGTGAAAAATAAATTGATGTCATAAAGAAAGCTGCATCATTTGTCTGGAAATACACATAAGAGTTATAGGTACATTTCTGCTGCTTTGTGAGCCCTGTATGATCTTACTGTGTGCAAAATTAAAAATGTGTCTTTATTAACAACTTCTCTAGGGTTAGATGAGTGATCCATGCAGCATGTCATCTTTTACGTTGGTGTTAGCAATCTGCATTGATAGAGCATGATGTCTCTGAATTGCTTCCTTAGAGCACTCCAGTGCCATTGCCCTTGCTCTGTGCTTCTCTAGCAAAGCTTTAACGCAGACCTGGAACTGAGGCGTCTGCCTGTATCACAAGGGAAATTTTGTTTGTTGAACTGTGAACAAAAATAAAGCCAGGTGGCAGAGTTCACCTGCCTCAGGGGAGATTCGGTAAAAGAAGTTGTGTGTAAAGTTGCATTTTTTAAAATCTGTGAATCAAAAAATAAAATAAAAAAATAACCCAACAAAAAGATGGGGTTTTGGTAAGCGGGCATTCATGTACTGCACACGGAGCTCAGTGGCTGGATAGAAATATACATATAGAGATATACACATCTTGTTCTTTCATTGTGTTCTTCTTGCTCAAAGGAAATGGCAAGCAGAGGAACCATTTCAAGGGATGGTTTCCTTGTCTGCGGATTGTTCTCATGTCTGCTGCTGGCTTCCTGCACAAGGTTTAGATAGCATGAGAATCTGAATTGCCCTAAAGTTCTTGCATTTGGAGCTGGAGGTTTGAGTTTTACCTCTAACAGAGGAAGGTCTGAAAAGCAAAGTTCAGATCAGAACCAAATAGATCTCAACATGGGCTGGGAAAAATCTGACTTATTTATTCTTTTTTTTTTTTTTTTTTTTTTGATCTCCAGTGGTGGAGAGTGCATTATTCATCATTGCATTTAAGTATGACTTTTGCTCTATGCCTTTCTTACTGTTATTATTTCATGACTGGAGGAAAAAAATGACTTTGGTGTATTTCTGCCTTTTAATCTGGATTGTTCCAAAACATGTCATAACCAGCTCCAGCCTCTGACTCTCCTCTCTACTTATAAATACAGTCCCTCCTCTGTTCTTGACTTTGTCCTTGCCTCACTAACGCAAGGCTGATGTGAGCAAATGCTATTTCTTAGGAAAGTTCTGACTCAACAATGTAAGCTTTTCAAAGGAGAATGAATGCAATCTGTGAACTGAATTGGCAATGCAGACAGATTAGAAGAAATGCTATGCAATACCCAGATCATGCCATTTTAATATCTAAAGATGATTGCTTTTAGGAAGGAGACAATAGGTTTAGCATAGAGGTGACAAAACATATTCTTTTTGCCTTTCCTCTTGGTAAACAAACTTCTTTCAGAAATGAAATGAAGCTGTATTATGCAACAGTGATGGAAAGGGAAAGACATGGCATGGGGGCTGTCCTCCAGCTGATAAGATAATAGGTATTTACCAACGGGAAACAGCGGGCTGCTGAGACCTCCTGATACCTTTCGTATTGCAGGGCTTCACATTCTTTAAGTTAGGATGCCGAAACTGAAGGGCTCTGTGGTGTTTTGTTTTTTGTTTTCCCCTTCATATTACTCGCTTTTCTCAAAGTTCAGGTCAGCTGGAAAAGTCTTCAGTTTTAGGACAAAGGTCCTTCAGAAGTCAGGTTCTAAAGAGACTTGATTAATACTCACAGGTTTATTATTTCTATAAAATGTTTCAGATCTTTGGGTATGCCTTATAGGCTTTCAGCACATGCAATTTCAATTCTTTCTCAAGCACAGTGATAGTGTGAAACATCCTGCACTTGCTTTAAAAAAAAAAAAAAGGGAAAAAAGAAAAAGGAAAAAAAAAGAAACCTAGAAACCTAAACTATTACAGTCACTTAAGTAAAGAACTAGATTTCTTTTAAGAAATTAAAGTTGCCAAGCTCTCAGTAAGATGGTGAGGTTTGGTGGCACTGCAGCAATTATGGACACAGCAATTTCTTACTGGAGTTAAAATAGGACAGAAAAAGAAAAAGAAGAATATTATAAGTTTCTTTTTGTCTTATAGCTATCTATTTTCTTACAATATTTTTTTTTTCCTGCTGAGACTATTACTTTAATGCTGCAGCTGTGGCCTTCCCTACCAGGTCATCTTCTTCTTGCTGGCCCCTAGCCCAGCTTCTCCCAGTTCATTCAGTGCTCTCAGGTCTCTCTGGTTTTCTTTCTCTCTATGGCCTTTCCAGACAACATTAGTAGGTGAGCATCTTCTGGGTCCTGCTCCGTCATCCCCTTCCTCTGCTTGCAAAGATAGCTCTGTCCCATCTTTCCTCGTCATCTTCTACTTCCCGGCATGGAGGGATTAGCCAAGGCATCTCCCACTAAAGGATGAAAGGTAAGGGACCATCTTGATTTTCACTGGTCTAAATAACCCTGCACCAATACAATTTTATTTCTGAACTTTCCCAAAGACACAACAAAATGGAGGTCCAACACAGTGCTTACTACAGTGCTAAGTAACAGGAATTACTTTCCTAGCACAATCAAAATATTATTTTCGTCCACAATTCCTGGAAACTTACTGGTAATCGAAGCAAAAATTTCTCCATATGAACAGCCACAAAGTATTTTTCCAAGGAAATAGAAAAGTGACACAGCTAACAAGTAAGAAAAGTTTGTAGTTAGCCTCCAAAGACAGCTTTTTTTTTGTTTGTTAATGCAATGCTAAAAATAATAATAATGATAATAATAAAGCAACCCTGAAAGTGTCCCTTATAATCTCTGGGAAAAAAAAAAAAAACTGCCTTACGATCTTGAAAATAAAATCTCAAGCAAATAACACCCTCCTCCTGATCACCCCCATACTAACAGTCTTGAATATTTCAGGGACTGTAAATAATGAGGACTCAGTTATCTTCATGGAGACAATAATGTTGTTCTTGAAAACACTTAACTGGGGTCTTGGTTTTAAAGAGGAATATTCCTCAGTGCATTATTGTTGTGAATTGTAAGTGCTGAGTTTCCTAGTGTTTCCAAGTGCATGCTTCACATTAAAATGTAGGGTTTTCTTCTAATTTCTTATCCATTAACGGATAAATTCTACTGGGGTTTTGAATGCAAAGACATCAGAAAAACACATTGATAATTTATTGTAGTTTATAAGCAAAGTTTTCCTGAAGTCCCTTGCATGTATTGTCTTGTACTTTGTCATACAAAAAGTAAACCAGAAGTGTCACCTGAATTCTATTTCATTACATGTACCTTTAACACTGAGGAACTGTATAATTTGATATAGGATGTAGGTGAGAAGAGTCTAATCCAAACCAGTAGGTGATATCAGATTCCTTTTTCTGATGCTTAATGTCTAGCAGTTCCATGAAAAGTTACGTAGACGCTTTCCTGATGTGGATAATAAGGTCAGCTCAAGTGCGTGTTACCTGGACTGTGCTCTTCTGGATCTGTTTGGGATAGTGGAAAAAAAAATTTACTTCTATCTGTTACCAGAATTGTTTTGCACCAAAGTTATTGGGGCAGCGGAGGTGAGGGGAACCAACAGTTCAGCAGTTGTGTTCTCGTGAGATTAATTTGGAGAACAATCATATGTTTCCTATAAAACCTGTTATAGCTGTTGGGGAGGAGACTAGGGAAGGGGTCTTGTTTGTTTTTATGCCTGGTTTAGTTTCAGAGAAACACTTTCCATTTGGACATATAACTGCAGAACAGTATTACTGAAACCTGAACACCAGTGAGCTTACCTGGCCTACTCTTTCCAGCTCGGTGCAAGTCCCAGGGATAAATAAACACAATTACTGAAGTTTGGTGTGCCAAGAAAAATCTACCAGGACTGACCATCACTGAATCAGAGCTTTGGGAACATAGCCTTTCTTCTTTGACTGTGTCTGACCGAAGCAGAAACAAGAGGAGGCTGGAGCGGAGGCTTTAAGCTGTGACTTTATTGCTTCTGTTGCTGTTAACATATAGTATTACCACAAATTGCGCAGCCCAGGCTGCTAGCTTTGAGGCTCCACTCTCAGCTTCTGTGTACAGCATTTTCATTGATCCTTATCTAGACAAGCAACTTGTTCTGCTGCTAGGATTATAATCTTCTTTAAGAGAGTGATCATCACAAGCCATGTTCTTTCCTCCAGCGCAAAAATACACACTAATTAAAAATGTTTCTAGGCAGCTGGCACTGGTGTATGAGACTAAGAGAAGTTCACTTCTATGGAGAGGAAGAGGAATCCCAGTAACAGAAGAGTTTATTGTCAATCATTTAAGGTCAACATGAATGCTGCAAGATTTGGGTCTTTTTTTTTTGTCTTGATAATAAGAACCATTTAGAATATGACACTTTAAAGCAAATTCTATTCCCAGAAAACACAAAACAAATGAAACTGGAGTGTTCAGTTCAAGCCTATAATGTGGCATACAAATTAGCGTATAAAAATTAATTAGTATAAGGAGGAGTAACATACTGTGGGCCAAATTCTTTGGTGACTTCAATGGGAGAAGTGCCTGTATACCTGAGGGTAGCATTCAGATGGCCCTTTGATCTTAATTTCTGGAGCTCTAGTGCCAAACTTTATTAAAGATTAATTCTCAGAGCCCATTTTTAGATCACGGACAACCATTCCCAGTGGCTGACGGATCCATCCTGTGGCTGGAGGGATGTTGACTCTACAGACCTTGCAGAAAGCAGCTTCACAAGGGCTGGGGACCTTGGCAGTGCTAAAATGTAGCTTCAGACCCAGTAACCCTGCTTCTTCCAGCAAATTCACAGCTGATTTTTGTTCTCTTGTGACAGCCAAATGGTGCCACTCTTATGGACAGTTAGATGAAAAGGTAAGTCTGTAAACACTTTTCCTGTCATGTCAGTCATTAGTGGACATTTATAATTACAGAAAAAAATACCACACTGCATACAGGCATCTCAGATACGTCTCTTCAATGAGGATTTGCTCATTGATTTTTACTCTCTGTTTTTACCTGGTTTACGTTTTTACACTGATCTAAGACTTTATTTCTCTCCTCCAGTCCCTGTGTCTCACACCCATCCCTACCCCTGGGGCTGCTGACCCACAGCTGGGACAAATGCAGAGTCAGCAGCTTGTGTGCCAGTGCCCTCGTGGGGACAGAAGGCTGGCGCATGGGGGAGTAACAACAATAAGTTTTTAACTGGCTTTCCTTTCAGACTAATTCCCAGTTGGGTTTGCAGGATTTAAATCTCTGATATCAGGCAGTTGCCTCCCCTCCTCCCTCAAATGCTTCAATAAGTGTCCGTCCACACCCCCCCCCAAATGATAAATTTGGGTATTTATGTAGAGGTAAAGATATTTCACCATATCCTTGGTGTAGTATCAAATACAGCGTGGCAATATTTGATGTATGTGCTGTCATCTGTCTTCCGGGTAGTACTGTTATTCCTCTTTTACAGATGAGAGGCCAGGGAGGGACACAAAGCTCTCACAGAAATCAAGGGTCTGGTGCCAAAATATTTTTCTGGCTCTCTGTGTATATAATTTGACCATGGTGATGTGGGAAAAGGGGGACTGCTTCCAGGCTGGGAAGCTCCTGCAGAAAGTGTCCTGGTGTCTGCTCTCTTGTGCTGGGAGCTCTGTCCCCAGAAAAGCTATCTCATGATCTCAGAGTTTTGTCCCCAGACAGCTCTGCTACAGGTGTGGGGCAAACTTTGTTCTACAACAGGTAGAAATAGATCCACTGCATTTTGTGTGCCCAGCATGGTGAAGTCAGATGGGTGAGATAAGTGAAAACAAGCATCTTTGGAAATATCTGACTTGGTAGGGGCATCATTCTTGCCTGTGAATGAACATTTCACTTGTGTAAGAGAATATTTTTGTCTGTACAATTTTCTGGAATATGTCTTTTATTTAATAAAGGGAGATTTATTTGCTCATCTTTGATTAATGTAATTTGAGCTTGTGACTCTTCCTTCTCCAAATGGTGTCAGAGTAGCTGCAGTGGGTATGGAAGGTCGGAGAGGTTTGGGTGATGCTCTCAGAGTCCCAGCAGAGATGTGGTTCTGTGGTTCAAGGGCTGTCCTCTTCTTGTTTGGCAGATAGAGTATTGGATGCTGATCGCACATCCTAGGAGAGTGATCCTGTTCTTCCTTTGCATATCTCCTCAGCTGCTGAGCAGCTGAAGAGCTGACAGAATTAAATTACATTGCTGCTGCTGCTATTAACAAAGAGTAAAGAGAAACTGTTACATCTGGCTCCACTTCTTTGCCAGAGTCTTCATTTAATTGTTTTCTAATTTGAAGAAAACCACAAATGACAAGATGAAACTGCTAGAAATGTAAATACAAGAGTCAAATTGCTCTTGTCAGATTTCTAGTTCACAAACCACGGTAATGCGATTCTGCATATCTGACCAATAAATAAGGGTTGCAGCAAGTGGATGCTGTTGATTTCTCTCTCCGCATTCGCAGTCCCCTCACTCACAGTCAAAAAAAGGTTTCATTTGAAAGAACATCGAAGATGCTGACTTTGAGGATCCAGCCTGACAGCTGCAGACTTCCTCAGTGTATGCTCCAGGACAGCGTTCCTCCTCGGCAGTAAGTGGGGAATCCAGATTGAGCTGGCTGGAAAAGATTTCATTATTTATACTCTGCTACTTTTACAATGATTTTTTTTTTCACCCTCAGTTTTAGTGAGGTAATGGTGAAATATATTTGAAGAATACAGAAAGTTTCACAGGCTGTGGTATGAAGGTTCATCCAATTTCTAAAATGCATGATCTAAAGGCAGTAAAGTAAATCAAAAAGCTCTTGCCTGAAAAGTACAATCAAAGTAGTACCACTGAAGAAAGATTTTTCTTTAGCAATTTTGTATAAAGATTGATCTTCAGACACAAAAATTAGAGCAAAGTATTCCTGAACAGGTAGCTGATGAAGAAATAAGGTTTATCCTTTGGAAAGTCCCTGTGAACAACAAAGTAGGTTAATTTACAAGCAGCTTGTTAGTGAAAAATGCAAAGAGGATCTGCAAGCTAATGCTTTCTTTTAAATTAATGTCTGACACTTAGAAAGTTACAGGTGTGATCCTGAGCTCCACTGGGCACATTTTCACAGTCAAACAATGAAATCAATCCCTACCACAGGATCCCCTGGCTAAACGAACTTCCTAGGTAACGTAAGGCCCCTTTATTCCTTTACAAACATGTCTCAGCCGATCGGTGCTGACAGTGTCTGGCAGATAGCTGGCCCTTTTGTGAAACGTCCCCATTGCAGCTTTGAATGACACAGTTGGCCAAGCTGCTGAAACTCATATATTTCCTTTGAAGCTGCCTCATTGTGGAGGCTAACAACCTTGCTAGATTGATCCCTATCTACCGCTTGGGTCAGCTGGCAGGTCGGTTTGAAGGACAGCTTGTTGGGGCTGCAATGTCATGTGTGGGGTGTTATCAAAATGCTGCGTTTCCAATCTGTTTGAGCTCAGTTTGTTTGCTGTGGAGTTGTTGCAGCAAAGCTAAACATTGCTCGTGACGTGACTTAAACACAGAGCTGCAAGGAAGGAGCAGAGCCCTGGGGGGGGCTGAGAGGAGAGCAGCCAACAAGCACCAGTAGAAAGTGCAGCTGTCATGGAAGAGAGAGAAGTTAAAAAGGGAAGGGGAAAAAAAGCCTTGACTGTCCCTCAGGGGCAAGGGCTGCTGTCGTTCCAAATGCCGACAGCTTTCCAAACCTAAACCAAAGCTATAAAATATGAAATATAATGAACAAAAGTTGGCACCCACCCATGTGTAGCTGTCAACCTAATAAAAACAAAACTATCTGGCAGCTGGCACTTAGGTGCTCGGAGATGCCAGCTCCAGACTCCTGCAGAACAGGCCTTGCCTTTGCCTTCTACTTCTGAGTGTTTGCTAGATTTTAAAATGTGCACCAGCTCTGCTCCCACACAGGGCATGAGGAAAAAGAGGCACTTCCATACCTAAGCAGCCATTGCATCTCCAAATGAGCATCTCCAAACTGTATCCCCTCACTCTTACCTGCTTAAGAGGACAAGCAGGTGGTTGAGACTGGATGTTACCATATTTTGGTTCCACCTTCCCTATTTTTTACTGGTTAAGCACCAATCCAAGCTGTCAAGCTAGCCACAGTGAGTGCATCTGACTTGCTTTTGATGTGGGCCACTAGCAGATCTGATGACACAAAGCTGCCAAGGGCAAAACCTCAAATCCAGGACTCTTATCAGTTTCCTAAAGCAAATCTTAAAATAAATAAATAAGATTAATTGCTAGATGGTCTATTAAAATATTCAGAAGTGGGATTCATGGGGGAAAGGAAGTGACGAGCCTTTCCTTATACCAGTGTTGGGGTAAGTGTAGGTTCTTTCTACATTAAGAATTAGTTCTGGATACTGAGATAGGTTAGTAGCTCAAAGCAGATAATGATGATGCCTCTACATCTCCATTGCATTACAGTCAACATTTTATCCTGGATTAAATTTAGGCTGGGTTGGGTATCCTCACTGCACATATGGTTTAAAGAAGTTTGAAGGACCAGGCATTAATTTGGACTTTATGCTCCACAAGAAGTAGCCACATTTGGCACGTACCTGGACTGAAGCTTCTCATACAGTTTCCTCCAAAAGGGATCTCGCACGTGGATGAACCACTTTGTGTCTGTTTTTTTTTTTGTTTGCTTGTTTGTTTGTTTGTTTTGTTTTTAAAAGCAATGCATGATAGATGGGGATGAGCAAAAAATTCACTTCAGAGTGCCACGGTTCCACCAAACTGAAATACAAGCATAGACACAACCAGGGTGTTGCACAATCCTTTAAGCAAAGAACATGTCGGAATCTGTCATTTGGGAACTTAGCACATTGTGATGCTCTGCTTTTTTAGCCCGTGCTCACCAGGGAGGCTGGCTCCCCAGCTACAGCTGAGAAGCAGACTCTTTTTCAAGTCTACGCTAGCAGAGTGAGGTACTGCGTGTGGGAGGAATCGTGGCAAAACCAGCCCTTTGATTCCTAGGTAATCCTAAAATGTTATACCCACTTTGTGCCCCCACACTCCAGGAATAAATAGCTATCTGCAATCGTATTGCAGGCATATTGTTTTACATTTTCTTTGAAAACTCCTCCTCATTACAGAAGAATCTACCTTGAATGCATCTCACTCTCAGACAAATTGCTTGATGGAATCTCCTGTGAATCTCCCCCTCTGCAGGTTAGAAAGTATTTGTTCATTTTTATGAAGGGCAGCCTCTCGATATTTTGTGCAAACAGGCCATCCCTCAGGCACCTGACACTCATGGCAAGCAGACAAGTCTTTCGGTAAATGACAATGCCCCTGAAGAGTGGAGAAAGCAGCTGGTTACAAACATTCAAGGGCAGACAGCGAAGCTTTCCATCGCAGGGACAACATGTTCATGCCTGGTTGCAACTTCCTCTGCTTCTCTACCAGCAGGCTCAACCATGCTTTAAGGGCCTGGGAGTTGCTCCTCTTTGTAACAAAATAGGTTACTTAGGTGCTGGGAATTCATCAACCATCCCCTCCCAGCTTTCAGTGGCGTTGATCCATTTTATAGCAGTTGTCTCAACAGTTTTAATAGTGTGTGCTCCAGTTGTATGGATCGTCACAAATAAATAAATAAATAAATAAATAGATTCTCCATTGAGAGAAAGTAAGAGGATTTCCTATCATCCTTTTGAACTATAATATTTGCATTGAAAATGATGGTTGGGCTTAATAATCTTCCTGGTCTTTTCCAACCTAAATGATTCTGTGATTTTAATATTTTAAAGGCATCCCAAACAAGGGAATTCTGAAAACAGACACTTACAAATGTAGCACTTCTCTGTCAAATCTGAAGTAAATGTGGCATCAAAAGAATGGTAACGAACAATTGGTCCCCTCTCCAACACACACCCACCATTAGATGTGTGTCCACGTACAAACATACATATATAAATACATACAGTTAATCCTATAGAGCTGTTTAGGAGCATTTGCGTGGGCTCAAAGCTTTTTATGGCTGAAAAGAAATTTTCATTAAGCATAACCTATGTGAAGATGTAATCTGTCATAGCCAGCCTAGTAATGGTTAGTTGCAGTACACCTAAATAGGTGTGCTATGTATTGTTTATCTGCCTCTTATATGTAATTAGGGTTGCAGTAGAAAGATTTGCTTCCACTTAACTATGCCTGTGGGTCTGTCTAATGTCTGCTGAGATCCCTGGTTTATGTCACTCATTGCAATTGGGAGTCTATTGGAGTCTGCTCTTGTATTTCCATGTGCTCTTGTGTCAAGAAAATAAAGGAGCAAAAATGGAAGTGTGCTTGTATAGCAAACCTGAAAATTCAAGTGAAAATATAAAGCCGTCCAGTCTAGGCTTAAAGCATAGATCCTTAAAATTGGCATTTTAAACACCAGACATGTAAATCCTTTTTTCTGACACCAGAGACAACCTTTATTTTTCACAAAAGGTAGGCTGCAAACCCCAGAGAAGGGAATTTCAGCATGGAAATTAGATATGAAATATTGGCAGTGAGGGTAACCCACTGCTAGAACCTATTCCCGTGGGATGTGGGAGATATTGATCTCATTTTAGCCCTTTAAAAGTTTGTGTTCATAGTAAGCTACATGTCCCTTACCCTACAAAAGCAAGCAGTGAGAGAAGCACCTTCAGAGTCAATCCAGCCAATCTGTCTTGAGATCTTCTGGAATCTGTGCAGAGGTACCTGCTTTCCTCCACGGGCTGCTGAAGGAGACTTAGTGGCTAATTTAGGTAGCTGACTTCTAGATAGTTGAACTTTAAGTTACGTTGAGTTAGTCCTGCCCATAGAGGCTTTCCTGGTCATGTTTGCTGAACCACTAGCTTCCTGGTTTAAGTGCCTGGATTGCTGACTGCATATGTGGGATGTGCAATACGGTAAGTCACGTCGGATAACAGGTCAGGTAATCACTATGGTCCCTTCCGCCCTTAATAATTTCAGATTTGAAGATAGGGCCTGAACTGTCGTAAGCAGTTTGCATGTTCCTTTGAAACAGCTGGAATTGAGAGAGAAGTATGATCCAGAGAGGTGCTGTCTGAAGCTGCAGATGCTTTTCCAGATAGGAGATCTGTATATGGGGAGAGCTCAAACAATGGACCATTCAGGATGGTCTCTCTGGGACAGCACGGGGGTTATTTTGGCTGCAGAAAGAATCTCCTTTGGAGAAGATATTCTTTTCCCACTCTTGAGAAGGGGAGACAGAGCAATGTCACTAGAACAATGCTTTAGAAAGACCTTCTAGGGAGGTTTCTCTTTAGTCCCATTTGAAATGCTAGAAGACCAATTTTTTTTTTTTTTTTTTTTTGCTTTTGTTTTAATGATACATTCTTGCAAGGACTCAATCTGTCATCAGAGGGTGTATGAAATTCCCTTTGACAATTATGGGGGTTCCACCCATAGATCAAAAAAAAAAAAAAAAAAAAAGGGTGGGTGGGGGGAGGAAAGAAAAGAGAAGGAAAGAAAGAATAGCTCCTTGTCCATCAGCAGTCCAAGCCCAGCAGTTGCACTGCGCCAAAGGCTTCACAGCATGTAAGTTTTTGTGATCATTCCCATCAGAAAACAAAATTGTTAGCTAGAAACAACTCAAAAGATTTTGTATGACTAGCGCTTGCACGCACCCAAATTAGTAGCAGGTGTTCTAGCCTATTGTATGTTAGTTTTGTGGTGGAAAAGAAGCGCTGCCAGATCAGACATAGAAGGGGTTCATGTCTCCTTTTCCCCCAACCCATCCTTTAGCTTCCAGTCCGCACAGATCTCTGGCTTGGCTCTCCTGGATGCTTTCTTGTCATCAACACCATCAGTAATGGTTTCCTCGCTTCGGGTATGAGTTGGGTTGTGCTCTATGCCAGAACGCTTTGGAAGGAAATCATTCCGAGTCAGCCTAATGCCATAACAAGCTCTGCAACAGCTGCAGCAGTGATATGCTGGCAAGCTGTGTTGACCTTTTAAAATGAATAAAGAATGACTATTTCCACAGTACATATAACTCTTGTCCCAGCCCCTATCTGTGTGCCCAGACAGTGCAGGCATGCTGCTGAATTTGCAAGGAAACATTTTTTTTTTCCTTTTTTTTTAATGTCAAATTTTATCAAAGCCTGTAAAATTATTTTGCACAGATTAATCCTCAGAAGTTTAAAGTCAGAATATCCCCCTCTAGGAGATGGTATACGGGCTCTGAGAGGTTAAAGAATTTGGTAATGATCATACAGTACACTTGCAGCAGGCACAAGAATATAAACTGGGAAATCCAGGTCTCAGTTCCCTGTTAATCCAAACTCCTTCCTTTAAAGAAATGTGTACCTGAAGAAACAGGTTGTGTATACAGTGATCCTTCCCAGCAGTTTAGAGGTTTTCCAAGACAAGGCATCAAAAACACAGATCTGTGTTTACCACAGCTGGTAATCTGCCACCGTACCTTGCAGAAGAAAGTCTGTACTGAAAAACTCCAATTAAAAACACTTTTATAAATAATTTAGGGACTCATCCTAGACAGGAGGTTATGAAGAGACTGTGTGGTGTCCCCAAGCTCCTGGTTACTTGTCAGCTCCCCTGGAAAGGTTTCCAAGAACCTCAGCCCTACAGCAAACCAACAGGGAGACTGTCCTGGTGGTCAGGTCCCTGGGGTACACAGGTACCCATTGCCCTGCAGGAGCCCTTTGGGATGGAATGCAGTATGTCCTTTCATGTTTACAATTTTGAAATTTTAGGATCTTCATTTCAGCATAATACAAAACCCAAATATCAAGCTAGTTTTTTCATCAGTGAGCGCTTATTGATGAGAGCAACCTGGGAGCCTTCCTTTCTATACCACCAGTGATGGTTCAGAAATTTGGAAACCTGGCTGATGCTTTCTGCTCAGTCAGAATCTTACTGTACGACCCAAAGGAAAGCACTATTTATCCACCTCAGTGACTTCTTCACCTCACTGAATCGTGGCCATGTAGTAGTAAGGCATTCAAATTCTAGAACAGTGTAGGGTTGTACAAATGGCCTAGGTATTTTTTTGAAATATACCTACTTCATTGATGTAGTAGGAAAAATCCGTCTATTGATCCAAAGCATAAGATACACCATGGTTATGGGGAATAAATACATTTCCATCAGCATACTTTCATACTACAACTACATTCAAAAAAACGTTGATGAAATTGCTACAACTGAATTGTTGGAAATGTGGATTCATTGAAACTACTATTTTTTGCTGTAAAGAAGGTGACTTTAACTGTTAACTATATTTTTTTACACATTTGAAATTAACAAAGTGCCTTCTTCCAATATTTTCCAAATGAAAAAAATAAATTGTTTCTGACTTTTTTTTTTGTTTCAAAAGGTCACTCAATGACTCTAAAAAAGTAATAATTGAATTAAATATTTTAGAACAATTTGAGACAAAATGTTTCACTTGGCCTTAACTTTTATCCCACTCACAGCAATTGTCATGTTAGACTTTCATCTCAATTCAGGATACATCTTCTTTTTCTAAAACTCTGATTATCTTCATGGATGAAAAAAAAAAATTCTTGCCCAATATTAATGTCCTCTTAACAGAACAAAAGCTATTTTTCATGAAGATACACTAAAATCAAGGCTGTTGTCAATGAATCATGAAAGTGGGACTGCTTATTGAGGTTTCCACAATTCTCTAGGAAATCTTATTTTTCTACCTCACTCTGTACAGGCAAACAATGTATGCTGGAGACACTGTGGTCCATATGGAGAGGAATGTTGAACCCAAGCCAGATGTTTGTAAACCTTAACTTTGAAATGTGGCACAATACCACAAGCTGTCAAGTTGTGTAAAAGCTTAAGCAAAGACAAAAACAGAACGTAATATTTACCAGATGAGATTTCTCTGTAATCTTGTTGGAATTTTGGGAGTATCCAACTTTCATGGATTTCGAAATGAGCCCTGTATCATTTTTTCCCCCCTCTCTCTTATGAAGGATAGAGAAAAAAACAAAAAACAAAACAAAACAAAACAAAAACAAACAAACAAAAAAAACACATCGTGATAAAAGGGAAACATATTACATGGGCAAACAATGGATATGAGAGGGCCCTGGGCAATTTCAGATGGGTATATATTTCCTTGCAGACTGGATCCCACGGAAGATGCACATTTTTGGCATCATATTTAAATAATTTTCCTGAAAAAAATCTATTTCTGGAACAATTTACTAAATTGGTAGTAAGTAGGACAATACCATAGTATTAACAACATTTTTCATAATGCCTGAATTATTGCAGTAACATATGTTAAAACAGTGCAGGGCTATCCAACATATTTTACATCTTCTGCCAAAAATAATTTAATTCATCCATATAAAGAGATGAGTAAAATATTTCACTACTTGAATTAAAGACATACGACTCAATCCAGAAATAAAATACTAACTCAAGGAGTCTAAGGTGATATTTTTTGCTCTCTGCTGAGAAACTTCTCATCCTTGTTGGTTTCCTGGTTTTAATATTTGCCAGGCCCTGGTATTTCCAAGGTGTTGTTCTCTATGGCACCAGACTGGTGTCTGCTTAGACACCCATTGTGGCACAACATCTAACTCCACTAATTAAAAGTTAAGACCCTGTCTGTAAATGAGATCCCAGAGCTTTTTGCACTGCTCACCTGACCCCAGAGGAGCTGGGTTCTGGTTGAAAAGGAGCTGCTGAGACCTCACCTAGAGCAGTGGGTTCTGAGGACAGCATTACCCACTTTACAGGGAGATTATTACCGCTCAGCCTCAAATTAATAGTGTCTGTTGCGGGGAGCAACTGGTTTCTGCCATGTCTCAGCTGGCAGAAGACCAGCAAGGGACTCTGTCCAGCTGGCATGATTTATTGCAGCCACTGGGCTGCTCGGTATCACCCTGGATGGGACTGGCATGGATTGTGCTGTAGAATCTGGGATTTCTCTACTGTTTTGACACACCTCCATGGTACTTACATTTGCTGTAAGAGAGGTGCATAGCATATATGTAGTGGTGGTGAAGAAAACATTTGTTGAATGAGTGACTGAATTGGTGCCAGTAGTTCTGTCTTTTCCAAAATAGCCTCAAGATCCAAAAATAGCAAATGCACAAATCTGCAAAGAATGATGGGCTATTTTGAGGGTAATGTTGGAGCTGGTTTCCAGCATCAAGGAAATGAGAGCAGTGCATTCTGTTGAATATCTGCTAAAACATAACTGGGAACAGTGATTTGTATCACTTTACACTCACCAGAGTCATAGAGATAGTTGTTTGTGTTGCTTTGTTTTGCTGTTTGTGCCAACAGCAATTGAATTTAAGGACTTCATTTTCCAGGAAGTCTCCATCCAGCTACTGAATCTGTGTGCACATCATTTGCATGCTCAAACAATAGAATGTGAATATACAAACAGTTTTTGTGTGCACAAATCAAGTCATTACCATGTTAGATAATTCACACTGCAAATTGAGTGCCTGGCTTTCAAGATTTGGCTCTCTTTAATGCTATAAGGCAGAGGAATAGAAAGAAATACAGAAATCTTGAGACTTTCTTTTCTGAACATAGTAAAACACCATTACAGACATCTCTTCTAGTGTATTTAGTTGCATGGAAAATGCAGTTTATGGGTATATATTCATACTAATCTATTTCAGGCAGTCAGAGACCAAAGTTAGATGACAAAGTTACTTATGAAGTCAATATGGGAACAAATGCATCTCCAGGTTGTTTATTCAAAGCACATAAATTAGATATCTAAACCAGCCAGAAATGTATGATATGATCACGTCTTTTCTTATGACTGCATTGAACCAATATTGAACTACAAAAACTTGTCAGCTCCCTCCCCTCCGCCCCCATTTTCCAAAGCATCAGGATGCTGTAAGATCAACTAACAGCTAAGTAGGTTCTTTTTCAGCACATGACTGTGGACACAAAGATATCCCTCATTCTGAGTAAACAGTAGCTTCCATTTTCACCAGTAGCTGCTGGTTTGAGATTGTAATGAGAGTTCCCACATAGCAACCTCCCAAGGTCCTGGGTAAGATTTCAGCTGAAAAAGTTTCCTCCTAATGGAGCACGGTCCTTTATTTGAATGTTATTCACTTGGTCCCTTCCCTAAAGACCTCCCAGTGGGAGTTCCACAAGCAAAATTCTTGAAAGAATGTAGCCTGTATTTTGCCTGGAAAAATGAGTATTTGCTGAATGATTAGTAAGTCATATGTGATCAACAGGCACTCGCTTATGTTATTTTCAGTAAGAAAAACAAACAAAAACAACAAACAAAACCAAACAAAACCAACCAACCAAACAAAAAAAAACCTCCTGAAAACTCTAATTCTAGGAAAGGATTAGGATTGTCTTTTCTGGTTGTGCTTGATGAACAAATAAGACTTGTCAGGTTGGATCAACCTCACATATCACCCCACCTGACACCCAGAATTCCAGAATATTTCCATAAGGAAGTGAGGAATTTCTGATGTCTGCAGATGTCAGGTAAACATTTTCCATCAAGAACACCTGGGGATATCTTAGTGCCCAGTATGCAGAACTGGGAATAAGCCTGCAAACAAGAACTGCAACATCCCTTCTGGAAGCTGTGTATTTTTAAAGTACTTTGTTAGCACCCATTACCCATTTGTACAGATGTATCGATGTAAGTGCTTTTCTTGTTAATGAGGAGACAGAGAAAAAAGTCCAAAATTTCTGTGTTTTGAAAGTTGGCTGGCTTGGATCACTGCTATAGATATGAAGGTGGAAGATAAGTGTTTGAAATCAGAGAAAATTTGGTTGTGAATTGCCTTTGAAAAAAAGGTTTCATTCCTCTCAAGGTGAGCTAATACAGCTTGCGCTAAAAGGATATTTAGAAGGACACTGCAGATGGAGAGTGAGGTGGAAGCAGTGCTGTACTAATGCCTTTAAAATCACTTTCTACAAAGTAGATTGTTAATTTAGACTTGTTTTCTTAGCTGCTATTTTTTAATACAAGGCAGAGACAGAAGACACATGAGATGTAATAATTACCCATCAAGACTTGACTTTAAAAAAAAAAAAAAAGCAAAAACAACCTGAAAACAGAAATAGAAGTTGTGAGGAAAGGGGGGGAAACAGGGAATGCAATTCATTTATTCAATGCTGGTATTAAGGGAAAACCAAGGTTAAAAAGAAAAAAAGTATGTCTTTGCAGAGCTTTAATAGATATGCCAGATCCTCTCTTTTGCTTTCAGCAATTGTGGTGCATATTGTTGGCAGTGGTTCAAAGAAATGAAGTGTTCGTTCCCTGGGAATTGTCTTTCACACAAAAAAAGTAATTAGAGGAATAAAAGAATATGATGTATTAGAAAATGGGAGCCATAACAAACTACCAAGTAAGCTGCCATGGCTAATTCTTCTTAACAGTCTTTTAATCGCTCTCAAACTTGTAACTGCATCCCAAACATTTCACATTTTCTATCTTGTTGAAAAATTCTGTATGGCCCATCTGATGAGGGCAGAGATGTCAAACATCTAAGTGCGTATTGTGTGTCCTAGTGACAAATATGTTCCCTTGGTGTAGGAAAAGGGCCGGAAGGTACAAAGGGAGAGAGAGTAATCTATTTATAACTTTTACAATGCCTTGTAAGAGGAGATCTTGGGAACTCTTCTCCTGGGGTGGCTGATTGTGCTCTCTCTGATGTGGACTCTGCTAAGTACGGGTAGGAATCCTATTACTGACCACTACAAAGGACCGTGTGGTTTAGTTCAGAATATAAAATTCATATTATGAATGCTGTATGGGGGCGGAGGGGGGAGGGAAGTAATATTAGCCTTCTGAAGAAGAGGAGACTGTCATGAATAATGCAACAGTGGCTCTCCGGGAGTCATACAAATGGATCGGATTTAAGATTCCTTTCCCAGTGATAAGGTCATCCATAGGGATGCTTTGCATTTCTGCAGCACTTCCCAGGTACAGGTTTCAAAGCACTATGAAGACCGTAAAGGACTGAGGTTTCACAGAACCTGAGAGGTTGGCAAGTGTTAATACACCCCAGGTCCTGATGTGGGGAAAGGACAGGGAGAGGAAGGACAGAAAAGCAGAGCTCACCACTCTCTTGGCATGTACGGAGCCAGCCCACTTCTGACCCCTGGGTTGTGCTGGTTCTTTGCCCAGGCTTCATCTGAGTGCCGACACAAAAGCCTATGAAGACAGATGGAAGTTTATGTCAGCGTCTTTGGCCCAAAATAGGGGTTTTGATAAAATCTAGGGCAATTTGATATCTAAAACCAGACACTGGGTCCTCAGGGCTATCAATGTCATCATCACCAACGATTTTGCATAGCACTGTACAGAGGAGAGCAAAGCTACAGCCTGATGGTAGTTTTTCACATCCCAACCATTTTCAGCATGGACCTGTCAGCCCACGGCATCCCTTCCCACAGTCTGTTTTGAATCTTTGTACCAAAGGCCTCCCACGGGAGCTGAGATTTGCCAGGTGAAGCACATGAGCACATTGGGCAGTCCTGGCCACAGCCCTAGGACAGTGGCTCGGGAGGGCAGGCAGCAGCATGGGGACACCCTTCCCAAGGGATGAGCATGCCTGGGTCCGTCAGCACCAAGCCAACTTTGGGCACACTTTCTAGTGTCAATCCTGTCTATTCAGCATGGATAAACTAGAAACATCAGAGAGCCTGTGTACTGCTTTGCTGGTACTGCTACAAGCACCTTGGAAGTCAGTGCAGGACACATAAATGATGGCTTCCAGGGAGAAACACGTAACCCTACAGGCTCAGAGAAGGGACATCAACAGAGTCCCATTATGTGTGAACCAGGGCTGTGGCAGTTGCATGATGACATGATGTTTCGTGTGTTTCAGGGAGAAAATCAAAATTTTTTTCAGCTTTTTTAAAAGCTTGAATTAATGGTAGCAATAACCTAGTGGCAACACATCTTCAGGTTGAGAAATATCCTTGGTAGTCGCTACTAATGACATCTGCAAAAATTCATAATGTGATGTGGAAAAAAAAAAAAAAAAAAGGATATCATCTTCAGACAAGGTTATAACTTGCTTTCTCCTGTGGAGCTGAGTCTATAAGAAGCAAGACCATTTTCCTAAGAATAAGCATTTGACCCAGGAGAGAACTGTAAGTAAACACTGGTAATACAATGTGCTTTAGAAAAGACAGTATTTTTCTGCCCCTTGATCTCACTCAGTCTTAAGCCAATTTTGGCAGGTACTGCTGTATTAAGTGGTCAGTACCCCGTAGTGGTCACACACTGTTTTACTGGAGGTCTGACAGCAGCTATAGGAGAGATAAAATTAACCCTTTGGCTCCAATGGTTCCAATGGATCTTATTGGCCACAACAGGGAATGTATCAAGAATTGCTAGCTCTTGGCCTCATGGGGTTAATGGCAATCTGTTGCTGATTTCCCTGGACAATCAGAGTAGCAAACACTGGGCTTTTTAATGAGCCCCAGAGGACAATGCTGGCACACAAGGCTGTGAAGATCTGGACAAACCAAGGAAAAGTAAAATGAAAACAAACATGGACGTTTATTTTCCTAACTCACCAGTTGCAAACAAAATTTCATTTAATAAACCATGAAATGATTCACAGAGTTTCTGTATATTATTGTAAGAGCAGCTGGGTAATGTAAAAGTTACTTTCCCTGTGCTTTGTTATGCCGTCCTGTATCCAGTTCTCATCCAAACAAAGCTGTATTTATTTATGTGTTAATATATTTATCATCTTACTCCTTACCATGCTTTTCTGAAATGAGTTTAGTTGTGACTTAAGTCATCATCATGTATAGAGGATCCAACACGGAGAAATCAATGCATCACTGAGGTTGGAAGGGACATCTGGAGTCTCTGGTCCAGCTCCCCTCCTCCCCTGCTCAAAGCAGAGCCAACTTTGAAATTGCATTAGGTTGCTCATAATAGAGCATGAAGGAAAATCTTTTTCTGGTCATGGACTGGGACAGATTTTCTGGCGAACTGGTTAGAGAAAACAGTTAGCTGAGTTTCAGTTTTCTTTTTCCCCCCATATCTGAAACAAACTGGAATTTACATAAATGTTTTTCAATTATCCTAAGGGAGAAAAATCAGCATGTATTTCCTATATCAGGAAATTATCCCTACTCAGGGGAACGCATAAAAAAGTGCTGAATTTGAGCATGTACTTGAGTCCCACTGTGGTAAACGAGCACATGCTTTGAGTTAATCTCCTACTGAAGTACTTTCCTGATTCAGGATGACATACTGCTTGTGAACAATTTTTCTTGTACACATCCTTGATGCATACATAATGCTTCATACCTGATTTTTTACTGATGCCCCCTGTTTTGTTTTTGTTCCTTGATTGGATGAATATAAACTAGTGGAAAGGGCAATAAATCAAGGGAGATTTCAAGATGGCAGAGAAAACATTGTCATTGTAAATCTATGAGCTAACATGAAGTACCTGCAAGACTGCTCTGGCTTTCAGTGAACCAAAAATTCTGTCGTGTGAATTCAGGGGTTTCTCTTGATCATATGTTTGCACACATTGTAGTGTTTGGTTAAAGCTAGTTTGCAACAAGCTGCTGTCCAGAACCAGTGAATGTCAGCTTTGTCTCACATGGTTTATAAGGTTGCATTGAATTATGGTAGAACAATTAGTTGCATTCCAACACGATGAGATTCTTATTTCTTTCAAAACTTCCCTCACTGCCAAATATGCTAGCACATCTATTTAAAACAATACAATTACAATTGCAATTAAAGTAGATTTAAAAAAATAAATTCTAGACTTTCAGTCAACATCTCTAAAATTTCCCTATAAGAAAAGATCAATGGGTGCATTTGTAACAGTTCTGTGTGCTTGAGAATGTGATACAAATCTAATTGTGTGGTGTTACTGAAAACCATTCCCACACATCTGGGCATATGAGATAGGACATGAGATAGTCCTGTGCTCCCCTTTTAAACACACACTGATCCCGCTGGTCTGAGAAATGAAGCAGAAGGGAATTGATTCTATGTGGCAAATTCAGATAAGCATCACGAAGGCATTAACACCTGTGATTTCATGCACAATGGCAAATGAATGACCAATTAGCAAGAGGGACAGTGTAATGTGGCAATATAATTATGGTCATTAATGGCACTGCAGGATCGTATCTCCACGCAATGGCTTCTATCTTTTGGAAGGGAGTAGAGCACAGATGAAATGCAGCAATTGGAAATGTTTTTTAGTAGGGATAAAGATAAAAGCAAAATCAGGACCGGTTTTCAGCATGTAGCCATGAACTGATGGGGCTTCACGGACTAAAGATTGGTGAAAGCAAACTGTTGTCAGTAAGCGTGAGCTGCTGGTGGTCTGCAACACAGAAAGGGTAGAAGAGTCCTGGGCACTCTGTGGATATAGGTAAAAGCAGCAGCAAAGTGCTCCTGTTAGCCAAGTGCTGGATGTGGCGATGGCAGAGCTGGTCCAGCCCCAGCTCTGGCAGCAGAAATAGGTTTGTGGCTGTCACACTACGTGTCGGTGAGGAGGTTTCCCTCGTCTTCCTATTCTACAGCACAGTAAACATTTCATAATGATGGTCTTTGATTTATACTTGAAGCTGCACTGCTTGTAGTACCTCATGAGAAGCCAGGCTCCAAGCTGCTGAGAGGTACCCATGCCCATGTCTGCCATGGTGGTGGTGATGTGCTGGCCAGACACCGGCATCTTGGTTTGGTTCCTGCACTGACACACATCATATCAGGTTTTAAGGCCTCACTGGGAAGAATTTGATCTACTTCTGGTAGTTTTAACCAGTTTTATATACCTGGAGGAAATGACTCACAAAAGGCCTGTATCTAATCCTCCTTTTTGGAATCACTGCTCACATTGCTGTCTCTGTAGGAAATTGTGCTGTTCAGCAAGAAGAGGTCTAACCTGCTCAATGGACAGGGATCAAATGATGTGCTGGTGGCTTTGGAGACTCTCAACTCCATGGAGAAACAGAAGTAACCTTCACAATTCTTAGCCCAAAGGACAGCAAGAAAACTTCCCTGGCTCTCCATGTTCACCTTTAATTTAATTTTGTAATATTTAGTAAACACAGTTGTAGGGCTTCTCATTAACTTTAGAATCTTATAGTCATAATTTTTGATATACAACATTACTTACCAATTAGCTTGTCTTGTTCGTTTAAATTTCTTCGCTCATATTTTAATGGGAGCTAATGATGCCTTTGTTGACTTATTTAATGTTATGTAAATGTGGCTATAAACTGTGAAGGGTTTAAAGAGCAGCTCTTTTTTTGCTTACTCGTCAGTTTTCGGAGAATGTTTGGCATCCTCACAATCTGCACACATCACCCTGATGAATAGAAGTAACTAAGAAGGCAAATAATAATAATTTTGTAAGATAAGCAGTGAAAAGTATTCAGTGTGAAATTTGATTTCTTCTCTTTACTGATGATTACTCTTTTTTTTTTTTCTTTTTCTTTTATTTTTTATGAGCCTAAGGGGATGTTGTGGAAGTTTATCATGATATTAAGAAACTGTTAAACATAGGCGGATGTTTAGATTCTGCCATGCTCAGGTTGCCAGTTCATGAGGACACATTTAATTGTGCTTCACAGAACAGAACCACTCATGTGGTTGTACATGTACTTTTAATTCAGTGTATTCTTCATGTTAAACTGAATTACAAACACATACATATAGGTGTATACGGAAAATACTTGCATGAAAACACGTAACTATATATGACACACACATTTCGGTGTGTTAGATACATTTAGTTACCTCTACAAAAAAATAAATATATATATATACATACATTCTTATTAGACATAGTGTTTACTCTTGCACATATCTCTGACATTTAGCCCTCTGGAGAAAGCAATGCAGCATATTCAATATCCCCTTTCTTCTCTACAACTCGGTACTGCTTCCCTTTGTCTCCTTTTCACCATCTTTTACTGGCTACTAAAGGTCAGCCAAAGGGGATTCTTAGAAACTTAGAGAGAAGCAGCCAGTGCAGTCTGTGTTTGGTTACAATTACACTACTGCATGTAAAAGCTATTCTGATTGCTAATGAGTAGAAGGTGGGGAGAAGGGAGGCTTGTGAAACTCTTCAGCAAGGAGTTTGTAACCAATTCAGTACTGGTTTCTCAAATCTGATGATAATGCTTTGAAAATGCACTTCAAACATGTCATAGGAAATTTAAATATTTAAATATTCATTTATTCTAATTTTCCTTTTGATAGGTACCAACCAGTACGCATACATTTCAGCAACTACGAAGATCTACAGCACTCTGTCTATCAATGTGGATTTTAGCACAATTCACTGTAAATTAGGGAATGATTCTCAGCTTCTTATCAATGTTCCAGGAACTCCTTTAAGAATTTTGATATTTAGCAATTGGGGGCTGAGAAGGAACACTTCAAACAATGAATGAGCAAGTTTTACCTCCTATTACTATATAGATCTGTTCTAAAGGTTGGTGAGCATGTGGCTGTCTTTCTCTAGAGCAGATGCTATTTTTACCGGTGTAGATTTACACAGATGACAGGAATAAAAATATATTTGTCATAAACTCTTACAAATTCTTTAAGGATTTGACTTAAAAAAAAAAATCAAAGGCAAGCAGATGTGACATTTAAATGATCTATACAGTTATTATGATACATATAATACCAAAATGTAATAGTTTGTTGTTAGAGTGTGTCCTGCAGTATGTTGTCAAGACTTCAATAGGCTTCCTACCCCAGCAGTCATATAATAATGAAAGTAATATTAGCATATTAAATTTGACATAGCTTATGTGCTAGAGAAACAAATTTAGTGCAAGAGATGTCAGTGGTATTATAATAACATTATCTTTGATTCCCTGTAAATTGTTTTTTGGATTTTCACTTTCTTATGACAATTGCCAATTCTTTTATAGGCATTTTCAAACTTTCACACTGCTTTTTGTTAAAGACATTGTTCTGCTGAGCACTGAAAACATACTTCACTTTTTGATTTAGTATGGCAAACAACAAATATATCTGCATATTTTAGTAGCAGAAATGTGTATATATGTATGTATTCTTCTCTTTGCTTAATTGTTTGGGTTTAGATGATTTCAAATGCTCCTGTCAAATGCACAATGGTGCTATTAGTTTCAAGGGTACGAAGTTTAGTTTAACAGCATCCATTTGCAGGTGATACAGTACTCATCACTGCTGGGCTTTGAAGCTCATCTCAAGTGAATGATGCTGAACCCTTTATATCATATCCCAGTAATTCTTAAAACCACTTTGGCATAAAGAGACTTCCTAAGATGTGTTGCTCTATTTATGTTTCCCATGAATGCAATAGGAGCTATGCTGGTGTGAAACTCAGTTCTGTAATTACTGGGAACTATTATCTTGAACCCTTCATTGTCTTTTATTTGTGTAACACAGACACAGTGCCAACTGTATGTCGTGAATCTTTAGCATAATTCCACTTTCACTTTCTTACAAGCCAACTGATTTCTGGAGTGTTTCACAGTTGAAAGGTGGCTTTTTGTGATTACGTCATCAATGTAAAATTCTACAAGGTGTGTGAAAAGATCTTAACAAACTGACTGCAAAACATGAGTGCCTTCTGAAAGGAATGCTATGACAATGAACCATCTATAATTGATATTTCAAAGATAATTTTCTCCCTACTCTTTTTTTTTTTTTTTTTAATAATCCAGAAGTTGTTGAGTGTGTGAAATGTGGTTTCTTCATAAACACCGTTCTCTCATAATAAGAAAGTAATTTCTAGGGAGGTTGCTATTATGGTTTCTTGGTGCATGATCTCTTTGATGAAGGTAAAGTAAGGATGTCTAGGTATTAGATTGAGAGGGATATTTATTAACCTCTGTGCTGACTGGAAGCAGATGTTGGAATTACTGTTTCTTGCTCTCAGATTAAATTCATTCTGCCAATCTCACCTGCCCAGCAGTCACTGGCAGAACATTATATAGTTCTGGAATAAAATGGAGTTCCAGTGCATGGTGAAGAGAAGTCAAGTTTACTTAGCCCACAGTTAAAAGGAAAATTAACAGGGCTGTGACTGAACATGCAGATTTCACAAGGTCCCAGAAGTTATAAACTCAGATCAGTCCCTATGTTTTTGCTTCTTCTTCAAGCTTGATCTAAAGTATCTTAGTCTCAGGGATCTTCCAAGTAGAGTAGAAAAACATTATGAAAACGGGGTTCTGTTATGAGACTACTTCTACTAGTTCTTGCTGAGGTTGCAGGTTAGTAAATAACAAATTCATCTGCAAGCGTGGTTGTGAGACTAGTATTGCTGTATCACCATATCACACTTTGCTTCAAAGTGAAGGGTGCAAGAGTGTGCAGAGGAGTTTAATGACCCAGATCGTGTATCACAAAAAATACAGACTACGTAGCCTGTTTAGGTTAGTTACTGGGACCAACCATGCCTTTTGTGCTGAGATCACCTGGTGTGTGCTGCGTAGACACACTAGCAGTCAGGGAGAGGGAGGTAGAAGGGTGGGTTTTCCTGCAGGCAGGTAGAAAGGAGGGTATATTGTAATCACATACTTGAAGGACAGAGACAGATAAAAAGACATAAAAAAAAACTTCTGCTGTCAGTGCTGAGAAGTCCTCTACACTTAGCCCCCTTCTTTACTTTTTCCTTCCTTTGTTTGTCATACTTCATCACTGAATTCACTTGTATAATGACTTATATTAATTAAATCATGGAAGGTTTAGCCACTTGTGCCATACCAGAGCAACACACCCTGTGATTTTAAAACGAGCTCTGTTCAAAATATACGAAAAAGACAATATTCAATCTTACTTCCAATTTAGCAAAATGCAGCTGAGATCTGCAACAGGCCTCTACGCTTCAGACCCAGCCCTGCTTAGCCCACTCCATCTGCAGTTGCTGGCAAGCGAAACCAGAGGCCATTAAGAAAGCTAATGCTTAGCCATTTTTGTTGATGGATTCAGCACTAGAACAATATTTTGCAGGGAAGCTGGACAAAAATGCTGTTAGTTCTCATTAGAGATGGAAGAACTTTGTGAAGCTAGAGGTTTTTGCAAATCAATCATATTGCTTTTTAGGTACGCAAACTGAGTCTGACTTCACAAACCATTTTTTTTTCCTGTCATTGAATTCTCAGGGGTCTTCCCCCTCCCTACACAACCGATGATTAATAAAAAGAAAAAAAATCAAAATGTTTTTCTAGCTCAGGGGAAACCTATTCCTTGTGTTAGCAACAGTAATGCTCACTCTTTAAAAAAGCTAGACCTTGCAGAAAATAGGGTAGGCTCACTCTCTTTTTATTTTTTTAACTTCTGTTTTTCCCAATTATGTTTTTAAATATCTTTCTTTTTCTTTGTGATCACTCTCTGTTCCCAGTTGTATGCTAGCCCAGCTCCCCTCCTTTGCACCCATGCTTTCCTCACTCATAAATTTCCCATTGAGGTTTCCATTTGAGTCCAATTTCCAGTTCCATTTTTTCATACAAAATGAGTTTGTCTGCTTACTAAATCTTATGGCTCGTTAAGTGCCATTGTAATAAGACCTCTGTGGATAATGTACATGTTTTCTAGAAGCTCATGATGCTGTTATTATAGCTGAGTACCCAAGCCTCCAGTAAGAGGAAACTCAAGATGCAGGACAGGGAAGGGGTAAACACCAGACAGATTTACTGGGGGGGCTAACAGGCCTTTTGAGCCCATAATACTCCTCATCTCCTGCTCCCTCTCTGCAGTGCTGGCAGCCCGATGCTCCCAGCAGCTTCTCTCTGGCTGCTCAGTCCCATCAGCTAAATGCAGCTGACTGGCCTGTGACCAATGCATCTGGCACAGGAGTCACTGGAGCAGAGAAAGTGCAGCGAATGCCTCTTTTTCACCTCTCTCTTGATGCCTCCCCTCCAACTTGGCTGAGCATTTCTCCCAGGAGGGAAACATGCCTTCCCCTAGCATATCTTAGGCTGGCTTTATCCCATTCCCTTGGCATGAGCTTTGCATACCTGACCTAAAAGGTGAGCGAGTGGGCAACCTGGAGAGATGGAGGTGGGTGGCCACACTCTTGCATGGTGTGATGGGATCATTGCCATGCAGGTTAACAGCCCCATGCCTCTTCCCAATAGAGAGTAACTCTGTCCATCCTATTACACAAGTCTCATATATTCTATGGTAGCCCTTATGCTTTGTTGCTCCTGGCATCATGATGCAATACACATCCTGCGCTGTGATGGCACTGAGCACAAATCATTGGATGTGGGGTTAGAATACACTTCAGCTTTGCAAAACACACCGTTAAATATTTATTCTAAGTGTATCTGTACCATTGTGTGATTAAACCCTCTCCATTATTCACAGCAATAGATCCGCTTATCATAATGACATTCTTGCTGTCTTTTGAGTATTAAATATCTCCAAGTTGCTCTTTGAGTTTTTTTTTATTATTATTATTATTTTAACTTTTTAAAGATACAGAGCTATAACAGTGTATTCCTTACTGAATGAGTTGCTGCTCGTAAGTGAGCAATCAGCATTATCTAAATAAATGAAATATTCTTTGGGGCTCAACAAAACGCTTGTTAGGTTGAAACTAATCTGCAGGAAATGAATGGTGTTTGTTAGTCTTTGAGAACACAGAAGAGATTCAGTTCGCGTTAGTATTTCCAATAGTGCCAACATAAATGTGCAAGTCTCTACGATACAGAGCTTGTTATTGTTATCAGATGAGGGGTGGAAAGGAATGTGGCGTTATGTAATTCAGAATTATTATTCAACATGGAAATGGGCAGGCTGCAGAACACACTCAGAAAATCTAGTTAAATGTACAGTGTGTGCTCTTTAGTGGCAGAAGAAATAGCACTATGCTGGGGGATCCCAGAATGCTGCAAACCGAAATTGCTCTGCTGAAGTCCATGGAAGCTGCTTGGACTCAGCACCCTTGAAAGTCAGTCTAAAATGTGATTTATTGAGTGGCTGCTCTCCTTCATGTTGTGTGTTTTTCATTATTATTTTTGCAAGCAAAGACTGGCTGATAGGAGTCACTCCCTTGAGAACCATGAAAAGAGAGCGTTCTTTGATAGCAAAGCTGGCCTGCACTGCCAAGGCCTCAAAATTTCGAGAAAGCTGCACCACTTTTAAACCTCGTAACTTCCCAGAGACCACCATGCAGCTTTATCATAAAACTTTTGATTGAAAACATGCAACATCTTTCATAGTGCTCCACAGCCCATCTTGGGCCTTTTAACATCTTTTGGACCACAAAACTGTTTAGATATGGACAGTGAACATGCTCGGTTTACTCTCACATTCCTTTCACCAGCATGGGGGTTTCTATGTGGCTTCTTATTTCATTTTCTGTGTTTCTTTTTACTTCCAAAAGACTTTTTTAAGAGTAACTGGCAACTTTGTATTTTGGCTGTTCAGGGACCAGATGCCCCACTAGGTTTTTCAAGCACTAGTGACAGAAGAGATGGTCCATTGCTAGGGAACTATGAGTAAGGGGACCATCTTGCTTGACGAGAGCCTCATGAGGGACCTTGGAAAGTCATTTAGGGTGAAATAACCAAAAGATTAGGGAGCTTGAGCAAGACGTGTCGCTCTTTGGAGCTTCTGCTTCCACAGCAGCTAGGAAGGAGGCTGTTTAAATTGGTTGTCTGAAGTTAGACATCTGGAGATGAACCCCACCTTCAGTAATTAAGAGATGGCAGTTAGAAACCTGGACTGGTTTCTGACTGTCTGCTGGGGTGAAAAGATCCATTTTCCTCATCAGCCCCTGTGCAGCTCTGAGCTAAGATATTTTTGGTTATAAACGTTTAGGTACAAAAGCAATTTGTAACTTGGAGGGGAAAAGACCTGACATTTTAAAGGCAAACTATCAACTAAAATAAAGTGAAAGGATTATTATGTGCATATGAAGGATGGGGAATAAATGAGATATTTGTAAGTGACATATACAGATTGTTCATGGAAAAAAATGATTGCTGTGAGTAACATGAAAATTAGTGCTCTACTGCACTTTGGCATGCTCATGCTTTTGCTTCTATCTTTAGAGCTTGCTTTTACAGATGGCCATCTCTGTAGTGCCTTGCCTGTCTCTTAGAATCATAGAATATCCCGAGTTGGAAGGGACCCACAAGGATCATCAAGTCCAACTCCTGGCTCCACATAGGACCACCCAAAAATCAGACCATGTGTCTGAGAGCGTTGTCCAGATGCTTCTGGAACTCCAGCAGGCTCAGGGCTTTGACCATTGCCCTGGGGAGCCTGTCCCAGTGCCTGACCACCCTCTGGGTGAAGAACCTTTTTCTCACACCCAGCCTGACCCTCCCCTGTCCCAGCTCCGTGCCATTCCCTTGGGACCTATCATTGTCCTCAGAGAGCAGAGCTCAGCACCTGCCCCTCCACTGCCCTCGTGAGGGAGCTGCAGGCCGCCATGAGGCCTCCCCTTGGCCTGCTCTGCTCCGGGCTGAAAAAAAACAGAGCCTTCAGTCACTCCTCTTACTCTGTTTTTGAGGACACTTCCTTTGTGCTTGTGAAGTCATTTGTTTATGCTAGGTACCACAATTGCTGATACAGAAGGTGTCAGAACTGACCTGAACCCTACAAATTATTTTTTTTTTGGTCATTTTTGAAAAGCCTGAAAGATCAGTTGGCAGGATTTCCTGATGGCAGAACAGGTAGTGGATCATGTCTCCCTTCTTTACCCCCATTCTACAAAGTTTTAAAATGCACCCAGAAGTCCAGCCTGTGCCTTCAATGCTTTGCAGCATTCAGCGATGTCTTATTTACCATCAAAGCCAAATTAAAGCACATCCGTGTATGCTTTGTTGGGCAAAGAGCCTTCAGAAGTGTCATTACAGTCCCAGACCAACAGCTCTCTCTCTCCCAGATGTGCTAATCTCCCTCATCAATCTGTCCCTCAAAAATAAACAAGCAGCATGTTTCTTAAACAGGAGGACCATGTTGGAAAGAGGATGAAAAACCTTGGAGGAGGGAGGTGTGAAAAAGGATGGTTATTAGGAGTTCGAAGCCAGAGAAAAATAGAGCCACATAGTACCCAGACAGTGTGTTTGTGCTAAGAACTTCCAGCACTGTTTAGTTTTGTTTTGCTATCTGCCATTGACTGTCACATTTCACAAGTTAAGAAACATGTTATTTCTTTGTTTATTTTGTCAGTCTTAGATAGTCTCTGGAGGGAAATTATATCACTGTTTCAGTGGAATAGGTTTAATTTGTTTGTGTCTTGTTGTCTATAGCATCTATCTAACTACTTATCTCTGAAGTTACCTCTCAGTCAAAGGTTTTCTGTTTTGTTCACATTTTAACAGGAGAGAATTTGCACTTGATTGCTTTGAACACTTCCTAAGTTTGGTCAGCTATCTATGTATTTATTTTTCTGTTCTAGTGAGAGTAAATGGGAATTTAAAATGTATGGAGCCAGCAAAGGTTTAGCTGCGATTTGTTTCTAATGTAGAGGAAAATTGCCCAAGTAATCTTATCCCATTCATACAACTAATATGGCTATGAGGCTCTGATGTGTTGAACGGTAAACACCATGCAACATACCCTTAAGAACTGTGGCTTAAAAGATTTCTTATTTTTCATCACACGGTTCTAGCTTTCGATGAATAAATATCAGGTCCTGCTTGTATTAACATCCATTGGAGTTTTCATGGGTTTAAACAGGAATAATAAAAGTTCCTAGTTTATAAGCATATTTTATAAAAATGATAGTAATAATGTGTTATGGAGTTAAATGGTACCACTAGGTAGCTGTGTAATGAAGAATATTTCTGATGCAAGCAGTCTACAAAGTGAAACACAGCCTATTCAAACTGAGAATATATAAACATGCTATCAACATGTGGGCAAGGGATGACATGCATTCTCCCGCAGATGAGGTGATGATAATCCAGAATAATTTTTTACTGTATTCTCTAAGAAACAAAAATTAAGAGACCCATGCAGGGAAATCCTCTGACCTTTGTAGTGCGGAAGATGTACTAGATGAATATGGCAATTTATTTGGGCTTAATATTTATTGGTTAACTCACCCACACCTTCACCAAGCAACATGATCCTTGAGCAAATTAAAAAATATATATGTTTGCACACATCAAAATTCCAGGACTAAGACAGGAAATGTAGAAAACATGGGGAAAAAACAAAGCAACACACACACATTATATGTATCATTTTCCATACCAAACCCTATCAACCCTGAAGTAAAATCCTGTCCCATTCTCATTATTAGTGTACTTTCGTCTGCCACATGCTTAAATATTTTAGTATCTTTAATCAGAGTCAGTGTGAAGTACATAGTCTAAGTTTGAATCCAGTCTTTGTGTAATTTTAGTGAATCTCTCCTAATCTTCTTTATAATCAAAATATCTTGTAGCATTTGGCTTTGGTATTTCACAGCTGACACTAAGCACATTGTTAAGTGGCAATTTAATTCATTGTCTTGCAGGATTTTAATGGATCGGGACTCATACAGTGCCTTATTCTTCTGCAGTGGTGCCATAAACTAACAGTTGGCTAACCTGAGGCTTTTTTGGAAGGGGTGGCTGGAGGTACTGTCCCCACCCTATTTTACATGATCTTTTGTATTTTTTCCCCTGTATATACAAAATATAATCTGTTGCTCATTCATATCTACACATTGCCTGACTACAGTTCTTTTTCTTGTATGTCACCTCCTTCCATTGCCACTTCCCCACCCTGTCTTTGAATCTTCTCCAGATCCAGTGGTTGTTGAATTTACATTCTTCTCTGGGCTGTTAATGAGTATATTGATTAATACTGGCTCCAGTATTAATCCCTGTGGGAGACCAATTGATACTTCTCTCTCTTTTGACATAAAACCATTGATGATAACTCATTGGTTCCTAGCTGTTGGATAGATTTTTATCTACCTTATTGTATTATTATGCAGGCTATGCAACTCCAGCTTTCCTATTGAGTTCATGTATAGTACTAAACTAACAATTTACTAAAAATCCCACTATGTTATGTCTGCCTTAATTAATTAAATTCTCAGTATAATTGGGCCTGAGCTTCCATTCACAGACCTGTACCATCTATTACATGGTTCCACATAATCTTCACCATTTGTGTCAGGTTTCTGCTTCAAAAAATCAGGATAATTTCTGTTGGAAGGGATGTGGAAGTCATCTGGTCCCAGTCCCTGCTCAAAGTGGGTCCTATTAGATTAGGTTGCTTGGGTCTGGGTCTGGTCAAGTTTTGAGCACCTCCAGTGCTGGGGATTTCACAGCCTCTCTGGGCAACCTGCCCTAGTATTTGACCACTTTCATGGTTAAAAAAGCCCACACCCTTCTTTGTATTTGATGTTCCTTGTGTTTTTCCACCTGGTGTCCATTGCCTTCAGGAGGTACCTGGCTCTATCTTCTCTGTCATGCGGTTGCAGACAACAATATGGTCTCCCCTTCATCTTCTCTTCTCCAGGCTGGGCAACAACAGCTCTCTCAGTCTCTCCTTATGCTATGTTCGAGCCCTCAAGCAAATCTGTGGCCTCTCTGAGACTCACTCCAGTGTTTCTGTGCCTCTCTTGTAGCTGGGAACCTCAGACTGGATGCAGCACTACAGACATGGTCTCACAAATGCCAAGAGCACTTCCCTGGCTCTGCTGGCTGCTCTCTTGCTAATACAGCTCAGGATGTGGTTGGACTTCTTTGCTGCTTCCTAGAGAGTCAGTCTGCAGTCTGTGTTGTTGATATTTCATCACAGATATCAAGACTTTGCCTTTGGTTTTGCTGAACTTCTCGTGGTTTCTGCCAGCCTGTCCAAGTCCCTCTGAATTGTAGCCCTGCCATCTGGCCTATCGACCGCTCCCCCTACTATTTGGTGTGTCTGCAAACTTGCTGAGAGTGCACTCCATCCCATCATCAGTTCGTTAATGAAGACATTAAGCAGTATTGGTCCCAGTATTGATCCCTGAAGGATGCCACTACTTACTGACCGTTCTGTTTAGAAGCATGCAATCAAATTTACTTCTCGTGGTGGTAAGAATGAACAGTGCGAGCCAGGCACAGTGGAAGTGGATCCTGCCCCACTGGCATTTCCTTGTGAATGGGAAACTGTGACACTGCTTCGCTCAAGGCACTCAGGGTCTGCCAAGAGAGCCAGGATGAAGCTGCTAGCTGAACAGCTGGATCTGAGGACACACGTGTTTTGGGGGAGACAAAATTAATGCTGCCTTAAAGGGCAGGTTCAAGCAATTTAGTAGATCTGAGGTGTGATTCTTTAGATCTGGCGTTTCATGGTCTTATCACACACCAGTTCCAGCCCCTAAGTTGAGGGGCAACAGATATAGCAGGGACTGCTGGCATTTCTCAAAGGCGTTATGGCCCATGCTAGGGACCAGGTTCCTGTTTCAAGTTGTGTGTGGACACACCAGTTCAAATGACTACCCAAGATGTCCATGCTTTCTTCTGCGAGCGCAAGATTACCTTCTGGACCTGTTGCCACATCAAGCACACTTAGCAGAGCTCATGTAAATATTTGCTCACTTTGGAGGCTGCAATGTTGCTTCTTATCTGACTGTCTTTCTAAGCTGCCAGGAGCTAGGAAAATAGTCTCTTTTTAATACATCTGACACAATAAACATCCAGCTCCAATAACTGAATCCCTGATTCAGGAGGAACCTTTACTGGGGAGGGCTGCTTAAGCAAATTAGATCTCAATGGAATCAATAGGACTTTGGCACATGCTGAATGTTTAAGCACATGCTGAAGTGTTTACTATTCAGCCTCTCTTTTAGTTTCTATTTAATTAAACAGGATCTCAATGGAAGTAAATCACTAGAGTTTCTCCCAAAGGAGTTCTCCCAGTTTGCAATAATTGAAGAGTTGATCTAATGTCCCAACTCTGCTTCTTTTTTTTCAGATATCTAGGTATCCATCTGTCTGTCTGTCTATCTGCCCAACCTGTGTTATTTTTACCTCCTAAGTGATAAACTATTCAAGGTAGAGATGCTGTCAGAAGCAGCCCAGAGGGACAGAGGTCTCATTAGTTACAAACGAAGTTCTGAGCCTGTGGTAAATGAAATGAAACTTTTCTGTTATTATTGTTGTTCAAGTCTGAGCTGATATAAGCATCTCTGCTTCTTCTAATACAGGCAAGGATTTCTTTGGAAGTTTAGTGCTTCCACTCCAGATAAAAGCAAGTCATTTGCTTCTTTCATCATGTCGCTACTAATTTCCAAACAGTCAAAGCTGCTGCTAATTTATTTACTGAACACTGAAGCCCTGTTAGCAGGGGCTGCTACTGAAACTGCTTTCTGGCCTTCGGCTTTTGTTTGTTGACAGCCTGATTTCCCAGTAGGCCATTTCCACCTGTGTTTCTGTTGTTTTTAGTGCTTGTCTTTCTTTCTTCTTCCCAGTGACTGTCTCCCAAATGGCTCCTGAAGGCTTTTCTCATCTTCCCTCGCTCTCTCATCCCCTTCTCCCTCCCAGCTGCAAGGACTCTCAGCTCTGCTTTCAGTCATTCTGCAGTTAGTGGTTGTCTACACTGCTGAGTTCCCATGGGGCACTAATTTTTGTTTCAAGGACAAGATTCAAAAGAGTTTGCTACACACAGGTTGCAGGGTGCACCTTCAGATGTGCCTTCAAATAGACTTTGGAGATTTGAATATATGAGCTCCTGAAAATCAGTTTTTAAATTGCAAGGGAGGCCTATTAAGTGCTGTAAAAAAAAAAAAAATTTTTTTTTTTTTTTTGCTTTTCTATTTTAAAAGCTGCATTAAAAAAGTTTTGGTTTTTTTTTTCCTTCCTCTCTCCCATGACATTGGGTGGAAATAGAAATTAGGAGACTGCCATTTCCCTTTAACTTCATGCATATCAAAGGAAGAGAGATGACAGGATAAAATGATTCATAGAGTGGCCAGCATACTCCGTATCTGGAGGAACTACTGAAGAAAGATATTGAGATGTTGCAATAGTTTCTTTGCAACTAGTCAGTGTACCAGGAGCTTTCAGTGTGCAAGAAAGGTTCTAAGATGTTTTCCAAGAACTGAAAAAATTGGTGGCTGCACAGCCTTCAGGATTTATTTATTAAGATATGCTTTTAATTTTGCTGCTTAAAGTTATCTAGCCTCTCTTGTGAGTATGTGCATTTCTTGATGTGCACTTTGTTTCCTACAAAACTTCTGTTTTACTTTATCTCATCTGTGGCAACCTGTGTATATCTTTCTGAAGTCCATTATGAGAAGCTGAGCTGTGACTGACAACTGATGTCTGCTACTCCGGGCTTCAAAAATTCTTCCTAGCCGTCGGATTAAGTTCAAGTGGGATTTTACTGCTTCGGTTTTGCTTGAATATTTGGATTCTAATGAGCCCAGAAAACAAAACACAACTGCTAACCTTCTGACTTAACCTAGGAACTGCAGCTTGGGGGTGTGGGGGTGGTGGAGGGGGTCTTTAGCTAAAACTGTGGGGCCGCTGGTTTCTCAAACTGGATGGTCACAGCTAGTGGGTATGTTGGATTTTTTCCCCTTTGCCTCAGTTTTCCATTTGTAAATCAGGTGTTAACGCTATCTGACCCCACACACAGGCACTGTGAAATTGTTCAGAAATAAATATTAATGGGAAAAATTTTGAAACAGTACTCAAAGCAAGGCTTGAGTAGTGTGCAAGACATCTCCAATGTCCAAAGGTATGCACTTTGCTAGGAGGCCACATCCACACACAGAGCTAGAAGGCAGGCATTCAAGCTATCATCTAGTGTCCTTGAGTAAGTCTCTTAGCTGCTGTGTCCCTCCATCTCCTAATAATATTGCAATAAGACTAATATTTACTTACCTCACAGTCACATAATAAGAATGAATTAATGTTTATAAAGTACTTGCAAGTCCTTGGATAAATGGTCTCATAGAAGTGCTAAGCAGAGCATGTATTGTCATTATCTTGTAGATAAATATGTAACATCTACATGGATGTACGGAGCTGTTCACACAAGCATATGCAATGTCTCAGCTGACTGCACTCTGGTTAGCAGAGGATGTAAGAACAAACCCAACAGTCCTTGACAATCCGTGTCATTTTCCTTTGAAACGAGTATATTTTCTTTGAGAACAGAGCTTATCATGTAATCTCCAACGAAAGTTATGTTCTGCCTTTTACAGTTGCCATGATGCAAATGTCATTTGTACTCTCCTTCTTTATGAAAGTTAACAGTTATTTAAGAGATCAAAGTTAATTATCACTAAGGAGATCATTTTTACCTATCAACCCACTTTTGTAACCCCACTATCACAAGTAGAAGCTTTATGCTAATCAGTTTTCTAATTTCCATAAATTACTGATAGAATTACTTTTTTTTTTCTTTTTTCAGCATGAAAGTAGATCTGTTGGTGAAAGCTCTTGAGAGGTAAAGAGACAGAGAGAAAATGAGGTAAGGCATATTTTCAAGAGTTCACCAGCTGAATGTGGTACCAAGAAAATAAAATCCAAATCATTAGGTTCATCGCATCACAAAACTTGTAGATGCTGCAGCTTTCCTGCACTGCAGAAATCTGATGCACACACATTGTTTCAATTTAACATGGTGATAGGAATGGAATCGAACGTGAGGATCACTGTGTGACCCTATTACATGTGAAGTGTCTCTATTAGAGCTGCAAAGACAGCATGCCAGAGGAGCTGAAATGTGTTGATAGAAACAAACAGATATATCTTTTTAAAAGCAGCAGTCAGAAACTCTGCAGTGTGATCCAACCGTGTTCTGCTGGAGAGGGCAAGATAGTCTATCCTAGGGGAAGATGATATTAACAAAGAGAAAGAAACCCCTTCCGCTCCATCACAGCACTTTCTGTACAGTGAGCTTGCCAAATGGAAGCTGCTACTGTGGAAGTTGTTACTGCTATGACTGACAGCTGCTGTAAAATAACTTCAGCTACAGCACGGAAGGAACAACAAGAAATCAAAATGAAACAGATGTGGATATTTTGGGTATCCTCTTGGTCTAAAAGTTGAGTAAAATAATTGCTTAGTAATTAACAAGCTTGTTGCTATGCTGCTCCAGCCTGTTAGTCTGATGCTGATGAATTCCAGCATAAATTAAATCATCTCCAATCCAGAGACTGATCCTAGAACTAAAGTTGTATCCCTGCATTGCTTCAGCAACATCACACATTTGGAGCTTCATTTTGAGTTAATAACTGAGAAGTTTGTCCACAGTGGGCATCGGTAGACTTACACTTGACTACTGCTCCCTAGAGTAAGGAGAGAACTGGGCTGCTGGTTTGATCCTATTGAAGTCCCAGTGACTTCTGTCATTGCCACTGTATCCATGACATTTTGTAAGGCATCTCAGGCATTGGTGGTGTCCTTGGTAATTTCTCTTAGCAGCAGCATTCTGCTCTTCAATCCTGTCCCTTTTTCAAAATCCTTTATAAAGATTAACAAGAAGAGCTCAGCAGCTCTCTGCCTTCATGGAGTTAGTAACAGCTCTGTGAGGACTTCCTGACAATAAAATAGTTGTATTTTCCATGTTTTTTAACAACATTGAGATTTTGCAGGATATTTCACTTCTGGCTTCAGGGGGAAATCAGGAGTTGTGTGTTGAAGCCGACCAAATTGCTCAGCATTAGTCTTTCAAGTGCCTGGAGCACTTTCCCCCAGCTGCAAGAAGAGACCTGCTTAGCAATAAGGCAAAGCCCAGAGCGCCCATGACCAGTGCCATGTTCCCCTCCCAGTCAGAGGATCCTGCATCTCTCTGCATTGTCTGTGTAGACCTTGGCAGCCCTCTAACCAGGTGGGCCTCCAGAGCTAAATGTAGGGGCACTTGAAAGCATCCCAGGAACAGGCAGGCACAAAGGAAACTAAAAGGGCCTTGGCTTCCCCATGGCTGTGAGTTCTTGTGTCCCTGCTTAGAGAAAAGCAACACAAAATTATATTCCCACTTGATTTTTTATTCTTCGACCTTCACGTCTCCTGCACGCATGCATCTATTTTTCTTCAAACAGGAGCCATCCCACTGAAGTCAGCAGGACTCTGCTGGTGCTCTAAGGAAAGCATGCATATGCCTGGATCAAGTTGATATTTACAGAAGGCTCCTTTTGAATTGGCTTTTGATTATACACCTATGTCAGAGGGTGGACAGTGAGACTCTCTGTGACTTGTTTCCATGCGAGAAAGACGGTGAAAGATTGCAAAGATAAACTTTAATATTACAGGCCTTTTTAAACTGCCGTGTACAGCACTGAACTGGGTATTTCTGGTTGAAAGGGAACATAAACTATGATGCAGAACACTAAAGGATTTAGAAAACATAACCTTTGTGCATATGGTTTAGGTTTTATTATCCCATTTATTTATTCTGCTGGATATCTGTAGGATAATATGATCAATGAGTTGGAATCCTTCCTTGTTTCTACCAACAACAAATCAAACCATTAATAGGCCAATAAAATCCTGGGATTTGGAGAGAGGGGAGGAGGGGAAGTAATTGCATTGTTCTGATTCTAACGAGCCACATCTATCTTAAAATAACTGATTAAAGCCGCTGCTGGCACACAGCCTGTGACAAAAAAGCTTGTTGCTAACAGGTGTGTAGTGCAGGGGCATGGGGACATGAAGTCACGCTGCGTCTGCTGCATGCTCTGTGCAAATGGGATGTGGGAAGCCCCTCTGGCTGGGGCAATGTCCTCCTGCTTGACCCTTCCCATACACCTCTGAAGCCACGGTGACAGGCTTGCAGCTTGGCCAGCCAGGAGCACACGGGGGTTTCTGGGGCACACCGTGCGGCTGATAAATAGTTCCAGGGATGCGTGATTGCATAATGATAGCCACATTCATTCACCTGTCTATCAAAAGAGATGCATTAAAGTTTGAGCTCTCTTCCCCTGGGTCCACGAAGAGACATTTGAGTGTTAGCTTATAGTCTTTAACATTCCTCCTAACAGTGGGCTAAGTGCAGTGGGGTTAAACAGAGTCCCTTTTGCTTAGTAATCCATTAGCTAATGGGTGTGTAAGCCCATCAATTTTCTGTTTATTCCCTAACCCCATTAGGGTACACCTGCTGTGCATAAAAAATACACCTGACAAATCAGAGTGATAGTTGAAATAAAATAAATATCAAGTGTTGTTATAGCTGATCCATAGTGTTTAAAGCAGAAAGGGCATAACAGTGATTTGTGAGGGCGGAACAAAGTACAGCTTGCTGGCTCATGGTTGACATCAATCCCCTCGCAGTCTCGCCGCTTCACCTGTAGACTCCAGCAGTCAACAGCTTCCTTCCCCAGCCCCGTCAGCCGCTCTGCAGGGCTGCCGTTCACCTTCAAACGCCGTCTCCAAGTGCCTTCCAGAGAGCCCCAGCACTGCTAAGTGATAAATTAATTATTTGGGGTGGGGAGGGAGAGGGTGTGAGAGCTCGCAGGCTGCTCTTCCATGAAGGCAGCCAGAAGCTTCAAATCTGTCTCCGATACCAGGCCATTTGTTTTGTCACTTCATTGGCTTTATTTATTTATTTATCTTACGGCTCCCCTTGCGATTAAAACTGTTGAAACAGCTGTTAGGTGGTAGCAACTTTCATTGTGCTATTTCCTGACGTCAATCAGGCGACTGTGGGGCTGCAGCAGTGATCAGAGCTGCGCCGGGCGGGAGGAGAGGCAGCAGCATCCCCGTCTGTCCCCGGCCCCTCGAGGACAGACGGGGGCTGCCGGTAGCAGCTGAAGCAGCCATGCAGCCTCATGCTCAAGGGGTAAATCAGGGAATAGCAGCTACAAACCTGTGGAACTCACTCACTGCCAAAAGCCAACACTGAAATTAAGAGATTGTTGGAGAATTGAATAAAATGTAGATTTATGTTTTTAAAAAAAAAAGAAAAAGAAAAAGAAAAAGAGCACCTTCACCACCAACTGGGGAGGCTGACGAGGATAAGATGAGCAAGGTCCTTCGTTCAACGCAGTCTGTCCAGTGTGGAGAAACTCCTCAGGGCAAATGAATGGGCTTTGAACAAGCAGGTCTTGGCCTTCGTGGGCAGGAGCTGGATGCCCTTTGCCATCATGGTGAGGATGCTGAGCAGCTGGGCCAGGGAGGGCAGGCAGAGAACAACACAAGCAGATGGGGCACTAGTGTCTGGGGTAGCCTCTGTGCCCATCAGCCCGGGATGGGGAAGCTTTGCAGTCTTTGTGGGTGTGGAAATGTGGGTAGAAAGCTCCTTGAGCCAAGGAAAGCTTAGGGGGGGGTCAGGGGCACACAACCTAAACTCATGTGTGAAGGGCACCGTGACCACAAATATCACTACTCCTTTTACTATTGAAGCAAACAAACGTGCAGATTTTCTACAACATTTTAGGTACCTCGGGGCTGAGTGTGTCTGTCTGGGGCTGCTGAATCCACAGATGAACAAGCTGAAGAGCTCAGCTTAAACCTGGCTGAAGGCACATTTAAAGAAAAAAAAAAAAGTGAGAGAGACCAGGTGAACACAATCATGAATGGAGCCCGAGAATTGCCAAAATCTTCAGTCTGGATAATGCAGAGGAGGGAGGGGTTTGTGAACGTGGCCTGGATTGCCCAATTCCTTAGATTTCAAGCACCACTGATGGGTGAACAAACAGCGATAAAGTGAACAAAGCAAGTCATTGGTGTTGAGTTGTATTATCCGCAGGCTTCAGCATTTTCCAGCCGAATGCTTGCCACTTCTTCCTTCCCAGCCCACTGCTGCTATTATTTTTACATCATGACTGTTGAGGAGTGTATCATTCATAACATACCTATCATAGAGAGATTCCTTTTTAAATGCTTAGGGAGATAGAGGGCTACAAACCCTGGGAAATCAGCTATGCCTAATATATTATGTAGAAGTTCTGTAATCATTATTGAACTAAAGTGCATTGAGTAAGTGGATAAAATCAGTCCCACTGTAGCATAAGTCTCCAGAGAGCAGAGATAAAAATGCCTCATACTTAAGTAGGAAAAGGTAACAAAATATTTCCAGTCCCAGCAACTGCATTTTCCCCCCCTCTGTATAAATAGGGAACCCTCAGGAGAAGGCAATGATGCAGCAGAGGTTGAAGGCAAAGTTAATGGTGGCGCGGTGGGGAGCTAGGCGGTGCCTGGGGCAGGCTGATGATGAGCAACATGCCATGGAAATGAGGCCGAAGGCAGAGCCCTTGGTGGCAGGGGCAGCAGGCAAGGAGGCAGAGGGGCAGCAGGCAGGCCCCCCCCATGCAAAGCTGGGGGGAGCAGCGTGGGTCTGGGAGAGCATGGGGAAAGGCTGCAGCATGACAGCCTCCAGATGAGCCTGGTACAATGTCTGAGCTCCCCTTTCCTCTAAACACTGTAGAAAAGTGAACGTTTATGTCCAGGGTTCGCCTCGAGGCTTGCTTTTCAGAGCTTGTCATGGCTCTTGCATGGAGTGACTGGCTCACGCAGTTTCCCACCCCAACACGCACACACCCTGCAGTTTTGTGCCTCCTGAGCTGTTGCCTTTCTACAAAGCACAGTCACTGGCACGTTTGTCTTGAGGTTATTCTCAACCAGATAACCTGTGCCCCTTCAGAGCACGCCTGTGTATAGCTACAGACATAACTGGACCTTCCTGCTCTCACATGCATAGTCAAGAGCTGCCAGGCTGCAGTGAACCACCATGCCATGGTGCCTCTCTGGTATACCAGCTGCAATCCCACTGAATCCCTTCGAAGGGATTACAGTGTAAGGCAAAATTTGACATGAATAAATGTGGGAGAATTAGAGCTTCATATACTTTACCCTTTCTGTGACAAAGCAAACAATTTCACTCCCTCTTATATAAAACAGGCTTTGGCTGGAGTGGAACTATAGCACACTTTTTGTTCTGTGTTTCAGGAAAGGAGTTGGTGATTATCTAAATATATTTTTAGGTGAGATCGTCAAACATGCATTCACATTTATGTCAAAGTTAAATGAAAATAGGAAGGAAAAATGTGTTAGAGCACTGTGTTTGCTGCTCCTGTTATAAGCCTACACAGAAAAGCCACCTAGAGTTGCAGTCCCTGCTGTTAGGCTGTGACCTGGATAGTCATCGGCATTCGAGTGCTGGAATGACTATATTAAAGTTTTCAAAGATGTGTGCTCTTTCACATGACCTGCCAATCATGTTGGAGCAATGCCATAAGCTCTGGGCTAGCTGTATCCTCAAGGGCACCAAGGAGAGGAAGAGAGAACAGAGTTGCAGGGTTGGAATTATTACTTATTTATCTAAAGTATTGACCTGACCTGCCCTACTGAAATATCAGTATTAGATGCTGGGGTAAAGGGATGCCAGAGCCAGATCTTTCTGGGAAATAGGGGAAACGGAGATAAATGAGGCCCAAATCAGGCAGCATCCCATTGAGAAAAGGGGGTTGGGGGGTTGGAAACGACACAACAAAGGTGGGCAAGGAGGTGGCACTGGCTCAAAAGAGTGTGACCAGTGTGTGGGCAGCAGACAAAATGACCAAATGTCTTGCTCAAGCACCAGCAAGCACCGGTGTCAGACCACTTCACAGCATCACCGAGATGTGCCCATATTGCACAGGGTGAAATCTGAATGTTTACAGTTAGGTTTTGCATGTATTTGTCACCACATGGTAATGAAATGTGCGTGTGAAGGCAGGAAGAGGCAAGCAGAAAGTGTTGCTTAAATAAAGTCATTGTGGCTGGAGCTGAGAAATCAAAGGGTCACATCTTTGAGATGATATGGACACTCCTCTTGGACTCCCCACTTCTCTGTCTGAAATATGCACCCAGGTCCAAGCGAGGAAAACAGCTTGAAGTGGAAGTGGAAAGGAAAAAAAAAAAAAAAAAAACTTTTCGGATTCTCCGAGAAAATGAGGGCAAGTCTCCTGAAGACAAGACTGCTAGAATTTGTCTTGCTTAGCCCAGCAAAGTGAAAACTGCCAGTGGCAGCATTTGTTTGCTGTGTGTCTAAACAGGAGGTATAACACAGGAGAGCGGATGATTCAGGTGCATGACCAAGTGTGTAATGTTTGCCGTGCACCAGAGGACCAAGTTTCAGTGACAGCTTCCCTAATAAGGTGACGAGGGTAAACGAGCTAAATGCCCATAAGATGCAGTGGATGTGTTCCTGAAAAAGCCTGCGCAATGACGCCTTTGATAAAACTCTTCTAAAACTACTGTCCTGTAAAACAGGAGGTGTCTGGAGCTGAGCTGGGGCCTCCAGGCAATTATTAGAACAGAAGCCTGGTTTGAACAAGAGGACCGGTGAACAAGGGGCAGAAAACAGAAAGGAGCTGAGGCAATCAAGTGTATAACATGAAGTATGTCTTCAGCTAATCCATGAAATGGCAGAAGATACACAGACTTGATGCTAAGCAGAATTATGTAAATGATTACGTGAAGCAGCTGTGGCATGAGCCCGTAGATACAGAGAAGGGCTCCAAAGGGAATAAACAGACACACAGACAAGGCCAGGAAGCTAACAGTGAGGGAGCTTCTTTTGCTGAGGTTTCTTTAAACTAAATAAAAAATTAGAGGCATTCCCATACAAAAATACAACCAATCCCACTGCCAGGCAAATTCTCATAGGATCCAAAAGGCTGAAGCAGAAATCTGGTTCCAGACAGAGAACCATTATGTAACCTAGAACAGGTTGCCTAATATTACATCCCACATTTTTCAGACTGCTTTTTAGCCACATGTGACCTAACATTTTTATTTTTATTTTTTAACAGTGCACCAAGCACTCAGAGAGCCCTTGGCTGCAGTGATGCCTACCAATATTCACACCATCTGAACGAGAACTAGGAGAATTATCTCAGGCAGAAGACACAGATCTCTTGTGTGGACAGAATAAGTAACAGGCCAACAGCTCTCTTTTCGCTAGCAACTACTGGGTTGGATTTGATAATATTGAAGAGGCAGCCAAAACTTTACATTGCAAGAAACCACTTGCAGCTGCTTACATTTGTAGCGAATTTAAATTTTGTAAGTAAATTTTAATTTAATTTAAGCTGAAATCTCAACATCAATATTCCTACCAAAACAATGCTCAGAGCCTTGCATTATGCATGGCATTTAAAAGTTTTCAGCTGTCTCTAAAGTCTTCTGTACAACAGCCAACCTTGAGGCCTAGCTGAATGCCAGTGTGTCAACCTTCCTCACCTCAGAAATAAAAATTCTTATCATCCTCCCCTACTAGAGGAGTATAAGAAAAAAATTAAACACCTAGAGCCAGTCTAGTGGATGATGGATGTATCATTTAGGAACGGCAGTAGCACAGATACGGTTTACAGGAGCTTCCTTCATGGTCAAGGAGCTTGTTACAGCTCAACATACTTTGATGCACTTATTGGAGCTGGCCATGAGGTCTCGGTCACTGAAGACCTGGCCCTGAGTCCCTAAGGAAGTGTTACTGTTAACTTAAATGATACCAGGATGAAAACTTGAATCTCCCTGGGTATCTGGCAGTACATCTAATATACCTTTGTCTTGTACTTCATTATCACTGTGTTCAGGCAGCCAGCTCTTTGCAGTTGGGTATGCACTAGAGCACTAGATATGCTCCTGAAAGCCACTAGAAATATAGGCGAGCTCTTCAAGCAATTGATAGAATTAAAAAAAAAAAAAAAAAAAGAATTAGTAATAATAATGATATCAGGGTGAACATACAGCATTATGTGCCAGCATCCTTTGACATCTATTAGTGACATAGTAAGAGGAGTTTCAGAGCACCAGTATTTGCAGTGTTTCACCATGAAATTCCAAGAAGTTCTGCTTCTCCTTAATTTCAGAAAGACAACTCTGTAGCCTTTGGCTTCTACATTTTAGTTTTTCTCATCTACTAGCCAGCAGAAGTAGAAAAATAAACACACAACTAGGAGCTGTATTCACAGACAGGAAGTAACTTTAATTAAATATTGTGAAAGTTGAAAAGTTTTTACAGCTTGAATTTCTGCAAAAAAATTATAACAATCTCTACAGTAGTTAGTTTCTCTAACAATAGAACTGTACAGTGTGTGTGTCTATTCAAAAAGATTTAGATAAGAAGGTGAAAGGTTAGTAGTTTCAGAGATGACTTCATTTTAGCTGCATCCTAGTACAACTGTGAGGAAATAGGCATACGTTATGCAATCCAGTCATTGTGAAGCTTCACCTTTTTAAAACTGAAATCTGGACGTTTCCACTTAAAGCCATATTCTGTAAACAGCTGTATCTTTTACTTTGTAAAAGATAAGGGTGGTGCAGGGGAATTTTTATAAAGTCCCATTCATCAGATCACTATAAATAGCTGCAACAAAATAAAATTATGCACATTGTCAAAGGATCTTTGGACACTGGTGCAGAAGACTACAAACATAGATGGCTAACACTGGTGTTAAAATCGCTATGACTTTGAGTGGAGCTCTACAAGAGTAATTGATGGTGTCACTGGACAAAATATGGCTTTAAATTTGATTACATTGTCGTGCTGTTGCTTACTATGTGAATTAGAATAATTGCTTGGAATACACAGAAGCAATAAACTGATGTCTCTCACATTTTCCAGTTTTTTCTCCTTTTATTTTCTCACCATGAAAAAAAAATCCTGTTTTTTTCCCTTCCCCTAAAAGATCACACTGCGACGTTCTAGTGAAAACCATTGCAAAATTCATACAGGAAGCATGCACAGTTGCAGCATCGTTGTAAATGATTTCTTGCTCAACTAGAAAAAAGTTATATTGTTTTAAGGTAACAAAACAGTTCTTTTGTGCTTTTCAATTCCTTTTTTTTTTTTTTCTTAGAATGTTAGTGATGATTGACAGTTCTGGTGCACAGTACAATGTACAAGTGAAATGAATATGATTTGCATTGTTAAGGCATCCAATCTGCTGGTTTATATTTATGTGAAAGACAGAGAAATATACAAGCAGACTTAAGAAAGAAAGTATTTTCATTGAGTTCTATGAAGTTTCTCCCCATATTTAATGCACAAAAATGCGTCACTCCAAAGAGGAGAAATCCCATGCATATTAATAGAGTAAAACAGCATTAGTTTTTGTTAAGCTTCAAAAGCAAAGGATACATTTTTTTTAAATCTACATAACTAAATGCTACAAGAATAATATGCTACCTTTTGCCATATATTGGAAAAAACTTCTTAACTTACAAATAATACAAAAATAGACAATGGCTTTTGGGTGGAAATTAAAAAAATGGAAGCATGATTTTAAACAATACTAAAAAAAAAAAACTATAAATGAAATGTTTTAAAATCACATTTGAACAGCTAATACAACGGTGAATGACCAAACAAATCAGCACTTTTCACATAGCAAACATACACAATAAAATAAACTGGGGTAGGGGAAAAAAGCAATGTACAAATTCCAAAGATAAATACATTATTTATATGGATATTTTACAAAATCCCCTTTAAAACAAACAAACAAAAAAGAAACCCCAGAAAACAAAAAGCTTTTTTTTTCTTTAATTAATTTTGCAAGTATGTGCAAGCTAAAGGTAGTGAGCTCTTTTTGCAAAATATGCAGTAAAATTCTTTATTGTGATATTGAAAAACTGTCTTAAGACATTAAAATGTATAAATAGAACAACAACTTTGGCAAAAAATCACAAAAATCTACAGTATTTATAACTACATACAAAACACAACAGCAAAGAAAAAATATCAGGTAATGTATCTTCAGAGCTTTGCTGCCTCTCTGACTAATAGTTTTTAAGAACACTTCCCAGGTAATGATAGCAAATTTTTTTGTAAAACAGAAGCTATGGTTTTGATTTGAAATCTTCCTAACAGCCCCACCCCCCCATGCCCCAAACTTGTGTTTTCATTTGACTATTCAAAAGCAGTTACCTGTTGCTTAATATATTATGATACAAACTGAGAGGGTCGACCGATACAGGACCAATCCTAGCAGGAAGGTGACAAAAATGTGTGCTTTTACATTGGGAGGATACAGAACTGCAGATGAACCTTTTCTCATTCTGCCCCATAAAAATAGATCAAGAGGAACCAGGGTATGACAAAAACACTCTTTGGGTGATGGCCACAGTCTGTGTCTTGTGAGGGCTATGCAAAATTTAAATGGCATTTTATGCACAGCTCCGGCAACACTAAACTTCAGGAAGGCCACTCATTTGGAGAGTCTGATATATAAACTAAAGAGAGCCATGATAATCTAATCCTGCAGTTTTAGCAGTATATCTAGAGGAACTGGATTCTGAGCTCAAGAGGAAATGTGTTTGTTATTTGTGTCCTTACCTAATCTTTCAGCAACTTTCTTTGTTGCATTATTTACACACTTATTTAGCCCAATAGTAAAGACAGATGTTACGAATCCCACCCCTCATCCTGCCCTCACCATCCAAAAATACCAGCCTTCTAGGGAGTGATATCTATTTAATGAGAACATTAAAAATGCATCGTATTAGCAAATCACCACTGGATAAGCAACCTGTATGAGCCGACCCTTAATTAAATGGCCATAATTCTTCTACGAAAAACTAACTGGCACTTCTATTCTGTCCCATACAGACTTGTATGTAACTGACACCACTTCATTTTTCTTTACACGGCTTTAAAAAAATTCATAAATTAAAAATGTGGAGTTCCATTGCTAGTGTCCCTCATGTAATTGGATGATTTATAAAAGACAAATGGTATTGAGTTAAATCAAGCCTTTAAAAAAAAAAAAAAAGCAAGCCCCCAACCCCAGAAAACAAAAACAAAACAAAACTAAACAAAAAAAGGTGGATTTTTTTTTTTTAATCAACATACAATAAATATATCTCCCAGTTATTTGGGATGGACAGCTTGAATCAACACCTTGCAATTGCAGATTGTTAATTTCAGTACTTGCAAGGATGGTGATTTTTTTTTGTTTAAAAATCCGCAGTTATTGTAAGATTCTTCTTTATTTCTTTTTTATTTTTAAAAAGGCCTGAGTAAAAAGTTCCACTCTGGGACTTGTATCAGATTCTCTCTGAAGCAGAATTCAACCTCTTCATTAATAAAATTCTTCAAGGCAATTCTTTCACATGGGGGGAACAATCATGCCAGATATAGCTGTCATAAGGAGAGGAGAGGGGGGGAGAGAGAGGGGGAAAAGAGTTACTTTTGTGCATTCTGAAGCAACTTTTAAAATCCTCAGCATTTTTAAACATTTACTAGCAACATAAATGGCCATACTGTGAATTAAATTTACATGTAAGTATGATGCAGTAAAGACAACTACATGCACATTAATCCCAGGAAGCCTCATTCTGATTGGAAAATGTTGTAAATTGCTCTGCTGAAATCAGTGACCTTCTTGCAGAGTAAATGCGGTTCGCCTGATGTGAGAATCATCCCCCAACTTAATTTTCTGATTTTAGTTTCAAAATCTCAAAATGTTCAGGAGACTTAAACCTGTCCCAGCCATTGCCACGCATTCTATTATTTTTTAAAAAGAAAAGTACTTGCTCTACATATGAGCAAATGGCTGAAGTCCCATAAGCCACAAGTGTTACAGATCTGGCAGTATGTTTGTTGCATTAGGCAGAGTAACAGTGGTTCATTTTCCTATGCCAGTTTTCTCTTACTAGTTCGCTGTTCAGCCCTGAGACTTGTGTATGCATTTCCAGGTGCTCAGAAAAGGACTTAAGCCCTCAAATCCATTTTTAAGTTGAAGTAGAAATATGCCCTTAACTAACTGATGGCTTTGCAGACCAGCAGCTCATGGTTTTATTACACTTGCAGCATATTTCACCAACTACATTAAATGAATAGTACGTTAATGTTAATTTAGAATGTCCTCTCTTTTGTTGGCTAAATAGCATCATCAGTATTCCTTTGATAAGCTTTCTAACCTCAGTTTCTCTGGAACCACCACCTCTCTTAAAGAAGAGACATTTATTAAAAGTCAATAGGTAAAATCTTCCACCTAGCTTGACCTCCAGGTTGGTCTGGAGTGTCCGAGTGACACACTGTGAGCAAGCACATCATTACAGGAGGTAGTCCTGTAAGTTAACGATGAAAGCTGTAACAACAACGCACCTTTAAAACACCAGTTGTATGGTTATTTGCAAAAAGGTATAAAACAGATTTGCCTTCAGGTTGGCGGCACTTCATGGGCACATTATTTAAATGCTAGAACTGACTGCCATCTCAGACATCTGGACATGTAATTTCTTAAGGAAGAACTCAGCCCTGTGACTGGTGCTGATTCATTGTGCTTTAATTACAGCTGCAATTATTTGATAAGAACAGAGCCAAAGTAAAAGGCTCACAGATTTGGGGTTGGAGGGGGAGAGGAGGGAAATGTTTTCTCCACAAACACCACCATATGTGCAAGAATTACAAGTCTAATCAGCAAGGGGAGAACAGCTCGAGTAAACTGCACTGATTAAATGAAATAAAATGAGAGAAGGCGAGAATGCAAAACACATCCACATGTTTGCAGCAGGCCATCCTCAGAGGTGACATGTTGCAAGTATACAGCAGAATTTCGATTCCTGAATTTATTATTCCGCAACATTTTTATATGGAATCGCTATACTGATTGTTTTCACTCCACATAAGGGCTCTTCAAGGTGCTGGAAATTAAGATAAAAGGGATAGAGAGGTGAGTTAAGTTGTTTATGCCCTACAAGACGACATTCAAGTGAGTTATATAGCATTTACTGACATAGGGTGGTTTTTTGGTGTTTTTTTTTTTTTTTTTTAAGATTCCTTGCCAATTTTATCAACACTGGATAAAACAAAAACAGCTTTGTTAAAAATAAATAAACAAATAAATCCCAAAAAGATTTTGTTTCAAGAGCATCTCACATAACAAGCCCTGAATGCTCACAAGTAGGCTTTCCCCTTGTTATGTGTGACTGAAAATGAAGCAAACCCAAGTCAGGCAATGCTCTCACGGTTTTGGTACTCAGTTGCTCCCTGCTCTGCTCCTGGGATCCTTACACTGTAGGCCAGGGTATGGATCCTGGTCCATGGACATCTGCCGACATCCGAGGCATCAATAAAATAGGCAATGACAGCAATGGGTACAGTCAACAAGACTGTAATTATGCTTGTGGCAGCCCTATGAGGCAGTCACCCACAGCTAAAGGTGAGAGTGTAATTTTCCCTGTATGAATGAAAGAAAGGGACATGGGCAGGGACCTGAGTCACAGGTTGTGGTCCCAGTTCTTCTAGCTCACTGTATTACATTGAGTAATTTGATTTGCTTCTGTGTCTTACCTGTGGATAAGTTTTATCCCTATTAAAAAATCACTTGCAGATTTCAGGATGGCACTTGCTTAGTAGAACACTGAGGTGGAACAGCAGTGCTTGGACATCAGAGATGTACGTTACAGCACAGAGAAGAGCACTGCCAAGAACAGTGCTCCTTCCTTTACTGCTCAGATATGTAAGGAGTTAAGCAGATGGGAATGGATAGAGTCTTCCTGTATGTGATGAGTGCAACTGAACAGAATCAGATGGCTAATCAATCCTCTGTTCACACTACTTCAACATGTTGTCCTTTTCATACCTCTAAATTCTAAATTTAGTGAAACTTTAAAACAAAATGTTGTTTTGCTTTAGAAAAATTGCATATACTTCAGAAAATGTCAAAATATTATTCCAACAAAAACCAAAAAAATCTCAAGCTAAAAGATTCATTAAAACCAAATCAATTTCACCAAAATGTGGCCAAGAATCGCCTCTCTCTTGGGACAACATAGCTGTCTACTCTGTAGGATCCCAACCAAAGGTGACATTACTGCAATTCCCCCCTTCATGACTTAGATATTTTCCCACAGCTACATATCAGCCGTGCACCTTTTGCCATTGGAAGTAAACAGTACAGATGCAGATCTTAGCTCATTTTTTCAAAGCATTATTGCCTTTGAAGAGCTCTGAAATTCTGAATTAAATTACAAGGCAAATGACAAAACGATCTCTTTTCTGCCTAAAAGCCTTGATATTTCCATTCTTTCCAAGTCTTCATTTATATCACTCTACTTTTATTCCATAAGTGCTACATCTAGTCATGCAAATTCTCTCAGCTGTAGCTTGTTATTGATCCTGAAAACAGAGATAGCAGTGGGAAACACTGTAGGTATGAGATCACAACACCTCCAAAAAGAGAGGGCAGAGACTAGAAAAACTCTCACCAATGGGCATTATTTCTTTTATCATACACTAATTTCTATTTGCCACTAGCAAATTACAGAAATAATGTATTTTGAGTTTTACAAAATTGCATGGCAAAGAGAACAACAGATAAGCCTAGCTGTTGTTTTAGTGAGTTCTGCTGATATCTGAGCTACATAAAGAAAGCTTGATTGCTTTCTGATGTATCCAGAAGCCCAAGAGAGATAAGACAGCCTCCTTATACAAGGTTGTTTATTTAAGCAATAAGGCACAACAGGCAGTGCATTTCTGAGTCATTATTACAAGCCTCGGGTGGTATCAGAAGGCATGGGGCTAAAGGCTGTATGTCTTTAACTCACCAAGAAGTTCAGCAATGACCTAAAAATGAACCATCTCTTGGTGGCTCATTCCTATTATAAAAACTGAATTGCTAAATAAAAATTAGGGGAAACACTCAGATCTGTGTGGTTTCTGGGCATTACAGATCTGGATGTGACATAATGAGGAAGCAATCAGCAAGCCCCAGTTGCATCCGGCACTCAGCTTATTCCATAATTGCTTTCCATAACCCAGTAGGCGGAATCTGGGAATTCTGTGTCTTGTGAAAGGAAAAACAGTGCTTGAAAAAACCTTCTCCTGTTACTTGCTTTTTCTCTCTAACCTCAACTGCATACTGGGACAAGTTGAAGAGATGACAAAAACGTTAATATGTTCAAAAGCTTCTGGCAGTCAACTCTTACCTCCTTTTTTATTTTTAATTTAGAGGCAAAACATTTTTAGCTGCTGCCTTGAACATCTGTAGCATGTCAGCAGTACCGAATTTTTAAAACACATAAAAATTTGTATTCTAAACACCACAGCTCATCTGAAAACTTTGTTGTGTATGACTCTTGATGCAGTCTGTATTTATAGCAATTCTTACTGAAGGCACCCAAGTGCTGTTTATCTTTTCCCAGTATTTTCACAATTTCCGTGTGTGCTTGTGTGCATGCATACATCTCCAAGGATTCATCCTTCCAATTCATCAGTGTAAAATGCACTGAGGACAATGCTTCCCTTCAGTCACAATGGATCCCAGCTTTTATGAATGAACTCCTTGTGCTCTGCCTGCATATAGATTTTTCAGCTGTAACAGTGCTATCAGCATTATGCCTGCAAGCCCAGTGTCTATCTTTTCAGAGGCTGTAGAGTGACACGTGGAGTCTGTGGAGCCATCCTCCCCCTGCTCTGTGCAGCTCCTCCCAAACACAGCTTTAAAAATGAAGGATTTGTTCCCTGCTCAGTGCTCTTTGGATAATTTGCGCAGGCACGTGGAAAGGAAAATAGACGTCAGGTCTGGGGGAAGCACAATTCATACCACAAAATCTTTCCCACCTCTGGAGGCAGCTGGCTGCATCTGCTTAAGAAAACTCCTTGGTCTAAGTGAGCATGAAAACATCTCTCTCAGCACACTAATGCACAGTGAGGTAATTATACAGAAAGGTTTAGGCACAGTGTTGGAAAATAGGCTGAACCAAACAATGAAATGGGCAGTGCTGGTCTTTGCAGCATCCTCAGTTTGACAAGCTTTTGTCTGCCACTCCCTGCGTCAATGCTCCAGAATGGATTTAGGTGCTAATGCCGGAATACTTTGTAACAAGAGGGGAAGGGATGTAGAAAAGGAGCAGCCCCTTACTACCAACATTTGAAGAGGCTTTCAAAGATGCCCTGCATCATTTGTGGAAATTAATTGGCACAGAAGTACATTAATCAGTGCTAACTAATATTTGCCCTGGTATGAGTTAAACTGGAAAATGCTGCTGTTGGTTTGTAATGTCTCTTCTATTTATGAAAGGCAAAGGTTTGTGCCAAGCTCTGTAACGGTCTATTTGCTCTCAGTAGGATCTCTGCACAAGTGTACTATGACAAAGGAAAAAAAGGAAGGGAAGATTGAGTGACGTACTTCAGGAGAAGGCCAGCCCCTGGAGAGACCCTGCAGTGGAGTACTTGCTAGAGTCCACAAAAGACTGGTCTGATAATGGACGACAACAGGGAATAAGAGAGGAAAGAAAGAAAAAGGATGGTATTAGTAAGCTGAAATATTACTTGTTTTTATCATAACAGTAGGTCTGTGCTTTAAGAGACACAGCCTCCCAATTCATCAGTATTAGTCGAGTTAGAGGTAGGGTGGTTGCCAAACACCTGCAAGGTACTAGGTGGGCTGGTGATGGAGTCCAGTTACTCTTTTGGGGAGGAAACTTTAGGACAGAGGCCACCAGGGATCCTCCATTGTCTCCTCTCCCCTTGGAAAACAATGTCGCTTAGAGCCTCGCAAGGCACTGGGAACTTACGGTTCTCAGAGCAGCCTTCTATGCTCCAGAGCTGGTTTCACTTACCTTGCAGGCTGTTGCCGTTGGTGCTGGTGCAGGTGGGTGGAGGAGATGTTTGCGGTCTCACAACAGGCGCAAAAGCACTCTTCTGTTTCACCGCTGAGACCATGTTGGCTGGTGAGAAGGAGAAAATCCCAGACGAACTGCTACAGTTTGAGGGGAGGCTAGTGGAGGAGGCCATTGTTGGACTTGATGGCACAACTAAAGGAAAATAAGACCCCCCAAAAGGCATACCTTAGTATTAGAAATTCAGCACTGCCATAGGAACAAATTAATCCTGCTTCTTGGATGTACTGTCTAATTTCAAAGGACCAAGACTTTTACTGCAGTTAGAGTTCTGGTTGCTCACAAAGTGTGATTGGTCACTGCAGGAAGCACACTTTTTTTTTTTTTTTTTTTTTTTTTCCCTCTAAGTGCTCTCAAGGACTCCCTTAATTCTCCGTCAATGCAACGATTATTCTAAGGTTTGGCATCAGCCATTGCCCTGGTCAGAACAAGTGAATAAGAAGGAATCCAGATTGTGCAGGTAACTGAGGGATTAGAAAACTGATGGGTGAGGAGAGTGGTTAAAGTACAAATCTGGATCTGGAATTTTTAATGTGGAAAGTTTTTAACCAGCCTCCAAAGTCAGCATTTTGAGCAGTACTTGCTGGAAGATGGGTGCAGAAAGACCTACAGGGTTTCAGACACCCTGCACAAGGTAGAGACACCCTTAAAATCTTATTTTACTATACGATGCAATAAAGAGCTTTAGTTCGTGTACTTATTATTGAGATTTTAAGTGTGTTTTCATGAAAATAAAACCAACTCCTTTTATTTTCAGACCGCATTGCTGACTTCCCCTCTTTGAGTAAAAAAAAAAAAAAAAAAAAAAAAGTAATTAGTAAATCCTGTGTTTTCACTCTTTGTCCTGTTTAGAAACCGCATATATAGAAGATGGGGCTATGAATAATTACGTATTATAGAGTAAAATTCATATCATCTGGGCTTTGCATTATTATTTTATTTGCATTTATGTAGATAAAAATCACCCTATTTAAGTTCTTTTTTGAGAATCTCATATCATATTTGTTAACACTGAGGAAATCAATTAATGGAAATTAAATGTTCAAAGTTTCACAGTCTGACAGATACAATCTTAGTCTGAAGTCACTCTATGTCTGGAAGTACTTGCTAAGGGAGAGCAATCAAAGCACCTAAATTGAATTGCTACTATACAGCAATTAGTTTATTGATTTAATTAAGAATGCCACCTTTTAATTTTCAGGTCATGATTGAAGCATTTTCTGATTCAATGGATTAGGCATTAGCAGAATGACAGATCTACCAAGAAAACCTCCCAAAATATAACTAGAATAAAGAACCAGGGCTGGGAAGTGAAGTGCTATTCTAAAGAGGACTTTGTTCATAAATATGGAATTATACACTGCTTGAGTATTTTAAATGCATCACTGGCATCTGCTTCCAAAAAGAGATGTCTCATCAATCATGTTATATTATGAATTCAGAGAGTGCAAATTCTATGACAGTAAATTCAACTTAATAAGTAAGTAAGGTACTCTGCAACATTATTTGTTACATTATTATTAGAGTACAAAATAATAACTGGTTAGCAATTCTTAAGTTATAAGTACTAGTTACATGGGTAAATATTTTATTCTAAATTTGTGGCAGCTAAGAAGCTTTGGAGGTAATTTTTTTGATCAGAGTTACTACTCCTTTTTAATTCTGAACTCTAGCAACACAATTCAAAATCATTCATTATTGCTGTTACATCACTAAACTTAAGATTTGATGTGTAAACTACGGTTTGTCCAGCACTGTTTCTCCTGTCCATGCTAGGGTCTCAGCCTATAAACCTTTTTATATGACAAGACCTTCTGGCCTGATTCTGCTAGTAGCTTTCTGCAGATGTCTATGGAATCTGTTATACGACATGAGTAATGTCAGAGGAATTGGGCAGGTCCCATTCATTCCATTTTCTCATGTGAATAGGGACTACTGAGCTGTGGCAGGAAAGGTTCATAGGCATTTACCAACAGAAACATATACGTGTGTGTATGTATGTATATATATAAACAGGTTACAACATCTTTAATATTATAATGCAGAAAGTTAGTCCTACATATAAATATTTCTATAACTGGGACCGTAGAACATAAGCACTTTACGCCATGGGATATATGTTTTGTATGACCTGAATCTTTATGACATTCTCTGTACAGTCACTAAAATACAAACTCTAAGAGGCGTTGTCACATTTTACTAATATTAAGTTCTCAGTGAAGTCAATATACTAGTTACAAAGCAAATGGCATATAAGCAATCGAGATTAGGCCCAATAGTAATTCATAATGTGTATAAAGGTTATGAGCACATTATTTGCTCAGAGGTCTTGGAAACATCATCATGCAGCTTATGGAAATGTCAGTCTGTGCCAGTATTATAGCAAACTTTTCTGTCCTTCATATCTTACTGTTGGAAACACTATTTTTCCTGCAGCAAATATGCTTAGCCTCTTTCCATACTCACTGCAACAAAAAGTGTGCACCAATAATATTTGATCGACTCCAATGGAAATTAAGTCAATTATGCCATCCCTGCTTTCTAGAATTGGCAATGTTGAAGACAGCATTTCGTATTTACAGAGTGCAAGGTAAGTTATGAAACTATCAGCCCAAATCATGAGAAGCGTTATTCTTTTTCAGCCCTTATGAGACTTCCAAATAATAACAACAAAATATAAAAACACATTGCTGGCAACACCAATGTCTTCAAAGTGCTTCAAAGGCCAGTGGGGGAGAGAAAGGGGAGGAGAGAAAGGTCCAAGCTCTGTTTCAAGTGCTCAGAATAGAAACTAAATATTGAGTATTACAGAAAAGTCACCAACTCCTTGTAATGAAAATGTACAAATACAGAAGAATCATATAATACTCACTGGCATAGGGAGAATTGGCAGCAGATCCATTCAGGAAGGTTGGAGAACCACCTAAATTTGACATTCCAGCATTCCCATAGCCATTCATGCTTGTTGTGACAGAGTTATAATTTGTCTGCTGAGGGGTGGTGCTTGGCACATAGCCATGAGGTGACACGCTGCTTGAGTTGCGAGTAAAACCTTTTGTGGGGAGGGAATACATTTAGAAATTGGTGTTAGCCCAAGAGCAATTTCTTAAACAAACAGCTACAAGCAAGTAATTTGGGGCTACTAACACAGCCACGGTGTGCACAGGGAGGGGCAGGACTGACCACTGCTACCACCAAGTAACCCAAATTGTGATCCCTCACTGCCTGGGTCATTGCTTGTGGGAACTCAAAGAGGGAGGAGGAAGGCTACAGCCTTCACTGGCAACCTGTTCCTTCAAGGAAAGATGACCATTGGGTATTCTTGGAATACTCGCTCTAAAAGAGCTGTTTGTAGGAGATGGAGTAAACATGGCCTATGCTTTCAAAGTTAGCGGTACATACTGAGTTAAGGTACGTTAAAAGCATGTGATTTCTGTTAAATGTCTTCTGATTTCTCTCATTTAATGCATCTCAAATTAGATGCTACAGCACACTTTAGAAAACACAGGGTAAATTTCTCAAAGTAGTGGAAAATCCTAGGTCTTCTTATCCTAGTCTGATCACTATGTTGGTAGAAAATGACCAAATTTGGCTCCAAGTTAAAATTTGAATTTCTACCTAATTCTGGAAATGATGTTTGGAGAAACTCATATCCAAATACCCAAAAATGAGGATTTGTTTCCAGAAGCACAGGAATACAAAATGTATCTTCACTCCTGGAAGATGAAATATAAACTTCTCTTCCTATTGCATAGTACATCCATAAAATATTATGATCTGAAAATCATTTCTATTTTTTAGTATAATGCAAAATAATTTTTTCTGCCCTTCTGAAAAGCAGACTCCTTCTACTACTTTATCATTAAAATGGATTTTAAGTTTTGTAATAAAAGGAGCTGAGCAAAGGAGAGTGAAAAATGCAAAGATTTTTTTAAAAAGATGTTTGTCACTTTTTTAACTATAGAAATTAAAACAATACTGATTTGATTTTATGTAAAGTGAAAAATGCTCTATTTTAAAAATGAGGGAAGCTCTGAAAATGTCTTTGTAAATATTTCTATTTTTGCCCACTTTCAAAATTTAGAAAAATCTCAAACTCTGAAAAAAAAATAGTGCCAATATAAGGTCTCTTGCAAAACCAAATCAAAAAATAATGATGTGATACTTTTGTGTTATAAAAAAATACTATATAAGGCCCAGACTCAGAGGTCATCTGTCATCCATATTCAGGAAAATATGTAAGTACATGCTTAAGTACATGTTCAGGTTCATAGAAATTCTTTTCAAACTAGTAGGATTTAAACACAAGTGCAAGTGTTATTCTGAGCAGACAGAAAGTGATCTGATATATGCATAAGTGCTTTTCCGGAACTGGGGCTGAAGTCACTAAAGAAAGCCCTATCTCATGACAGTACTGAGTAATTCGAAGTTTCTGCATGCAGGTGCAATGGTGTCTGTCTGAATGTACTTCTTGCATTCAGTTTTGAACCATCACGCTTTCACTTCTCTGTGTGTTTGCCTGACTTCTATCAGAAAAGGTTCAAAAAGAGAGGAACACGCGTCTTCTCCTGACCCTGATTGGTGGCCTGTGAGGCTTCGGAAACATTGACAGCTAGTTGACCACTAAAGGAATTCACTCCCATCATTCCTGCGTGGACTGACGTGTTAGCAAGGGCGGGGAGCTGGTTGTGGTTGCGGGGGACACTGTAGAGTGCTTCTGCGATATCTGCTGCTCTTTTCAGGATTATTTCCTAGGGGACAAGAAGGGTAAAAAAGAATAAAAGAGTTACCAAGTCTACTCTGACAAACCTTTACTTACGTACTAAAATAAAACATTTCCCCATCCAAAGGAAAAACTAGATGTTTTTCTTTCTAAACCAGCTAGCTGACTGATAGCTGATGCTTATAGATCTGCTTCCTTCGTGATAAATCCTGACAACTGTGGTAAGAGAGTTGGAAGCTTCAGTCCCAGTGGCCACATTTCTGTATAACAAAACAAATAGGCAGAATGGGACTGAAGCCTAGGCTTACTCCATCTTAAAGCTAAAATATCTTTAAGGTAAGACTGAAACATCACTGGTGGCAAGAAGTAATGCATATCATTGCCCATATTATACAGTCTCTGGTGACAGTGGGCAAATGCCCCCAGGGTTAATAACGTTGCTTTTGCAAGCACTAAATTCACATACTTTAAAAAGAAAGCAAGCAAACTAAACCCCATTCCAGATATGGCATTGCCCTATGTATTTATTCTTGTCTCTCATTATAGTATCATATACCTTTAGCCCCTGATCTATCTATACATCTAAGAAATAGCCATGTTTTAGAATTGCTGAAGTAGAATGCATTTACCTGGTTATTATGTGGCATACCATAGAGTGCTTCTACTAAATCAGCAGCCCTCTTAAGTATTACTTCCTGTCAATATAAAAACAGATGTGTTCCTCTGAGTTCAATAAACTCCTTGTGGGGGAAAACAAATATTAGAATCTTTTATATTGTTCTATCAGTTGCACTGTGTTTTGTGGGGTTTTTTTGTTGTTTTTTTTTCCTCCCACCACGTAGACCTTAATTTTAACAACACTCAGCAACCACTCAATGGTGTTAAATCACTAGTTCATCCTATTCACACACACGCTTAATCAAGTCAAAAGGTGAGAATCATTGGTGCTGCAAAATAAAATACATCACTCAATTGTCTCTACCATCTGCACCATAAACCACTCATCGGTTTATTGCAGAATACAATCCTGAGGTCATTTACTAGATTACTGCAATCAATGTCATTCAGAGCATGTTATGAATCCCTTCAATGTGTTTATTTTTTTCTTAATTGCATACTGCAGGAATTGTGACCTTACCCAGCAGGCCACGTTCAGAAGATATCCAATCAGTTCTATGCTACTGGTAATGTAACCTTTCAACTTCTTTGGTTTGTATCTTGATATGACAGGTCAGGGTGGGATTCATGTACACAAATACATGCAATATGTGAGAATGGCCCAGTGCCATGAAGTGTTTCCTTGAAAAAAATCCCAGCATGGACAGCAGAAGTTAGAGCAGTCTTGGATATAGCTCTCATTTGGGGGCATAAATTAACTTTTTATTCCTCTTTTTTTTCTCCCTCCATTTTCTTATTTGTTCCTATTTGTACAGCATTTTAAATGGGCACTCAAGTAATGCTAGCATTTCCTGTGTTCTTACATTTTAAAGTGTGGAAAAATCTCTATCAAGAATCCTGATAGAAAATGTTAAAAAAAAAAAAAGCATTACAGAATTAACCCAGACTAATTTTATTTTCATATTCTTTAAAGGCACCTAGCAGATTCCCAATTGCCTGATCAAAAACAGTCCAGACTGTCCTTTAAGTAAAACACCATATTTTTGTAATTGCCAGCCCCTGCATGATGCTCTAATAAACTAACATGATGCTATTCATCGTGGCATATTTCTGTAGGTAGCTTACAAAAATAGAAACAGTTCTGAGTATTTTACAGTTTTCTACAAAGTTAAACTTTTAGAGTTAAAATATTTTACACAATAGCCATATTTTATACCAAAAAGAAACAGTAATGCTCAATTTTCATATACTGTAGAGTCTGATCAGAAAATAGAGATATAATTGCGTTCATTTTGCTGTCACCATAACCTCTTCAAAAATCCTTGAACAACTCTTCAAATGACAAGCTTTTAGATGCATATTAGCATTTTTTTCAATTTTAAATTCTCTATAATATAAGATAAAACAGTTGTCATACTGCAGTAACTACTTATGACATATATAATGTCCTAAATTCAAAAATGAGATGGAGGATTTTTGTACTCCCAGTAAACATTTAGGCTTGCCTTCTGCTGCACACCCCTCTCCCAGAACACACATTTAAATTATTTTCCACATATGAAGTCAGATGTAATATATAATCGAAAGAGTTTTGAATTGCTACATTGAAACAGATTCTGAGGAGTTAGTTTGCTACAGCCTTTCTTTTCTTTTTTTTTTTTTTTTTCCTTCACGTAGCTTGACCACAACCACTAGCTGTATAATCATGGACAAGCAGACTGCAAGCAACATCCAGGTACAATCAATCCTTGTTGCTTTACCAGAGTCATCAGAACACTAAGTAGCCCTTTTTGCCTCATGTTGAAGATACAAACTGGAGAAGTGTTTCTGAAAAATGTTATCTTTTTCAAATATGATTGTAGATGGAAAATTACTACACAGGTGTTTGACTTTGCAAACTAGGATTTATTTCACTTCAGTAGAAATTGTTTGCACTATATATTTCACTAATGCAAAATTAAAATGTGATACAGAGCCCACAAACTGCTTTGGAATATTGTTAACCTAAGCTGTCATTATGCTTAAAAAAGGAAGTTTAAATAGTCAATTCTGCTCCACCTAACTAATCATAGTTATTTATGTAATGCTGAGCTAAAAATCTCAGAATGCATCTAAAAAGAGATTGAAGACCATGTTAAAAAATGTTAATAATTACATGGAATCTTACAGCTGCTCTACCTGATATCAAATATATTGCAGTTCCTAAATATTGGAAGTTATTTGATGCAATATTATACTGTATGTAAATAAAACTAATTGTCATGATGGTTTACTGAAGTATGCTTGACAAGTAGCATTCAATTTTCCTAGCTAGTCAATGGTTATCTTTTTCCAATATCTTCATGGCCTGTAAATTTGAGTTTCATACTTTGTCTAACAATATTTTCACACAATAAAAGCATTTCTTGTTTATGACATTTTCAGATCATACAAAGTAGATTTTACACAAAAACTCCTGTGTCAGATACTGGTATCTTCTATTCCAGAGCTGACGGTAGTTCTTACAGACACAAACTAGCTTTAAAGATACACAATAAAATGCTACTACAGACATGCTCAAGGTATTAACTTCTTGTTTTCTGAATGCATTTAAACCTTTTGCAGCTCTGCCTAAATTACCGTAGAAGCTACCATTATGACTTCACATACAAAGGAACCCCCAAAGTCCTCTATAAGTTAGAGCAACAGACCTTGCAAGGTGCTTGGATTGCGGTGACCAGAAAATTGTTCTCACCTCCATGTCATTACGCTCACAGTGAAGCAGCCCCCGAGCATGTTTGTGTTCGGGATCTAATATATTGCCTTTCAATCAGAGCTGAGAGCCACTGAACACATAGACAGAACATGACGAGCAGGTCAGGAAAGCAATAAAGATTTTACAGAGCTGTCCAAGGTGCTAAATTTACTCAATAATGGGTTTGGCACCATAGTGTTAACCTCTCATTTACTACCAGTTTGAGGGACTAAATTGAAGTAGCTGACTTCATTTACCTTGAAATGTATATTTTATGACATTATGTAAGTAGATTGAAAGGGCACTGCAGTTTTAACAATTTAAAGGCTAGAGCATGTTTAAGATGAAGCTTGAATATTTATTGTATATTGCACTTAAACTATATAGTATATTAAAATGCATTGATTAAATTTGTAAAAGGTATTATAAAAAAGGACAGCTAATATAAAAGATCTATGTCTTTTAAAATCCAATTGATACTGTATGTTACCACTGCAATGGTAATAAACAGATAGATGGGTGGACAGAGAAGCAGACAGACGTCAAAAAGTGAGTGAAACTCACATTCTACAAAAAGAAATCTCTGCACAAGCTCAAGGTCTGTTATTCCAGATTTTTTTTGTTGTTGTTGTTGACAGAAATTATTCTTTGCCTTCCTCCTGGAAACATAGATTTTCATAGCAGTAAGTGGGCATCATGTAAAGTCCTTCCAATTGAATATGCAAGTGGAAATATTTCCTGAAAAGACAGAGTTTGACTAAAGCTAATATCTAATTTATGGGGGCATTTGTCAAAAAAGATCCACTCTTCTACTAATGTAAAAAGTCTGACAGCTTTCAGGTTAGAATAGAGGACTACGCAGCATTTAGTTTGAGGGCCTTCTTGTCTTGCATTTTTTTTCAAACGAGCATCATTTTATTTCTATAAAAATAATAACTGAGCAAATACTGAAAAGAGTAAAATATTATAATATAGTACTTTATTTAAAATATTACTTAAAATATTATTATATATTCTTTAAAACATTATTTAAATTATCATTATATATTACTTTTAAAAATTATAATATATTACTTTAGAGATTAAATATGATGCATCAGAACTCTGCCCTCCATACAGCTACACAACACAGATCCAGAGTCCATTTCTATTCCAAAGCTGAAGCTGATTTTCTACTGATGGATTTTATTATTATTATTATTTTGTGAAACAAAAATGCAATTAACTATATCTATTAAATTTTCTTCCTGAAAATAGTAAGGGATGTTTACATTAAAAAAAAAAAAAAAAAAGGAGAAGAAGAGAAGAACAAGAAGAGATAGGGTAGTAAAGTCTGCTGTGACTTTGCATATTCCAAAATCACTGCAGGAAGGATTATATAAAGCATACGAGAATGACTGTGCTTTTAAAGCACGATGATCATAATTTAAATAAAATCCTCTTCTGACAAAATGTACCCTGGACCAACATTACAGTGACTTTGCATGTTTTGTTTGTGACATGCATTCCCTTTAGTAGGAATTCATTAATATCATAAAACTTTCATTTCAAGTTTTATTACGACAGACACATTTTGTGTCAAGTTCTATCATGATCAACAAATTTTGTGGCAGCTTTAAAAAAAATCTCTGCTGTTGACATCTGCCTTTGTTTTTTTTTTTAATAGGGTGTCTAGTGAATATATCCACTTTTGTCCCAACACTGCTGTGAATCTAGTCAGCAAAAGGGTATCTAGAGTTACAGTGAGTTATTCAGCTTTGATAACTAAATTAGACAGTGTTCAAGGTACTTGTTAAATCTAAATGAATTTTGTCAAGAAAAAGCTGGCCACAATATATAATACTCATCAGCCACATATTGTATTATTGAGACCACCAAAGGATTTATGTACTTGTGGAGGGCGTGGGGGGGAAGCAGTTCTAGCGGACTGTGAGGCATTTATCTTATGTGTTGTCTAGATATCATATCACCTTCTAATGCTCTTTAGCATTGTAATACAAGAGAGAGCTCATTCATCTTCTGAGAGGGTACTTAGGGATGATGATGTCATTCATACTTCCTTGACTCTTATGTCTGACCTCCTGGCTCTGCCTTCTAACTTCCTACTCTCATGGCTACTTGCAAGAAAAAACCTCTTCTACAGTCAAAATACTGAACAGCAGACTCCAGTTCCTTCACCTTGCAAAGGTCATGTTCTGCAAGTTCAAGTAAAAATTAAAATATTTTGTGCTCAAAATTTTCCTTTGTTTTTCAATGGGTGAAACTTTCTATGTACTAATATAGGATATGTACTAAAACTAAGTTTTAAATTTAGAAATTGTATATGCACTATACAATAATAATAATAAAACAGTAAAGATAAAGTTGTGAACACATCTTTTTAATTCTAATGGCAAAGATAGCGTTAGGTAGAGAGCCATTTAGAAGGATGCCACAGATCTAAAATGCCAGTCATATAGCTTGGTATACAAGAGTTTCAGCCTGCCCATCACCTCCCATCTTTCCATATCTACCGGGAGCATTGCATTATTGTATCATTTTCAGCAATTATATTTTTATAAAAGACTCATAAAAGACATTCTAAATGTAGAGATCCTCCATTTACTGTAAAACTGAGCAAACTAAGCCAGTTTCATGGGAAGTATAAAATAGCAGGGCCATTTCACTAAAAAGATTTTTGTACTCACATAAAGATGAAAACTTCTCTACCAAACAAACAACTGAATTGTTTCCATATATTATAATTGAATCATACTGAAGAAGTAAACACCATATCACAACGACAGGAAGCAAAATGAGAGAGAAAGACAACATAGCTCACTTGAGGGATTAAAAAAAAAAAAAAAAAAAAAGAAAGCTTCTGCTTACCGCTGCCTATAGGATGGAAGTGCACTGAATCAGTCCTGTTACTGAATTTCAATGGCAATTTCCAGAAAATAAGTCTACAGTGGGAGCTAGAACCTTAGCTTTTCCAAGCCATTGTAGTCTCATCAGCCTCCACCCAGACTGAAAATCACAGCCTAACTCTACAGCACTAAAAACAGTCATGCATGACCTTACCACCTGCTCCACAATGAGCCAACCTTATAAATAAAATATAGAAAGCCTATATGAGGCAGCAGGAAGAACAAACACTGATGTGCAAATGTGAGCAGGCATCTAGCCATAAATGTTGAGAATCAATGATTAAAACACCTCTTAACCACAAAGGTGATAAATGCATAGCAATAAGGAAAACACACCCTACTCAAAAAATCTCCATTGGAAATACTGATGACAAAAGAAGGAACAAAATGATGGTGATCATCTGTAAGTCTGTCCTTGCAAGTCTCCCATCTTACCCCTATTATCCTCCTGTTAATTTGATATACTTAGACACACACAAAAAAGTATCAGCCTCCTTTTTCAATCCACACCACTCATGCTGCTGGTCTTCATTTCCATAAATGATGGGCATGTAACAATGGCAACCGAATTAGTGGCTGGCACAGATGTGTACCTCATCTAGATACACAGTAACGTGGAATAAACTGGCATTAATATAGTTGCACTGGAATAACCCTTTGAATAAACTGACATTTGAGAGTCTGGATGCTCCCACCATATTATCATCAACTGAAGCATCTGGCAAGTAATTTGGACAGTTCTCTTGCTGAAAACTCTGGAGTTCTCTGCTAATGCTAGGTCTCTAAGTCAAAGAGAGAAGAGTGGATGTGTGAAAGCTGATAAGCAGAACTAAAATCACACTGCCAGTGTTTATAAAAGTGTCCCTCTTTTAGGGACTTTAGCCAATGGTGATTGAATTATCAATTGGTGATTGATAAAGACTCTCAACTATATCCCTCAGATGGCTGCAGAACTTTTGATTCTCCTAAATATGTTTACAGTATGGATTTCCCCAGATAAATTCACCAGAAAAAGGCATTTATAGCATTTAGAGATAGAACTATTCAGAGTTGTCAGTTTTTAACCCATGAGGCCATGCCCACAACACAAAATTGGTAGAAATTACTACATTCTGTTCTCATATCTATTTACATCCTACAGCACATCAACTGGTATCTGGTAGCTGTCAGTCATGTTTGGGATTCACTAACACTCTCATTAAGAAATTGAGTAAACGGTAACTCTCTGGCACCTTCTATAGCATTTCCCACGGGTTATCTTGCAAGCTCACACTGTGAGGATCTAAGGACAGATCCCCTCAGTATGAAACATAGCAAGAGCATGAAAGGAAACACATTTTCATGCTGTACAAGAGGTTGCAGCATTTACCCAGCAATGCAAAGACCAGTTTTTCTGCACATGGTTTTCCTTAGTTATGCAATCCCCTCTTTCAAACTATGATCAGTTTGTCAGGTCCAGTGAATCACTAGAAGGCAAAATCAATTATCTATAAACTAGATCGATAAGTCCACTTAAGTGCAATTCAGTGGCTAACAAACACTCTTCACCAGCTTTCTTTACAGAAGTTCCTCCATCCTACCAGTTTACAGTGACTCATACTATTCCCATCTATCTAGGTTACAAAAAGGTTTCCCGATTTACCCACGAACATATGAACAAACAATAGAGAGCATTAGATTATTCTCTTCCATCTGATTCAAAGGTTGGCCCCAGTGACCTAAAAGCATATTTCACACGCTAATTTTTTCTTTTATGCCACATCCACCTGCAGTCCCTGGGCAAAACATACAAAGAAACATGCACAATCTCAGATAGGAACCTCAAGCACTTCTTTTTGAAAATTTACCCCAAACCATTTCTACCAGCACCTACAGTACTTTGAAGCAGATGTTCATTATTGAATTTAATGAGCTTTTAGGGTTTTTTTGTCTTTATTTTTGCACACATAAGATTTTGTGATAGTTCTTCCTCTGTTCTCCATAGTATTAACATTCCTGTTTCTTGAAAACAGCTGCAGATGAGAGTTGGAAGGAAAAAAAAAAAAAAAGAGAGAGAGAAAAAGAGTTATTACTCACAGTCTTCTCCTGACCATTTTATACCCATATATTTTTGGAAACTTGTCAAAGTCCCCTTATGGAAGAAGAAGAATGTTTTAAATTATTTGAAGGGTCTGGACTTAAGCAAACTTAAAAAGAATTTGGTAAAATGAACAGAGACACTAAATTCTGAGACTGTCGTTCAAGATCCTGCACAGGCTGTTTTAGGAGCTTTATTCTGCAGATTATATTCTCGTGCCAATTAGAAAAATTCCCGAGAATACTGGGGATTAAAAAAGATTAAACATGCCTTGCAATTTTGTATGTGGTACAATGTAGATATCCAATTATGTATTTGTAACAGTGAAAAACATTTTACTTAGCAAATAGGCTGATATCTTTTTCCTACCATTTGTATGCACAAAGAATTTCCAAACACAGGTCAAGTTGTACCCCTTTTAAATTGTTCTCCCATTAGGTCAAATCTGGAATGTATTGGGTGGCATAATTCACTTGACTGCATTTAAATCTATAAAGATATATAATTATGTTTGGTATTGCAAGGCAAGAATGTCATCTGAATTCAATCAGCAGAGCTATCTAGCAATTAATGTGTAACTTGTATATATGTGTTTTGTCTGTTTCATTTTCGGAATTGTTCTTTATTAGTGCTTTTACTCATATAAATATCTGCCGTAAGTACACCAAACTATGTATTTTCTGTAAAAAACACATGCTCACCTATATGAAATTAATTAAACAATCCCTCTGCATTTTGTTTTAATGAAGACTGAAAAAAAATGACAGAATATTTTTAAGATCTGTGAAACTGTCACTCTGTCAAATAATGAAGATTTTTCTCAATTGTGTGCTTCAGGTAGGAAGTGATAGTAGCTAGAAATTGAGAGTTCAGGTTACTTTTAATAGCAAGAAGAAAACTGAAAAATAAGACACACTGAAATTCTGACCTACAATGATATTCCACTATGTTCTGTGGAGAGAGAGTGCATAAAAATGTTGAAATAGAGACTGGAATAACGTAGGTAGATTTTAGTATTACAGTTAAAACACTGCTCAGTCATAACCTCTAGAAATGACTACTTTCACTTACATTTTATCATCGGTATAATTAAAAGAATTCTCTTGAAAGGGGCATTCTCATTACAACGAAGGACCACTTCAGACCCAATTGAAATGAAAAGACAGAGCATAGATTAGGTGTAGATACCAAGTGGTAATTTCTAGGGAAGCATAAAATGCCAAATATGTAACAATTATATTTTATAACTATGTGTTCAAAAGACTTACAGTATTTTATTATACAAAGAGGCTTTAGCTCAGACAGACTACTTCATTGAAGTGCCTCCTAGCATATATGTTAAGAAGCATTCAACTTTTTTTTTTCATTAGAAACAAAAGGTATTTTTCTCCTGATACTATTTTTTTTAAAATATTTGTCCTTAAAAAGTCAACTAAAATTATCCAAAGCGAGTATAAATGTTGAATAAGAGTATATGTAAAAAATTAAATTTATCTGACATTTCACAGTGGTAAGAATATCCTTCTTGGAAGTATACTTCCTTCTTGGAAGTATACTTCCATGATATAAAAGCTGGTACACCATTTTACACTATCTATGGCTCCTTTTTAGTGGTGAGTGAAAAGATTACTATTTCTACTTCACCCACATATTTTATGGAATTGCTTCAAAATTCACCACTGATTTTTCAAAACACATTAACATTTCAATAACTTTTTTGATCATCAAAAACTCTTAGTTTTAAGCTGTAAAACTGAAAGAAAATTCAGATTACCAAAACATTCCTAAAATTTCTTTCCTGTTTATAAAATAATACTCTTGCACACATTTTATATGTCAAAAGCTCACACGGAAAAAATTAATCATCTCTATTCTGTAAAATGCAAGGATTTCCAGAGACAAGATACTCCGTCCAGATGAAATTACGACTATAGAATTAGTAAATACTCACCCTAAAGAACGCATCGTACAGAACTAAAATAACTGAGACAAATTCTAAATTTTCTGTATCTTAGATCTCCCATATATGAACAAAAAATGTGCAATATATATGTGGTGCTGCTTTAAAAAATACTTCTGTTTTGTTTCCATTTTCTTCTCAGCGAGCATATCAAGTGTCATCTATAGTCAGAAATAGATTCCAAAACATTCCTTAAAACAAAACTAAAATGCATATCCGTGTTTATACAAGTAGCATGAGATTGTATGCTATTGTACTTAGAGGACATTTCAGTCCAGTTGAGTTATATCAACATAAGTTACATGATTGACTTTTACAACAGAAAGAAAAGGTTGTACTCAAACAATGGTTATTGCCTCAATGGAAAAAAAAAAATCAATGAAAGTAAAATGAACAAGAGATTTTGTCTGAGTTGCAGTTAATACTACTGAAGAGCTATGGATATTAAAAGGTCAACAAATAAATTAGTCCAAGTGTTATGAAATGAATGATTTGGCTTATAATTGTATTGAGTGCAAATTGTTCACTGCCTATTAGACCAGGTAATTTTTAACCATGGAGCCTCAATTACTGTTCCATAAGCAATAATATAGTTGTAAGAGCCACCGGTTCGATCGAGTGACCTATGAGACGCGCCAGGACAGCTGACTTTGCTATGATGGATCACTGAGCCTGATCTCCAAATGGTGCCAAACCTTCCCTTCCCGTGAGGAGATCTCATAAAAGAAACATTACTGCTTGATTCATTTTACCAAAATGTTTGAGTTTTCAAGTGTCAGCAGTTAAGTATAGATTGTGAAACTCTCTATTTCTTAGAAGAATTACGACAACAGGCATCCTATTGCTTCCAGCACTCTGCTAAATGGCATCATGATGGTAAGGAGGATGCTTTTTCTGCTGCTCAATTGGACTGTGTTGTGAGAAATACACTGCAATCACATTTTACATCACCACGTAAACCACTGCCTAACACCTAAAACCAGGCTAGAAATGGAAACAGTAGGTGAGATTATAGACATTACTTCACACTTCTGCAATGCCCTGCATTCAAAGATCTCAAAGCACCACTTTAATGGGAACCAATTAAACTTCACAACGTACTTTCTAGGAAAATATTCTCTCTCCCCCATCTTCATCAGAGACAGCCTTAACAGGTAGCTGTTTGGCTGAAGTCACAATGGTCTGTGGTTACAACCGAGGCAAGTTTTGTAGGGTGAGGTAATATCTTTTATTAGACCCACTGATACAGGTGAGAAAAGGTACAGCCAGCATGCAGGAAGCAAGGCACGTGCACCCAAGAGCTTGTCTTTTTTTTTTGTCTGTTTTTTTTTTTTTTCCCCACAGTTATTTCAGTTAGTCTAGTATGAGATTACCATTCCCTACAAATCATGATAGCCTTAAACAGGGAAAAGAAATTAATCTGATATTGCTTTCGTGCTATGAAGTAACATCCATGGCACCTCATGAGGAGGAGAGGCAGCAGCCGTGTTTCCCCATTGCTCCTAAGGGCATGGTGTTCCTCGAGAGTCAGCGCTGGAAATACAGCAATAAAGGTCTCACTACACTTCCCACAGGACTGGGCCTTAAAGGACAGTAACTTTGCAATAACTCTGCATGTCTGCTCTTTCTTCACATATACAATAATTGAAGATGTAAATGCAATTCCTGAATTATCACATAATCTGTGTAGTAGAAACTAAGCTAATAAAAAGCCTAATTAGAATAGATTGTACCACGTAATACCAAATCCTGTTTATATTGTCACTCTGCTATATTTTTGATAAATCACTACATTCAGTCTATTGGGAGGGTGATTTTCCATTTCATCTCTCCATTGAGCAAAAAAGTGCCACGTGACTGGAGTCTGAATTTCAATTTTACCAGCATACAGTTGAACTGAATATTATTTGGCACAATGCAGTGTACAACTGAGCCACTAAATGGCTGATTTACTAAATTATTATTAGATGAGCCCTTGCTGTTCCAAGTGAAAGTGCAGTCACTGTCTCTCTTCATGGTGTGTTCAAATTGTTCTGTGTTTAAATATTCAGCATGAGGCTAATGTGAACTGATGAACTGAGACTACAAACATTCACTTTCAATACAGACAGAGAGACAGAGATGCAACATATCATGTGGCCTGCGGAAGTGAAAATGATTTATATTTAAGGATGCTGCTGCCGACTTCCATTACTTTAAGATATTCTTAATTAGCTTTGTGTTTGAATCAGGAGTTTGGAAATGTAACTAAACAACTCCAAAGAAGAAATAGCTGCATGGACATGAAGGCTTCAGAATTCCGGTGAAGTGGTACATGAGCCTGGGTCTCTCTGCCAGTAAAGCACATGAGCTGCCACTACAGTTGCATACTTCACTGTCTTTAGTATTTGAGATGCACCTTAAAAGCATCGCTTGCAATTCTGTCTGCAGCAGCAGAAATCCTACAAAATGCAGATGACTGACCATGATGTGCAATCTATGACTTTTTGACACAGAGGGGAGAGGAGGGAGAAAAAAGAATATATATATATGTATGTATATATATATAATATATATAAAAGGTTAAAAAAAAGAAACAATTTCTTTACTGCCACCTGCTGGAGTAGACAATAACCCTTTGTCATACAATAACAACAAGCATCTTCACTTAGAGGACAGTTACGGCAAGCATTTAAAATACTGTGATCTCAGACACTTACAGTAGATTAGGATTTTTTATTGGTGCTGTGTTGCCATAACAACATAAAGACAGCAGATGACTTAAGCTAAGCTTGCAAAGCAAAAGGCTGCTCATCTGGCAGTTAAAATGAATACAGTTCACTTCACAAGTTCCCCATATGGACCCTTAGTGTATGGTAATGAGGATACCATATGGTGGAAGAAAATGCACAGAGAACAATTGTGCTCTACTGGATGAGTGAAGTGAGCAGGAAGTTATGAGGAAACACAGGAGAGAGATTTCTATGTGCTCTCTAACTCACGGGTTTCTTTCAGAGCGGGGTTCTCTCTCTTCTTAATCTTCCTCTTAATATATACATGCATAGAAATGACAGAGAAACATATTGTACATTTTGCAACATCATTCATCATAAACTGTCAGCTGTGTTTGTAAATCAGCCTAGTAAGATCTTATAAATTTGTAATTCTTAAAAGGTAAAAGTGCTAAGTTTTTAGACAAAGTGCAGGAAAATTTAAGCACTTCTGACAAGTAGAAACATTAGTGGTAATCATTTTAAAAATGCTTGCATCTTTCTGCCTGCATGTTTAGCTGTAAATAACGCCGCAATGAATAAAAGCTTTAAAAAGGGGAGGGGGGGATGAAGTGGAATAAATATTTTTTATTTCCAAAAGAATAACAAGCAATAGTTGATCAGAACCATATGCACGCTAGATTCTGCTGTAAATGTACATATGCTATACCCTACACTGTACTAACCAGATCCTAAACCTGGTAAGACAGCTTGCTAAAGGCTGCAAAGTCAATTTTGTACTACACATGCTTCATAAAAGATGAATATAAATGCATTAGTTAGACACGGTGAGCTAAATTAGAAGGTCAGGCAGGGCTGGAAGGGCTGAAATATCACACAACCAATGACTGTAATTACTCTTTTTTTAAGTCTATTAAGTGGTGTTGTTCTATCAAGGCTCAGGGGTATAGGACATGAAGTACAAGATAAAGTAATGTGTATTTATTACTCCCACGGGATCAATTTACTAGATATTTTCAGCTCCACAGAGCAAAATACACAAATGCAGCCTTTGTTACTTTCTTCAAACTGTGGTTTGTTCCTTCAAACCTCTGTTCCTTGAAGAGACCATGTTTATCTGTTTGATGCCTTCCTGCCACCATCAGTTCATTGTTGCATTTTAAAACAATAACAATAAAGGATACAGGATGACACAAAGACGAGGATCAGTCGTACAGGATGCTCAAACAAGTGGTTTGAGTTGCTCAGATGGAATGAGCAGTCTAGAAAATCCAACCCCAGGCATGATTTTTACCCCAAGGCAAAGCAGGAATCAGGAACGGAGAATGGCACAGAGCTCCTTGTCATCGTGTTAGCCCTGATCTATTAAAAGTTTTGTCATAGATTCTAAATTACACCATCTGCTCTAATCATTTGCTGAGTAAATGCTGACCCACTTATAAAGAAAACTCAGTGAAATGTGCATGCACGCTGTTGACCTTCAGAAAGGAACGGGCTCCTTGCCAGCCACTTGTATGACGCTTTGCCCTTCAGCAAGCAATGTGGCTGTCTCTCAGCTCTCTCTCGTTTCGGACTCCTCTTTGTGTATTCCCAAAGACACCCCTTCACCTCTGACATGCAGCACCCCATAAGGAGGATACTTCCATAGTAGCAGCAGGCGTTTTGGTCATCTATTTCTCAATAGCTTTGAAACTCAAAACCCGAACTTTGAAAACTGAATATTTTCAATAGGATAAATTGAAAATCAAAACCAAACAAGCCCCTCAGACAACTAACTGCCCAAATTGTTAAGAAATGCAAATATATATATATATATCCAACTGTGAAGGATTTAGTGTCAATCTTAACTCTTGTCTCACATTCCTAAAAATTTTACAGTACAGCACAGAAACCACCAAGCACATCTCATGCCTTCCTTGCTATACAGAAGAACTCCATCAGCTCCTCTTCACATGCCTCCTCTTCCTGCCTACACTCATTATACAAGTTTTCTACAAACCCCTTTGTTACACTGGGTGGAAAACATATAGATATGACTAACTTAGGTTAAAATAGCATGAAAACACAGTATCTTGGGTGAGCAGACAGAGATCCATTCAGGAATTTCCACCAGGTCTGTCTGAAGCAGCAAACCTGAGTTGCTTTGTCTTCATTGCTATTTTAACCTCAGCCAGCAAGCCTAGGCCAACCCACCCACGTTCAGAGACAACCTCTGTTTGTAATATAAACAATTCTCATGTCACAATGGATAAAGGGCAAATCTCTGGGATTTCATAGGGGAAAAGACAACTGCATTTGGCAGTCACTGGTTCCTAATAACCACCTGTCTTCTATTAGTGTCCTAATGAGGAGGTGGGGTATGTCTTGGGGTCTAATGACTGACCAGAGGAAAGGAGCTGAAGGGAAGGTGGAGCCTGGTTACATGTGCTCTCTGCTCAGCGGGGAGGCCCCTGTGTGCTAGAGAGAGGCTCCACTTTCATCTACATGAAGGGAAACCAGAACTAAAGGTCCCTTTCAGGAAGGATGAGGGGTCTCTCAGAGAGCGCATTTAAGCAGCAGACTGGGAGGGAGAGGACGTCAGATCACGGAGGGGGTCGATGCTCTGACATGCTTCTCCAACACAGAGTGAACAATCATGAGCTTAATTTAAATAAAAGTGATGAGTTGTAAGAGTGGTGAAAATGGCAAATAAATTCTAGGAAATTGCATATAAAGAGGAATCGTTGTTATTAAATCATTTAGGATGGATGTGTTTCAAATCTAGCTCACAGTTGAAACTGTTTTACAGCTATAGCTGTGGAGTTCTAACAAAATTACAGAATCTCAACGTATCTGCCAGGGATTTATTTTAAGGATTGTAGGATGGTTACATAAATGAACCTCAATAGATTCAACATGTTGTTGTGATCTGAACTCTTCGGTGATTTCCACTGCAGTTATGTACACAGGAACCAACAACATGTGTGTATTTGCGTGCACATATGCAAAAGTGGGAAACAGGGAGAATGCACATGCATGTGCAGACTTACTCCCCAGCTCCACAGGCAGGCTTTCTGCAAACTGCTCCTCCAGGACAACGATACAATTTCTTAACATTAGCATCATGGTTTTTCTTTTCACTTCTCCCAAGAGACCTCTTGTTTCCTCTGATCTGCCTCCTGTCTGTATTAGAAAGGAAAGACTATACTACCCCGCACACTCCTGGTACTTGATCTCACTCCAAGCTTTGGGTGCTAATCCTACCACCCCTGTACTGCTTGTTTCTCCTCTTGGTGCATGTGTCTGTGCATGTGTGTGTGTACAGACAGGCACATCTGCTAGTGACAACCCTAAACTGGATGCTTTTCCTGCTCTGTACACAAAGGGAATGGGACTCTGGCCCGTAGCTAGCAATATAGCTGAGCTGCCAACATCAGCTCCCACTCCTTCTTCAGAAACTATGTATTGCATTTCTACTTTAAACACATCTCTACTTTTCAACTGTCATCTCACTACGGGAGTACATTCTCCAAAGGAATTTGGCCACTCACTGATGCCAAATTTGGCCACTGGGAGAGACAAAAAAATTCAAAATCTGGCTTTTTTTCTTTGCCTACTTCCAGCAGATAGTTGGAACATTTCAAAAAGTTCATCCCAAGCATGGACACTGAGTGGTTATTAAAGTAGCATTTCTAAACTAGTGGAGATCAAACTTCTGAAATTCAATGCCTCAATGGTTTTAGAAATGCCAGTTGACACAAATATGGCTGTTAGCTCCCAAGCTCTGTAGTAGAGCATGTGCTAACATGCAGTTGGTGGCCTCAACAATTCTCCTTGACTTCAGGATAACTCACACAGCACAATCCTCTTGTTGGTCTTGTTGGGAAGTACTGCATGCCCTTTTGAACACGAACAGTGTATCCAGTTCTGTTTCTTAAAAGATCTCTAACTCATCAGAAATGTTTCAATGGAATAAGAGACACAAACCCTAGCAGCAATTACAGAAATGTGTTTTGTTTTACTTATATAACAAATAAAGTACAAGGTTTTCAGCGAGCAGAAGGCAATGATATGCACTGGCAGGACAATGGGAAAAATGGAAGAAAGGATATTTAAAGCTCTGAGCTCTCCTCTCTGCTGTCTCACTCTGTCTCTCTCATACATTTGCCCTCTCTGCCTGTGGTTCCACTGTGGAAGCCATATGGCTTCCAACTCTTTTCTAAGTAGCCACTGAGAATTGTCTATAGTGGAATACTGCCAAAGCCCTTCCTGGTTTAATGACATGGGGAAGAGCGCTGTGCAGTGCTCACCCAGCACAGAGACTCGCTGCGTCCTTGATTATGATTCTGGAGCCAGCAAGCGATGCTGGGAATTGAACCATCAGTGCCTCAAATGCAGAAGTCGACATGTGCCAACCCCTGCTGCATTCAGCCTCTGTGTGTGGCATATTAATGAGTCTTGAACTTGAGGTCCAACCTTCAAGCTTGCACACAAGGAATTATCCAAAGACAAAAAAAGAGAAAAAGGAAAAAAAAAAAAAAAAAAAGAAAAGAAAAGAAAGGTCTTCTTCATCCCTCTAACCTTGCAAAGATGCTAGTTTCTTCCCTAAGTTTGTTCAGTTCTTTAAGCAGTAACTTTTTCTTTCAGGGCATCAGTTGCACTTCTGCCTCTATAAATACAATTTCTCTTGATTTAAAGACTTGAAAATCTATCTTGAAAAAGTACTCAGAACAAATACATTAAGCCAAAAGGGTATGTGAGGGGACAGATGACTCAGCATTAACCTTCTTTCTCATACCCTATCCATAATACCTGCTAAATATTGGAGTTAGGATATGGAGCTAGATGAAGCTTTCTTCTGCCTGTTTTTGTTTTATGACACTAGATAGCAGAAATGTGTGATTATTAGTGAGGGAACAGTCTCTGTCGAAATGGGAAAAAAGGAGGATGTAGAGCCTCATGGCTACTTTCCCATACCAGAAGAAAAAAGAAAAAAAAAAAAAAAAAGCATTGCTGGGCGACCCCCTCAATGCCATAGGCATCTGAAAGGGAGACCAATACCTGTGGAAATCAGTGCTGCATTTCAGCATCCACGTGCATAACCCAATCTGGAATTGCTCAGTCTTATTTTACTTGAATTTTCTCATTTAGAAACAGAAGCCACAAGCGTTTACTAGTCAGCTGGAACATTGGGTACAGGGAAATTTGCAGCATTTCTTTTGGTCTTGCAGATAGCTGGTACGTGATGAAGGCTGACCTCTAATTTTCTAAGAAACAATTCCTCTCTGTGTGCCTGTTTAGTGACAGAAGCACAGTACAGATGAAAGATCCCCTCCAGAAGGATGCTCTCTTTCTTTGGAAAGGGTTGCACCTCTGGAGGGAAATCTGACAACCTATGAAAGCTGTCCTGCTGCAAATCTGTCCAAAAGTCAGAGAAAGGGACAGCTTGTAGAGGATGAACGGAGCCAATGTAAAATGTAACTCTCCAGGACAGCATGTTTCTGCAGTGGTAAGAGGGAAGGACAACACATCATCAGCCCCCAAACCACACCCTATAGCCTTCCTAAGCAAAGATAAAAGACTTAACACGCCTTTAAAAAATCACATATTGAATTTCATTTCCATCAAGAAATAAAGTAAGTTACAGCGTTCATGATCTCTTCTCACCTTAGAAACACTTTAGAAATGTTAACTAACCAAAGCCCACAACAATCCCCAATAAAAGCCTATGTACAGCTCAGGAAGCTATGGAAGGAAGGTCATAAGATTTATCCAGTCACACAGGCTATCCTGGACGTGCATTATTTAAGGGGTCTGGCCTGAAACATCAGCTAAAGCACTGTTCTGTGTCTCAGGTCTGCAGCAATGAAAAATGAGCAACCCTATTTCAAATACCTCCACTTTTTCTGCAGCATATCTCAAAACTCACCACAAATACTTGTCTGAGCAAGGTGCTCTGAAAGCACAGCATGGCAAAGTAGCAAGAATGGATGTGAGTGCAGACCCAGACAGCATGTTCACAGTATAAGACAGAAGTACCAGAAGCCTCATGAGCTACTCTTTTTTTTACTCAGCTTTTACTTGAAAGAAATCGACAAAGAAGTCTCCCACTTATTTTGATGTGAATGAACACCAAATCATTTTGCTTCACATTGCTCTGATTATTTTAGAGATCCTGAAATACATCAGTACACTATTATTATCTTAAAACAACACATGGTGCAGCAGCACTAGACACATATTCCCTGAAGACCCAGATTACTTGATTTCATCAATGGTGAACTCAAAATTATGCAGGTACTACTGCGATACCAAAACTGAGAAACATCGTTCTGCTATGAGTAAGCCACTCAGGTTCTAAAATACCAACCAAAAATGTGCTCTTTATAACATATTTCAGAAGGCAGAGTAAGATTTGATTTTAAGATAGGCAGGAGTTTTTTGAGTCAACAGTGACTCAGAAAGTCAGAGAAGTCTCATAACGCCTATAATGAAAGTTGCTTGACTGGGCTTCATTGGCCATGCCTCTCCTTCAGCTTAACTGGTTTGGGTAGCAAACCTGGACCATTACATTTACAGAAATACTTGCATTTTCAGGGAAAAATTCAAAAAGGCTTACTTTCAAACAAAAGCATGCAGTAAACAGTTTTGCCATATTTAATAAAATAATAAACTTTGTGCTGACCTTTGGCAAGCGTTCGGGGTCACCAGGGTGCCGGGGGATAACCTTCTGTAACCTTTGGAAACCATAGTCAATGGTGGGTTCGTTCAGAGCTGAAACAACAAACAACAAGGTGATGTGACAAGTGCATAGCAAGCAGGCTCTGTTGCACTGGAACAATTGGCACTGCATTGCAAAACCAAGTAAAGGATCACAGCAAAATCTCCTTTTACTGAAATCAGCACAGACTATGAAGTCTTGGTTCAAACACTGTTTGAGGTTGGTTCTGAGGCTTCGGTTCAAACAGCAATGCAAACCTTCCCCCTTGTGTGCCCATGACAAGGTTGCTAGAAAATTTGTGGATGTTGTGTACACACAATATTTCAAAATAGAAAGCAATTATGATCTCTAAAAGCCATGATGAAATTCATCTGATAAATGCTTTGCACCCTGTGTTTCATGTTGTTTTTGTTTTTTTTCCTCCTGTTTTCATGTTATGAGGAAGATCCTTTGCAATGGGAAGACAAAAGGAGTAACTACTCGGGAGCCTCTCTTGTTCCAGATTCTATGATACATTTCATACGTTTCATGTGCAATGACCATGTATAATTTTGTTGTGAACTACAGACATTTGTCTTGGCAGAGGCTTTATTTTTCACTCATCTAAATGAAGTAAATGACATAATTCCCCTTGATTTCAGCAGCCCAGGTCATACCCAATCAGTGCTAAACTCTTCCAAAAGACCTAATGAATTTAAAAAGACTCATCTTTCCCTGGTCCTTGTCCAGTAAAATGGAGTAGAGAAATGGTGGAGGTAAAACACTTGAATCGTCATGAGAAAGCTGGCCTCTCTGCATTAATCACAGCTCTGACTGTGCCAAGCCTTTAAGCACATGCTTATCTGTAAGCACATACTTAAACCCATTTGATTTCAGCAAAGCAAATTTGAGCATATTATATTTTTCATATGATTGCCTGTAATTACAGGGGACTGCATTGAATGACCTTCTAGCTATATTTCCAGTCATATGATCACTTTAAAACTCAGATGTTAGTGAGACTTCAACATGTGCTTAAAATTTCCTAAGTGCTTTGGTGAACTAGAACAAGAGTCAAGCATTCTCAAGTATCTCTAAACAGCAGCACATCATGACTCTCCCATGCCAGTAGAGACAACTAAACTTTCTACAGCAATTTGTTAGCAATTTTTTTTTTGAGTTCAGTGAAAAAAATGTAGATTTTTTTTCCAATATGAAACTTTATATTTTTAGTCTTTTTTTGGTGGGAAGGAAACCTAACAGTTTCTTGTTGGGGGGGGGGGAGGGCAGGGGGTTGGAGATTCACTTTAGAGTTTTTCTTAAACATATTTTGCCTTACCTTATTAATCACAAAAATATTTTTTGGAAAAGCTCTGCCTATGAAATTATGAAGACATCTTGCACCTTATATTATGGTGGTTTTATTATGAACTTTATTAAGGGGCTTGAATAATGCCATCTGATTCACGCGAAAAGATTAAGCATCAGTGTACCTCCCAGTCTCACTTTGTGTAAGCACTTCTTCGTGGCTCAGCGAGTTACACAGCTCCATCAGTCTCATCAAATGTGGCACAATTTGTCCATATTTCCACTTTTTAAGTGAAGAGCACTTTTTTTTTTTTTTTTCCATACTGCTAACATTAAAGATTGTCAGCCAGACCATACAGTTGTCATGAAAGTAATATCCTGTCCCTGGCTTGTTTTTAATTAATTGCTGTTCCATAAACAATCTCACAAAACTGTCCAGTTTTTAAAGAAACTGTTCCATTTAAACTATTATTTTCTAACCACGTTTCTACAGTGGATAGTCGTACTGGCAACCAAAGGGTCAGATTTTTGTCTTCCTGGACTGTCAGAACATCCCAACTCCAAGAGCAGACCCAGCAATGCCACTGCAAATTGAGACAGAAGGAAGGTGATGCAGGAAAATCCAGATCTACCCAACAGCAGTCAGCCAGAAATGTACAGCTGATGGGGGCTGGCTGGAGGTGCACAGAGTCCAGCAGAATCTCAGCATTTCTCTAATAGCAGAAGTAAATATTCTGAGCATATCTTGAAATGACTCTTACAGTATTATGGTAACACCAGATTAGAAATCTCAGGATGTTACCTTCTGGGCTATTGTCAGAAGTTCTCAGTTACCCCAAAGATCCTGGTGTACCTCCAGTCTTCTATTTCTTTTAATGCATTTCGCTTTATCAGAAATATCTGAATTTGGTCTTTTGTTTATATTCAGGTCATCACATGGAAGGGGTGAGAATAAAGCTTTTCCCCTGCTTGTGCACTTTTCCTTTTTTGAATGGTTGGACCTTTCTTTTATTTTTCCAAGTGTTTCCTTTCACACCCTGGCCACACACTGTCCACTCTGTTTTGTAGTTTTGCAGAAAATATCATGGTACGTGTGTTTGTAAACATCTGATTTCATTACTTTTGAGTTTCCTTACATGGCTTCCTACCGCTGACCCATGTAGTTTAGACCTTCTTCAAATTTTACAGTAAATTAGTTTACTGCTTTTTATATTTATTATCAAAACTACTCTGAGAAGATTAAAAAAAAAAAACACTGTTCTAATTTACATTTCTTTTGCAAATACGTTAGAAGATTTTAGCATGCTTCTGTCAAATGTGTTTCTTCTTTAATTCATTCTGGTTTATGGCCATTTTCCCCTTACATCCTTTGGGAAAGTAGTTACTAAATTCTGCAATATTATAAATGGAGGCCAGTTTTGAAATCCCCCCAGAGATAGCAGTCATTTTCTCATATCTTCCCACACATTCGACACATTTGAAATCCACAGAGTATTTCCTGTGAGTATTTTCTGAACTAAATGACCAAAAAAAAATAAATGTTAATTTTATGGTCCAATCTCACAAGGCATCAAGCATCCTCTGAGAGATATTGAAAACTTTCTGCCTCAAAAACCTTAAGCTTTACTTTAGTTGTGGGGAAAAGGCTGCACACAGCAAATTGCTAGAGTGGGTGGGTCCTGAGCAGTAGTTGTCAAATATCACTCATTAGTCCGTATCCATTCAACCCTTGCAATCTTAGATATAAATTAAAAAAAAAAACAACAAACACTTTACTGCCTGAACATCCAGCCACAGATTGGACAATATCAACCCTCCATTCCTCCATTCCTAATCTCATTTATAATCCAAGTCAAATGCAATTAGTCATATCTCAGAGAAAGAGCCTTGTTTAAATATTTAACCCCAAATTCAGCATGGAAGACACACCAGTTCCTGTGTCGGTAGCTGGCAAAACTCCAAATAAAAGGTTATATTCTAATCTGCTGGCATTGCAGAAAAGCCAGCTCTCAGCCCACCATTCATGGCAGCTAACACACAAGGTGAGATACCAGCTTTGTGCAAGGATTTGTCTCTGTCCCCTGGGAGCATAAGGCTGGTCTCTGCCTTTGAAGTCCATTCACAACAACACTTTTCCCAGTGCTCTAATTCAAAGAACATTTTATTTTCCTTGATTGGAAAAAAGAATCAATAAGGAATACAAACTCGCTGTTTATGTTCTTGACATCCATACATTAAAAACAAGCTAACACATACTGTACTTAAAATGCATTCCCATTACCCTAAATTTTAAAAGTACTATTGAAAGTACTACTAACTTTAAAAACTGTATTAAATTCAAATAGGTCCCAAGGCTAATGGAAGCAATTTGTATACCAACCCAAACTGACTGGCCCACTTTTCAAAATACAGGTATGATAATCTTGCGGTTTTAAAAGGACATTTAAATTGAAAGACTGTGAATTTAGTACATAATTATACCAATAGAACCCTTTAACTTGTCAACTTGTAAATCTAAAAGGCTATCAATCATTTCTAAAGAGGAAATAAACCTTAAAATTCTTTGATTGACAGTGCTTACTTTTTATGTGAAAAAAAAGGAGTAAAGTGGCCAGAAATCCATTTACAAAAGTACATTGTTTTACATAGGTGAGTAAAAAGCCAATAATTACACCTCCAAAAGACATATAAATCAAAGTAAGTACTTTTCCCTCACTTACATATTTTAAGTTGCAGTAAACTTCAGGTAACTTTTTATTAAAATACTTTTCCAAATGCAAAGCTTATTGAAGCCATTAATAGAGTAGCATTTTCATTTAAGCTAATATAATCATTTTTGCAAATACAAGATTTAAGCCATTTTTCTCCTTCCAAACAATAAACTTTCAGCCTGTCTCTTGTGTGAATTAGCTAAAATTACACCCAGGTGTACAAAATCTGTCTATCTATCCTAGTGTATGAGTTAAGGCACAATATTTATTATTCTTACCATTTTATGAATTACTTCTTAAACCCTTGAGGAAGAAGTTTCTTTCAAATTAGACTCTAACAGAATAAACCATGAAGCTCTTTATGCAGCAAGTCTAAAGCCATAACTCCCAAAATCTAAGGCTTTTAATCAAGAAAATGTACAATGCCTATGGAAATAAGGATGCGTATATTATATTCATCTTTTCAAAGTCCAACTTATTTTTCAACAGAAATGCTGCTTACACCTCTGAGAAAAATATTTCCACCATAACTGTAACTTCAAATTCTGCTCAAATAATTTTAATAACTGCATGTAGATAACCCACCATCTTAAAAAGTCTTTCTCTCTCTCTCTTTTTTTTTTTTAACTAGTCAGTGGAAGGCTTTTTTTTTTTTAATATTTCACATAATGAATTCCTACTGTGTCAATAAAGCTTTTGTCGTTAATTGAATGACTGTCTGATGTATCTGAGAGAGGAATTTGTTTCTCTGGCCATGCTGCCAACTTACAGCAGAATGATCGACACTTAATATCAGCAATTAAAAGGACCTGTTCAAATATCGTATGGAATTCGTAGCTTGGGGTAGTGTAGGAGAACTCTTCACTTAGGAAAACTCATTCGGTGAATACAGAGAGTAATTGAATTAGACACATTTTAACATTATTATTCAAAGAAAAATAAACACACTACATAGAAGCATTATGGAAATATTTCAGAACGTAAACCATATCCAGTTAATTTGTTTCCCATGCATTCATGGTTTCATTTATTCCTTTTATTTCTCAGCCCTTGTTTCTTTTTCATCCTGTTTGACCCAAAACCAATGAGAAAGCAGCACTTAGACCCATGAACTTCCCATTTTCTTTTCCACTGGAAAAGGCTGCAAGAGAAGAGAAGGGACTCTACAGGCTCAAATAACAGAAACGAAAAGATACCACAAAAGTCTGAAGGTTACAGACAAATTTGCCTTAGGTCCACAGGTCTATCAGTCCCTATTCCAGATGAGAAATCTGGTCTTGATTGTTTTAAGTGAAACTCCCAGGGAAGGGCTGCAAGTGGGAACTAAATGTCCCACACTGCTTGTTTCTGTGGAGCACCAGAGAGTTGCTGGTTTTCTTGGAAAGACAGAGGCATCACAGGGGAAAGTTTGCAGAAGGCAAGAATAACCTGAAGAAGTGGAGTGCTATAATGGCTGCAGATCACACCATGGGTTGTGGCTAAAACAATGGCATGGAATAAGATTCTTTAAGCTCTACCTTTGTCTGCACAAGAATCTACTTTCTTTAAATTTGGCCCTACAACAGAAGGATGTTTCAAGTCCTGAATTATGATGTCAAAGAGACAGGGCTTTGGTGTCTTCAGCACAGTTGTTTTGAGTTTTTTCCTGTCTGCTGAGAGAATCTTCACCAACACATAAATAGAACTTGACTCTGTGTCCAAGACACAGTTACGTGTCTCAACACCTCATGGCCATAAAAGACTATGAAGAACTCCGTACAAAAAAGCTGCAGCAGACTCATGGCAATGAGGGCCAGGAACAGATTTAACATGTCTGTGCCCAATAATTAAATTAGGCCAGAACATTTGAAGGCACAGAGAATTAACGTTTTAAATAAAATCAAGGGCAGCTAAGGACTTCTTTTCTTCTGGACACGGACTCACCTCCAGCAACTCAGATGCCAACCTCTAGAATCATCTCTCTTCTGATCTGTACTTCTGACTGTATTTCCCCACTGTGCAGTGTGGGGTGCACGTGGCGCCAAATGAGAGTAGTCTCTTGAACGGCTCTGGCTTCTGACTCTCCACTCTTACTGAGCATGGACTTTACAAGGAGACAGAAAGTGGCAGGTCCTGCCTGTTGTAGAGGCAAGATACTGCCACAGAGCTGATCCAGGGTGTTTGCATTTGCTAACAGCCTCTAGCTTCTGCCTCCAGGCTTTGGGCGATTTTTGCTAGAAGCTTCTAACTAACAGAAATAAATCCTTGACTCTGAGAGACAGCTGCCCAGGATAGGACAGGATAGACCATATTTTTATTAAGCTCTCGGTGCCAAAATGTCTTGCTAGGGCCCTGCAGTACAGCAATACTAACAATGGATGATATTAACAAAGCAACATCTTGATGTGGCATGCTGTAAGCAAACCCTACCCTACAACTCTTATGCATAGTGGTCTCTTTTTGCCTGCTATACAAGACAGCAAGAAAAAAACACTTCAAAACCCCATCATCACATATAAAAAAAGTCTGTTTTGCAAATCTCCTTGCAAAGGCTATTCCTTTGTTAATTAAAGGTCGTTAAATGAAAACATGCAAGCATTTGAGCTATTTGTTGTTGTTGTTGTTGTGAATTTGGCTTGCTTTTTATAAAGTTTCCTTTCCACTGACTTTCCCTGGAGTGTTTATTCCCACAAGCAATGGAAAACGGAAGTGGGTGGGACAGCGAGAGCCTGCACAGAAAGGTTGGAGCTAGAAAGGCCCTTCCAGGGCTAACTCAGAATTTCCTTGCTTTTCTGGCCTCACTACTCCCTCACTTAAACATAATCTTGTGCACTGAATTTCCCTTTTAAAAATCTGTGACACAATATCATATTTTTAATTGGAAATAGAAAGAGAGAGCAATATTCAAAATGTAATTGTCATATCTTATTGCCATCTTATGTCCAAAAAGACAACACGTGTATGTACCAAGCAGTAAGAAAAATGTAGAGCCAAGTCAAATAATAAATCTAACACCTAGATCTCTTGAGTTTTCCTAGTGACTGCTCTTTACTTGAACTAAAGATGCAATAGGCCAGCTTTTGAGGCAGCTCCAGTGTGTTCATCAGTGTTATTACAAACATGATAGACAGCGTGATATTTTCTTCCTGATAACAATTTTTCTCCAGCAACTAAGATCCAGAGGAGACATTCCCTGCCCACCTAGCCCAGTCTCTGCAGGCAGTGGGGGTGCTGAAGATGCAAGGAATGCATGTCTTGAGCCCAAATTTTGTTATGAAAGTTATGGAATTAAATTACTTGATCCGTCTAGCAAGGATCATGTGTTGGTTTCTCAAAATACATTAACTCCGAATGTTCACTCTCAGGAACCCACAGCCTGGCTAGGGGAAAAAGAAGAAAAAAAAAAAAAAGAGTCAAACAATTTGTGAGCTTCGCAGTTTCTTCTGTCTCTAACTGCACTGACCTCTTGTCTAATGGGGAAAATTTGAACCTAAGGGAGTCTGAACCAGAGTCCAGTTTCAGGCACTGGAATTTGAACATACCAATTTCAGAACAGGCTCATAGAATTCACTAAGGATATGTATACAGAGGGCCAGGAAATTAATGCATCTTGGTTACTTCATCTAGTCATCTGGGCTAATTGATGCATCTTTAGCAGCCATTATAAAAAGGGAATAAACAGCATTTACATGTGAACATTCTCCTGTGTCAGACACATTCTGGTAATATGTGAGCACGCAGCAAAAAAATTACTGAAAATGCCTAGATCTCAATGGATTACTGCTTCTTTTAAAGAAATGTGCTGTCATACACACAAGCGCAAAAACGCATACAGGCCAAGATTTAAAATAATGGCTGCCTAAGGTTGGCTTTAAGGTCTATATTTAGGTCTACTTAAAAACATTTAAAAAATAGACCCTGTATTTATTTTTAAACTGTTGGCTCAGAAACAGATAGAGAGATGTACCATAGGAAATGCTAAAATGTCACCTCATGTAACCTTTTCTTTCATTTTTAATATGCTTATTTTCAACATTTTTCCTGTGCATGGACTCCTCAGATTCCACAATGTACACACAGATGCCTTTACAATTTTCATAGAGAGAATTTGGGGTGGGGGTATAAGAAGTCGTTTCCTTTTGTTACCCTTCACTAACTCCTTTGAGGTAGACAGCATTGAAAACCATTGTTGTAGCATGTTGGTATTTGGAAGTATTTTCTTTTGAATAGTCCCTCTTTCTCTTTTAACCCCGCTATTTCTCATCTTCTTTTCAGATTATAAAAAAAGATTATCAGGGTATGCAATGCATAAATGAAAAATACAGTGTCCTGCCTGAGCACCAAAGCCATTCCTATTATAAACCATCTTAGCATAATTTGGCTGTTTCTCAAAATTGTAGACTTCTGATGTACAAATGCACTGTTGTCAGAGCAAAAGAATCTTCATGAGAGAAAACTGGAAAAACACCAGCTATCACATCCAAAATGTCTGCAAATGAGATTCATGGAGAAGAACAGGTAGACCTGAATCACAAAAATGAGATGAATTGTGCCTAGGTGTAATGAGCATTGCATTCTCAGAAGAGACTGACCTCTTGTGAGGTTTAATTTAAATCTTTAATCCTTCTTCATAACTAAGCTTAAATCCCTTGAGAAAGCAATAGTTTCCAAACATCTTCGTTGCTAAACATTAACTTTGATTCGTCTACATGAAATAGCGATAAGGCTACTCACTCGAAAGCAAAAGGACCATTTTGGCTGTAACCTGGGTGATACAGCAAATTGTTTTAAATTAAAACAGTTAGGTTTGCTGTTTGTAACATTTAAATAGTAATGCGTAATTGGAGAGCTCTCAGTAGTGTCTGATTTTAGCAGCCATTATATCACCTGCTTCTGTAACTGTTCAGACTTTTTTTCACAAAAATTTTGACAACAACTGTTATCAAGGATAAAAAAAAAAATCATACCAGCCTGTCTGATAAACATGTTTCCCTGCCCTCACACCCCAGTGAGCACTGTGACACTATACTTTTATCATCTAGTGTGTGCTCAGAATGAGCTTAGAACAGCAATTGCCAGGAATAGGCAGGCGATAAACTGCATTGATTTAACACATCTTGTTTTCAATCATGCTCGGATTTTCTGAGCACGCATTTTTCCTGTACTCCGGCTTGTAGCTTTTATCTGACGAGCTGATCCCTTTTCACTGGAAAATGAAAAGGTCGCACAATAAGACACGGTTTACTGGAACTTGAGCACGCACCAGGGAAAGTATTTTAGATAAATACTGTCAGACATAGTGGAGCTGAATTTCAACAACACAATTGCTAAACAACAATACTTATTACTCTCTAGAACAAGCCTACAAGCAACTTATGGCTCACAGCAGGGGAGATCTCAGAGTTAGGCTCAATAGTTGAAGAAGCCTTATTCAAGCCTCTTTAAAGATGCACTATTGCTTTTGCCTTACACGCACTGACTAGCCATACCTCAGGACCAAATTAAATGCCTCTTAACTGCTTTCCTAGGTAATTTGTAAATGACAGCAAGCCATATCAGTAACTTTTTTCTTCTTTATTTATTTATTGGTGATAGAAGTGCAGTAGACTACTTAACTCGTTTAATTGAATCACATGGGGTACTGGGTGGTGTTCAAACTAAAATTATCCATATGTGAGAGTAATTTAACTGAAACGGATTAATTAGGCAAGGTGAGTTGCTGAGGAGGTCAGTAAACAAACAAGGAATAACATGGCACGACCTGTCTATGAATGACCAGGATAGAGCAAACACATAATGATAATTTTAATTTATTTTTCCCCCCACCTGAAGCGACTGTAAAGATCCTGACCAATACAGCACTGGAAGCAAAAATATCTTTAGCTATTCCTACCAGAAGGGGGAAGTGTACTTAGTGCAGCACCTAAACCTACCAAATCCACCTCTTTTTTTTTTTTTTTTGCCTGGAAGAAATTTTTTCAAAACTGAAAAAAGTGGGCTTCCCATCCTTCTCCCCCTTCTAGACTTTGGAAGAGACTTATCTTTGTGAATGCTTCCCAGATTGCTCCCCTTTTCCAGCAGCCTTTCTCAGGAGCAGGACCCCATTTTTCATGGACCCCAGACCTCCCCCCTCATTTACAGGTGCCAAAACTCCTGCCCAGCTCCTTAATGAATAACACGGGCTGCAAGTGAGGATGGCAGGTTCAATAGAAGAATTCCTTCCACATAGGCTATTTGCTGTGGCGGCAGCGGGTTCAGCTGTACTGTGTTATTCTGAACAGATTGTGTCCTGCTAGTGAATAGCACAAACAGTTGATATTCACAGGTGAAAGCAACCCTTCCTGCCTTTTCCCTTAATATATCATCATGCACTGCTTTTGATAACACTTGTACAGAGTTCCTCAATTTTTGCAAAAATAAACCAGGGGTGAGGAACTCCAGCCCAATCCCATCTGCAATTTAGGAGAAAGAGGCCAGCCTTCCCTGGGCTCTGGTCACCAAGACACCAGCAGCTGCTGGCTCAGCTCAGCTCTAACAGCTGAGACACAGCAACACTTCCCAGTCCTTGTGGAAGTCTGAAATACAAAGGGATGTCCCTAAAATACAGCATCATCCCCACAAGCATCCTTCCCATTTTTCAGCAAGGGCTGAAAATATTTACATTTTCTCTGCTTCTCATACATGATTACTGAGATGGGGATGCTCTCCTAAGGATTCTATGATTCTCCTAAATGCGCTTATTAGTCACTCAGGCCCAGTGTAAACTCATCTCAAATTCACTTTGCCCAAGATCCTTAACCAGTGTAAAGCAGAACCGTTTTGTCAATTCTTCTGAAACGACACTGAATTTTACTGGTTGGGGGTGAGCTTCTATTTTTCATATACACATCAGATAGCCAAGCCTCCGCCTCTAGTCAGATACATCCATCTTTCTCGGATGTTCTGCTCACATTGTAAGACTGACAGAATGAATATGGTAAATAATATTTAAATTATATTTTGAATTATAATTTTAAATAGGCAAGTCACAAGCAAAGTGATAGACCTCAAGACAACTATAAGGTAAAATTCAACTTTGTATGCAAGGCCACTTTACATTCAGCCCTGTGAGCCTATCTGCAAGAAAACTCATACAAGCATTGATTTCTCCCTCTCACCTGGCAAGTTTTTTTTTGCTAGACAAGGAAGTTGAAAATCCGTGCTGCATTTTTAGGATTATCTCATGCAACACAGGCAGAATTCTGATATGTCTTCTTCATTAAGTGCTCATAATCCCAGAAATGAAAGTAACTCATTTCTTCCCAGGGTGCCTGTTAACTGAGAAACTCATCTTAATTGAATGCACAGATCAGTTAACCATCTCCAGATTCGGAAACCATTAGTGCCCCATTTGCACAGCAGCACGGCTGGCAGGTCTTCTCCCTCCACTGCGCTTGAGGGGAATCTGGGATTCAGCAGAGGAGGGGAGGTGCTGGAGGTGATGAGCAAGCACCGGCAAGGGCTTACACTCATGACAAAATGAGTGCTCTGGGGCTGAGCAGGCCTTTGCTAAATTGTCAGCTCTAGATCACCTTGCAAGTCAATTACAGAGAAATCAACAAATTCTGCAACTCTGCCCCCAAATACTAGTTAAGGAGCCTCCAAACATGCCTAAAGAGAGATGGAACCAGGAGCCTCATAGGCATAAGAGAAAAGGAAGTAAAAATAATTACCTGTTTCACTCCCTTCTCATCCTGCCTCTCTCCTACCATCACAATTTACCATCTAGAATATACTTGGTACACCAGCAAAGATGCAAATGGAAATTAAAAAACATCCCAGGTGCGGTTGTTGGCCTATAAAGCGAATGGCTCAACACAAACAAACAATTGTGAAAGGCTGGGGCAAGTGAGGAACCCAACTGAAACCCAGTGTGCTGCTATGAAACACTTGTGATGTTTCATTTATACATGTGAACTGACCTGTGGTGGTCACTGCTGAGTTTGGGATATGCAGCAAAACATCTCTGCTGGTCGGTGTTGCTCCGAGGCAGCAACCACATCCTTCTATGTTTGTCTGCCAACTGACTGACGCTGTTCCGAGACAGCTGAATTCTTTGCATTCAAATAGGGCTAACCAAATTAGACATTTTCCTTTTAATAGGATTTTAAAAAATATATTGTGTTATTAGATTCATTTTTCCTAAAACAGAAATATTATAATTTCCCCAACACAAGGCAGAGGTAAAATAAACACGTTAAAAACTGCAAGATGATCAGAAAATAGAGTAGAAGATATAAAGATACCACCAATAACCATAAATGACCACAGAGGTTTAAAATCATGCATTTATGTCTGTTTATGTCTTAATTTTCTATGCATCATTGGCAGCCTATAGGAAAAATCATATCTCAGCTCTGAAGTTATCAATAAAATACCTTCAGAGTGACATGGTATCGCCTATTTTCTTGTGTAAAAAAAAAAATAATAATAACTTCCATGCAATTCAAAACAAAACCCAAACCTCACAATAATGGATTACACTATTGTTTGGAAACTATTTGTTTCTAGTGGGTTTCATGAAAACTGTCATCATTATAAAAAATTGCCACCAATGTGTATCATATTAATATGCCTTAAAGTCCAATACTGACACAAACAGTACCATCAGGTGATAAAAACAAAGATATCGCAAGTGTGACATGAAAAAGAATATTTGAATGTTAAAATCTAATTTAGCAATTTGCAAATTGCTGGTCTAAAAGGAGGAATTTAACATTAATCTTGCTGGAAGTGGCATACTTATCAGTAACTGATTTGTAGCTTTCCAGGCAGTAAACAATATATATAAATATATTCCTGGGTCCATCAGCAGTATGCAAGAATGCGCTTAAACAGACAAACTCAGTAAGGCCCCGAGTGAGCAAAGCATTAAGCACCTGGCTGCCAGAGTTAATTAGTCTGTGCAGATCAATGCACTAATGCTGCTGCTCCTGCTCCAAACCAGCTCTGTCATAACCGGCCAGGGCATCTCTGCTTGCTGCTCTCCTGCGCTGCAGCTATGTAACTCAAGAGGGAAGCTTTCTCTTCCTCCCCCGTGACCCGCACGCATGCCAAGCCCATCATCTGGGTATCTGACCACTTGCTGTAAGGACACCTCAGCTCATCAAGGAGGATGCAGGGACAGAGACAGGAAGGAATGGCTTCCCGTGCTGCCTCCCAGCTTTGCACACTTTAAAAGGAGCTACCTCTTTTTTGGCCCAAAATGCAATTTGCTACAGTGCAAAGCAGCCACCAAGGCTATCAGAAACTGGCTCTACGCACTGAAAAAATTGCAAAAATGTGAAAAATGTGTTCTGTTCAATGCATTGGACTTCTGAACAAAACTCTTTGGCTTTGTACTGAAAAGACAGTGTTGACACACTTATATCACCGGGCTGGCAGTGCCTATCCTTGCAGAGCCTGGGGACAGCTGGGGGATACAGACCACACCTTCGATGCCTCTCCAGAAAGGAGAAGCCCACCAGTGGAGTTTATTACTTCATTGCTATTGAATTTTCCGTCCTGTGTGGTCTCTAAGCGAGCACACGACACACGTTCAGTGGCAAAGGTAATTATCCAAAATGAATCTAAGTGTAGGTGATTGATTAAAAATGGACACTGAAAATATATTGTGTCAAATTAAACCCTAATATGCTAGCATAATTGATTGTCTTAAAAAATTAAAGATTTGTGTTTTTTTTGTTTTTTTGTTTTGTTTTGTTTTTTTAATTTTACTTAAAACAGGTCTAACAGTCTTCTCTTAATGGAAGCCACAGAAAAATGTTATGTGTATGCGTGTGTGTGTACAAGTGGTCATGTGGCCAAAAATGTGTTATCTGCATCTCCTAGCACATAATTCCAAAAACACAAAATAACACAATAATGTCCTACATATGCATGTGTACAGTGACTCAGAAAGAGGACAATCCTTCCCCTGACCTGTACTGTAGCAAGTGGTAGATTACCAATGGAGCAGATGCATCCTAGCTTGAGATAGATAAAACTGAGAACGACACAGCAATGTTATACTTAGATGTGGACTTGCAAACTGGTAGATGCTTTCTTCCAAGCAGCAAATGAAAATATAATGTCACATTTTTCTGCCAAACTTTGTCACACAAAACAAAAGTGAATGAGCAAGAAAAGAGAGGCAACAAATTCCCACAGGATTCTCCTGCTCAATTCAAGACGACCCAGACCTGTCATTCCCCTTCATTCCCTTTCCTTCTGCAGTCTGCCCACACCAGCAGCGTGACAGACAGAGAGCCCTTCAACTACTGTTTTGTTAGTTTGCCACAAGTATAAAATAAAACATGTAATGAAACACATATAAAAGGAAACCAAATATATCATCTCCTGTTCCCCTAGAACAAAACTGGACCAAAAAAAAAAAATCTTTTTCAACATTCAAATATTTAGAAATGAAATGACTGGAAGGGGAGAGATGGGACTAATCCAACTATGTTTTAAAGCTGGTTGTACTGCGACATACCATACTATTCCACAGGCAACATTCATCTTACTTCAGCTAATCGTGTATAATGGACACCAACCCACCAAAGGCTGGTGCAAGTATCGGATGGCAGAATTCAGTTTCAAGTACCCTCAAAAAATTATTGAAGTTTGACTTTTATTACATATAACTGTTAAGCATACAAAACGTTATTTATTATTGGTTAGGCTCTCCAATCCCACTGGATTAAAGAACACATTACATGATTGGGTCAGATTTTTTTTTTTTAAGCATTAAAACCTCAGTATTTCAATCAGATTATGACTGTGGTGCCTCTAAATTTCAGGGCATTACCCCAGTGTAGATATAGCAGTCAAGATGTTGATGTAATTTTCAATAGCAAAAGTGAAATAACCCCTCAGCAATATTTTTTGCCTTACAATCAGAGCTCTTTCCAGATTATTTGACATCATACACCCCCTGTAATTTACAGCAGTCCTGCACTGAGTCTCCATTTTGGAGTTGAGGAACAAACAGCCATAAAGCCATAAAATTTAGTCACCTCTGTCAACCTACTTAGAAATTCTCAGTAGGCACCAAATGAACTTTTAGGACTCTAAATATAATTAAAGTTCTGACTCTAAGTAACAGAGTCAAAATCATACTGAAAGTCTGAGAGAAAAAAAAAAAAGCAGAAAAAAAAAGTCTTTCTGCAGTTGGAGGACAAGATACTTCGCTGTTATGGATCTACAGTTTGCAGTGCCTGGTAGGTGGTCAGTAGTAACTTCAGCCAATACAGAGATCCTGTTATTATTCAGGGTTTAGCTGGCTAACGACATGAACAATCACAAGGGACAAGATTCAAAGTTCTGTTACTCTGTGCTTGCTGGACAATGTTAAAAGAGTCACCTACTAGGAACAATTTTTCAGTAGCAAACTGCATAGGAAAGGAGCTGTGAATCAAGGATTTCCTTCCATTCCAAAGCAAATCAAGTTTTCTAACTACACCTTAAGCCAATGAGTACAGATGAGTATCCACCCAACATTGTATTAGTGCCTTCAAGTAGAATTTATCTTATTTGAGGTTTTTAAGTGTATTTACACTCTTAATTTGAAATCTTTGGAGACATGTAACAGCCCAGAAAAATGACATTTAGACACCATCACTAATTTCATGTTAAAATAGCAGTATCTATGACAGAAAATCAGTATTCTTCAATCTGCAGTGTACAAACTCTCAAGATCCCAGATATTCTGCAAGCGCTTCTTGGTGGTCCATGAAAGGGAATCAAGAGAGATACAAGTCTATTGTCAGCAAGCTTAAGTCTACTGGACAATTAATTGCTCAAGGGTTTGAATTTCCACTGGAAAATATTTAGGTGTCCACAACTCTGAAAAATGTTGAAAAGACACTGCAATAAATGGTTTGTTAGCACAAGCTCTCCTCCCGCTGGAAGCTTTGCTACATACATTGAGGCACCAGTTTGGAAGGCTGTGGATATTTTCTGCTGAACGGGGCCCTTGGAGAGGAAATATTTGATTTACTTCAGAGTTCTCATTTCCTTGAATTGCAAATAAAGTGTAATTTGATTAAATGTAAATGAATCCTACAATACTTTTGGTGGCTTGTCTGAAACAATTGATTGTAATGGGCATCCATCATTTTGCTTGATTTTAATTCAGAGACAAAAACGGCAAAATGAGAAAACTAAAGCAAGTGCCACTAACATTCTAGAGCTGGAGCAGTTGAGATTTCTGGTGCTGGACTGTCATTTCCATTGTTCTCAGAGAGCAAGCAATATAGTGGAGGGAAATGCAACAGCAAAAAGAAAAGAATGACGTGAAATACATACCTAGAAATAGAGGAAAATTAAGCTTTTTGACAATGAATTCTGTTAGATTAACTTAAAGAGCACAAATCGTTAAATTTATTGTAACAGATATTCTAAAATGAATAAGTAAAGAAGATAAATATTGTTCTGTGTTTCTCAGTTATAATAAAAGCTTCCTTTTTTATTTTTAATAGATCACCCAATTCCTTTTTTTTCACCAATATAATTTCCAAGTGTACAATACTGGTTTCAGCAGTTCTTGTGGCCTGAAATAATAAAAGAGAAGTGAAATTTTTTCTAATGACACAGGCTTGATAATCTTTTGGTATCACTCTCTTCAAATGTGGAACTACTTCAACCACAGAGATAATTATAGATGACCAGATTGTAACTGCTTTATTGCTCCTTTTTCCTCATAAATTTTTATTTTGGAAAGTCAAGTGAAAAACGTGGTTTCAATTTCCGACAAATTGCACACAATTTGTTTTTAACAAGAAAATAGAAAGAGATGGTATGGTCTTTGAAATAAATTACAGAGACGAGTTTGTTTCTTTGTTTTTCAGCATCATCAGAATAACAAAATACAAAATGCTGAAAAGATGACTGTGAAAAAAAGGCAACTGTACTAAGAAAAGCAACACGTAATTCTTTATCTAAATATCCTCTGAGCAATTTAACAAGGTAATGCAATTGCTCTAGCCTTTTTCCCTCTGTTTTACCAGACTGGAGCTTAAAAGAAATCAAGCTGCATACACGTGTTACAGGAAATCTTCTAATAAGAAAATGCTGTGTACATAACTATCTTGCTCTCTCAGAAAGTACCAGCAATTGCCAAAGTGCTGTGCAAAGCATCCCTATTCAGACCATATTAAAAAGGCCTGGATAAATACTTACATGGAACTAACAAAACAAGGGGAAAAATCTAAGCCAACAGAAGACAGACAATATTTATTTTGCCCAAGAGGTATGTAGGATTCGAATTAGTGTGTGGTTTTACCTACTTTACCCATACCTATAATTACAATATATATATTAGGATCCTAAATCAAATTAAAGGCTACCCAGCTTTCCTTCAGCAACAATGGTCCAACAGAGGTTTTAGAGGAGCTGGAAGATGCCCTGGAGCAGGTAACAGCAGCATAAAGCAGACATTCAGAGGGAATCCTGCCAGTGCTGCCAGCACAGGAGCAAGCAGGCTGAGATCAGGACATACAGGGAGACAACCCAGGTCCAACCAAGCCCATCGGCAAGCAAGGCTATGAAATGGGTCAGTGGAGATTAAAATACAAGATGGAAAGTCCGGCAAACATTTGAAGTCAGGCAGTCAAGACTAATTGTAAGGACTCTGGGTACTGCAATTCTTAGTATAATCCCTAGGAATTTTGCAAAGCTTGACATTTAAATTCCTAATTTAATAGGGCTCTTAAGTGACCTAAAGAGTTTCCTCAACTTTCACTGTGTTATTTAGCTGCTTCTGTGTTAATATGTTTTTGAAACTTAAAGGATAATAATTGACATTGGTTTTAACCATAATAACACTGAAAATCACTCGATGATGTATACAAGTATGAAGACTATCAGTTTTCTTTATAATGTTGAAAAGTGTGCAGAACTTTTGAAAAGAAGTAGTAAATAAACAAAATAGACCTATTTTTAATGAATTTTAGTGCAAAAAAATTTTTGTTCTAAAAGAATGTGTGAAAAATATCAATTTTCCTTGAGAAAAAAAATAGTACTTTGGAAAAAAAAAAAAAGAAACAACCGTCCATAAAAATTCAATTTAACAAATTTGAGAAATCTAGAGGGATAAAAGTTATTAGAGAATTACTGCAGAAATCTGAGAAAATAACTGTGATGAATTTCATGCAGCTTTAGACTTTATTACACAAATCCCTAGGAAATTTTTTCATTAGAAAACTTCCACTGGCCAATAACAGTGCAAATCTCAAACTGTTTTCTAAAAAAATATGCGTGCAGCCACAAAACTGCATAACTGCTCTATTGACACCCTGTGTCATATTCATTTCCTGTGTTAGCCATAATATGCAGTTTTTGTCTGTCCTACAGCTGTAATCAGTAAAGAGAGAAAAAAATAACCACACTAGTATTGCCTTGGTTTAAATGGATGCTACACTGCAAACACCTTGACCCTCAAAAAAATAATTCTTTCAGTGGGTAGAAACATGTGGTCCTACTTCTTTCCAGAGGCTAGCGCTCAGCAAGAGCATGTCTTCAGATTGCAATTGTCCCTTCCTGACTGCAAATGCAAAGAGTTTAAGAGAAGAGGGTTTTCTTCACCCCGCATGTCCCCGCAGAGCCAGAACGCACACCTCAGTCATTTATCATCATGCCATCACAACCTGCCAGCTTGACAATGATTTTTCCCCTGGGGTTTCTAGACTAGAAATGTTATTTAGGTTACAAAAACAATTGCATGTTTTCTCCTTCCTGAGCCAGCATAGACCTGCAAGCATGCAAATGAAAGGACTGAAAGCCTCCCAGGGCTGCAGCCACTGCTCACTCCTCATCACTCTCACTCCCTGCCCAGGCAAATACATGCTGATGGAGAAAGAAGTTGTGCCCAAGTGAGTGGTGCATGGTGAGATGCTATGACCACCATAACCTGTGCTCGCTTTGGTATCAATGGTTCAACAGTCTTACTGCATGATCTTACATAAAGCAATTTTCTTCAGCCTCCAGATCAGCCATAAATTATTTTCCTCCTTTCATATTTCCTCACTTCCCCCCATTCCTTGATCAGAACTGTCCATTTCACTCCTACACCTCCTCATGGATTAAAGGGGAAAAAAGGACAAAACTTGCAAACCCAAGCACATTTGTCTTCAGAAGTGCTAGAACGTTGCCCTGTTCCAGAAGTGAACTGTGTTTTTACTTTGCACAATTTCTTATTATTTTACATAGGTAAATATTATCTGTGCTCATTATAAAATTCTTGCTGCTAATATATTTTTGCCAAACAATCAAGTGTAATAGCTTTGCAGATATCAGCAGATAAACAGAAATGCAATGTTGCATGATGGAGTTTAATGCTGTGGAAATGTTGGGGCATTTATTCTAAAATTCCACTGGCCTTTGCTGACCTTTTTTGAATGTTTGTTTATTGCCACAGTAAGGAAGCACTACAATATGATTAGGAACTTTTATACGTAGATCCTGAAAATCAATATTTAAGGAAAGTGGATATTTCCTCAATTACATCATTTCTGATTACATGCTATCAAAAAAGACAGCGCAGAGGTCCCAATTATACAGAGCATAGGAAATAAATGTGATGTAGAAAACAGATCAAGAGCCACGCTACGGGATTGTTGTAAGATAAGAGGAACATAGTAGGACAATGTCTGCACATTGTTACAGCAGGATACCGTGACATTAAGATGTAATAGGTTTTTGGTTATTTGGGGGGGGTTCCTCTCTTTCCCTGCTGGCAATCCTGGTTCTGTGGGACTTGTGTAAGAAGGCAATAGTGTCTGTGAAATAATGAGCATGGGAATGCAGTGCTGTTCTTCCACTGCAATGTTAGGTGCGATGTTGCACACTAAAGGACCAGATCAATACTTCCAGCAGCAAGCCGTTCAATACCTCTGAATTATTGCTTCATTTTTCTTCTTATTATAGATGAGTTGTGTTATTATTTTCCCCAAATCGATATTTTACAACCTTTTTTATCCGTTTCTCCATAAATTTTGTGATTACTTTAAACTGGGAATTCCGGTACACTAAATAAGATGCAGTATCTGAGAGGTAGTGAATGTACCAACACGATTTTTTACTCAAGACACTGCTTAAAGGCAGATCCTAATCAATAGCTAAGTAGGAAAATTTTTTACGTAAGAAAGTTGGAAGCAGCGCCACTCTTACAAAACCAAAATTCACGTTCCTAGAAAATATTAGCTACAAAAGTACACTCTTTTAGAAATAGGGAGGAAAGAGAGGTCTGACGGGAACATTGCGTGGGAAATTTAATTCCAAACAAACATGCTTTTTACTTTCCCTCAGCTAAAGGGCAACCATAATTCACTAAAATTGTTTCTTACAAAGCAGATAATCCTGTGCACCTTAGAGTGATTTAATTAGCTTCCGTAGCTGTCTCCTGCTAAGTGTTTAAAGCATCTGCAAATCAAATCATGTTAACTCATCTGCTGCACCACTTTCTTTGTTCTATGCATAGGACCTTCCTAATAGCATTAATAGAAGCATGAGTTTCCCTGGAGAGGGGAGTAGCAAAGTGAGTTAATTACATAGTTATTGTAAAATTGTGTACATTAGTCCATAGAACATGCAGGCTAAGTATTACAGTGCTGCACGGAAAGTAATGATAATTTTGGGTGATCCCAAGGACCGCAGTTTTGTAATACAAAAGGATAATGCAGATTCCCACTGAAGTCAGAGGAATTCTGCTCAACTCCAATGCTCAGTGTGCCTGGCCAGCCACTCACGGACTGTAGCGCAGGATTCTGGCTGTTCCCTACGTAACAGCTGCAATTTCTACACTCGCATTTACTGCAGAATTATAAGACAGAACAGTGGGAGGTAGAGTAATCTTCATTCAATGTTTTATAACACTTTAAAAATTTTAAAAGGGAAAAAACATCCCTGGGATTTTACACTATAAATTGTGTCGATTTCTGCTCTTATCTATATGGTCTAATTATGCATACCATCTCAGACATCCCAAAAAGCAGGTCCAGTAGCTCCTTTGGACATGGGCATCAGTACTCCACTGTGACAAATAATTCATAACAAATCATTCCTACTCAGTAACTGTCCAGAGACATTTTTCTCCGTTGAACTAGTTAGCTGTATTTGTCAAATAGTTTTTCTGATTAACCTTACCCTTATAGATAGAGCTTTGAAGAGTTGATTGTTACACATTTCCAATTTAAATTCTCCATTTATAGCCTATGTTCAGAGAGGGCATTACCTCACCTGTGTGTTTGTTGGTTTTGAGTCATAAATATTTTCTGTTTCCTAATAACCGACGGTAAGTTTTACATCCCTTTTTTCCAGACATACACAAAGTTCACTTTCCATAATACACTCTGAGTTTTTCTTAAAACGAACTGCCTCAGCTAACTCACTTGTTCAAAGACTCCCAGGGAGCAAAACACTACAGGGAAACTAGAGGAAAATCATTGCCAAAAACCAAATGAATATTCACAGTCCTCAAAAATACCCCTATTTCCCAGCTCTAATCAGCATGAACATCTGTGAAAAAAAAAAGTCTGAAGGGGGAAATTGGAGAGGGGAGGGGGTAATTTCCATCCTTTCCCTTAGGCCCCAATTTAAAGCAGGTTCATTTGTCTGTTTAACAGAACTTGCGAGCAATGCAAGGATGAACAGTTTTGGTAAAGAAACGATGTGCAGACTGGCCTTGTTTTGGGGAAATCTGAACTAAATTTTTCATTCCAGAATAAAAGATACTTAGTGCAGGTTCTTGTTTCTGTCCCTGACCTGCCAGACTTGTACCTGGCCCTGAGAGCCCCTCTATCAATAACAGAGCCTGAACTGACAAAACTACCAAGGGAAAATACAACCTAAGGTAAATAGGCGAGGCATGTTTCACTCTCTTCCTTTTAAATAAATGGCATGCACATTTCAATGCAAGATTTAAGGGAACCAAAAGTACAGCAAAATTAAAAACAGGCAGAGAAAATATTACTGTTTTCCAATATGAGGGCTACTTGAAGACTTATTTTTAGGAACAGCAATGTAACTGTTATTTCTAGTAGCTGTGCACAACATGCCTGTGAACTTTGGGGAGAATTTTTTTTGGAGTGGTGAAACTAGTCAAAGATCTACCTTTCAAAAAAAATATTTCCCTTGCAGAAGTGACCTTTCAACATGTATTCATGCTTATTTCTAACAGTAAAAACTTGCCTTTCATTTTTACAAATACAAGCTTGCTGCTAGGACTGCCTGAGCATAAAAATTATATGTTTTTATTTGATGATTTTTAGCCCTCTACGGAAAGCACCCCACAGAAAGCGAGGAATGGGATATAATCAAGGGGGGAGCGGAGAATAAGCACATGTATTTCAGAAACTACCATGGGATTATAATACTTGGGGCAGCAGTCACGTTCCTACACAGCACCTAGCACATGGGATCATGGAGGGTGCAAATCTTCCCACCCAGCTTTAGACATCCAAGTGAATGTTTGAGCACTTGTTTAGAGCCCATCTACAGTCTGACAGCAGAGAGGAGTTTCCTGATAGAGATTCACCCAGTGCTAAGATGGTGTCTGAGACAGTCAGGGGTTTGTCCCCCAGAGCTCCCAAGAGAGGGTCACTAGACCTCACTAGATTTCTAACTCTACGCAGATGATATAAAAGAGGACCTCACCACGTTGAAAATGGACAAAGATCAACACAGAATATGTCACAGTCTTAAAAAGTGACAGCAAATTGCACAATTGTTAATAGACATCACAGGTTTTCCTCTGCAATTTTCACTGATTCAAAATAGAGAGGTTGATGCCACTTTCTGTTTTAACTAACGTATTTTCACTAGACGACTGTTACAACATCTTAATTTCCCTGTGCATTTTTTTCCACGAGGACTCAGAAAATACCATTATTTGTTGGTTTTGTGGGTTTTCTCTCTGCTTTTTTTAATTAACCCTCTGTCTGCTGGGAATGGGGTTTCCTCTTGTTAACCACCAATGCTAACACCTGGTGCTACGCAAGAGCAGTTCAAGTCCGCAACTCAATGCAAAATGTTAACCACAATTTATGCCAACAGGAAAAAGGTGAAAAATTACATTTGGGAGGGAGGGGAGAGGAGGGAAAGCAGAGAAGATACTGAAAGATGAGGTAACAGTCAGTATGGCCATGCAAATACCTTAGTGCAAACTATGCTGTAGCTCTATGAGGGTAACTGTCCAAATCCAGGCTCTTTAATGCAATACCTAACAGATGTTTCACACTTACTTCCTTGAGGTATAAACTGCTATGAGCTGTCTTATACTTAGTAGTAAGTATGAAACAAGTTCATGCAGAATACCTGATGTGCTGCAAAACCACAGTCCAATTTACAGCATGCTACCATGTTTGTGCAGTAAGACACTAAATAACTTCTGTCCTACCTTGTGGAATAAAAGATCTGCATATGCTTGGTTGGCAGGACAAAGTATTGATGGTTTTATACTTCTGTAGTAACTGCAGAGCTCAGAGCAGATCAATAGCAAAAAACCTTTCAGTGAAGGTTATACAGTTATACTTTTACTTCAAACAATGGAACTTGAGATTTTTTGAAGGGGAAACGGATGGAAGAATTAAAAAAAAAAAAATGCCATAGAGAAGACAGTACTAACCCCGCCACGTTCTTCTTTAGCATGAGCAGTAACTGGGTGATGATAGAGGTCTGCCAGAAGGTTTTAAGGAAGTTTGTTAAGATTGTTGAAACTTCTGTGCAGTTTGAATCTTTAACAAAATTCTACTTTATGTAAGACATTAGTCAACCATTATCGTGAAATAAACATAAACTATTTCCAAATGTATCAAACCATTTAAAACACCATGGTTACAATTCCCTTCCTTTCTGAGTTGTGTTTTTTTTTCTCTCTATCTCTCTGTTGGCTCCTGTGGTGCCAGCAATACAACATCTCTCCAGCTACCAGTGCCTACAAGGGCATGTCTGCACTGTAGACTGCAATGTTACACACAGAAGTATTCAAACTGACTTTAAGTAAAGTAAAAATGGACATTACAACCTGTACCAGGAGGGAACTCTGCAGTATTTCCGACAGGGCTGAGAAGCTGCCAGGGTTGAGCCTAGTCATTCTGGATCAAAACTGTTTCAGCATCTCTATCCAGACACCATGGCAGACCACATCACTTATGCACTTGATATCTTCATAACTAAGCAGAAGAGCCTGTGTGAGTTCTTGCAAGATAGCAGAAAAGTACAAAGAACTTCACACTCCATGCAATAAATTGGTCTTGCTTCCACTGAGATGAAAGGCTGCAAGTACAAGATTTTCCTTTTATCTGTATATTAACAAAAAAGCCAGAATCTGTAGACATGGGCTGTATTGGGGCACATCTACTCTGCAGTCACTGCTGTCAGCAAGATTTAACCAGGCTAGATAAGCATTACTGGCTGGGTAGGGATGCTAGTACAAAGCTCAAAGCAAGTGAGGCTGCCCAATTCCTGCCTCTGGGGAACAACAGTTCCACGCCACACTGCCACCGTCAGCTGTACAGCGTTCACCGGTGTAAGAAAATGCCTAAGCAAAACGAACCCCCACTAACAAGCACGTCAAAGGATTAAGCACAGTTTAAAGGGGGTTGTTTCACAGGCAGCGCTGTGCAAGAGTGTGCCGCAGGTGGTCGTGCACTAAATTCACATCCTGACGTCCTCCCCAGAGCCAGCATGCTGTGCGCTCAGGCACCTCTGACAACCTGGCCCACAGTTTAGCCATTTCTCAACAACACACAATAAATCCTGCACACGGTTCCAGGCAGAAATCAAAAACTGCTGCACCCCATGAGAAGCGCGGGAAGCATGAGATAGGTAAATATATACCCACAAGATTGCCAGAATTCCCAGCTAACAGTCTGTGAAACATTTCATTGGCAACGAGTAGCTGAGGACCTGGCTTTTTGGTCCACCAAAAGATAGTGCCTTGTCCCCCTTTTCAGGACACAGGAACAAAACACATTAAAGTAACTAGAGTAGCCACTGTTGCTATTATTAGCTGCTCATTTCTGTGGCATTTGTCTAATCTGAATATCCATACATTAAGAAACACGACAGTGAAGCCGCCTGTAGAAAAAGAACACAATTGAGGCTTTTTAGAAATTCATCTCAGCTCTCTGTTTTATTGGCCATTTTTTTAAAAGAGGGAATAATGTCTTATCAACTGACATGAGCTAAAAGGAGAATAAAAAAAGATTAACAATTTTAGCACGGAATAAGAGAGTTTTGAAGCAAAGGCATGAAAATTTAAAGGTTTTGGTGTGGGGATAAAGAAAAGAATTTACAAGGCTTATTTTTGAGAAGCCAGAGGGTTAATTTATCATGGAATAAGTCTGGAACTTGAAAAGCAAAACATGGTTTATTGGCTTTGAAGGTCAGATAACTATGTTATATCATATTCAATAGGTTAAGGTTCCAGGGGTCTACAGGGTTGCATGACAATTGCAGGAATCCTTATAAAGTCTAGTTTATACCTTTATCGTTAATAGCTTTCTAATCCTTTACCACAAATTTATAGTTTAGAAATGGCAACACATCTTAAAGATTAAAGGTATGTGACAAACAGTTCATGTCCTTTAATAATCAAATCACATAGCTTAGATTGGGGGCTTATCAGGCTTTTTCCTACTCTATGGTTTCATAGGTAGAGAATACTTTATATCCCTATTACATGAATGATGAATGGGACCATTGGTTATGGGCTGTTATTTGCTTGGCTGTAGTCAATATGTTTTCTTTGGACAGGGACTTCAGTGATTTATTTCTCTTTTGGCCTTATCACTTATTAACTCAGGGCAGACAGAAAAAGCCAAGGTTGTGAATAAGGACTAGTGCCCATTTAGACTTCTAATATCAGAGAAAATATTCTTTTTAATGATCCAGCTACCCTTTGCTCTGTAGACTCTGATTGCACTTCCCTCTAACTAGAAAATAAAGGTCATATTTCTTGGAAAGTGTATACATAAAATATGCAAAATAATATGTTTCCTTCACAGCCAGCTTTATTCTGACGGTTGCTGTAATTGCTTCCATTTTGCAGCTGTCCTACAGGTACACTGCACACTTTTAGTGATTGTTTCTTGCAGTGTGTTATGGTGCTGCCAGTGTTTACGAAATACTAAAGATATAAGGGTTCTGTGTTCCTATTAGCATACAAAAGGGATTTTCCAGTCTACCTTTGCCGCCTCCTCGCTGTCTGATAACACCCTTTTCCCCGCAATCAATTCTGATTCCTCCCAGCTTCCATTCCTGAATTTCTGCAAACCAAACCAACAAACCTTCCTAATAATATTCCTAATATTCAACCCTGATAACTATTCACACTTTACTGTGCAAGTCCTAACAAACACCAAAACAACTACCTTCGTAACGACATCCAACCCCACCACTAAATAACACGGATTCCTATATTATTTCATATAGGATAGCTTGCTCCAAGACAGCTGCAATCATTTATTAGCTTATCTGCACTAAAAATTTCCAGAGAGTCCAGGCAGGCAAGGTATTAACATTGACTCAGCAGAGTAGCTAAGTTAACGGACTGGATCTCAGAAAGGGCCAGGTTTAAGCTTAAACTCAAATAGATTTCCTGAAGGAAACTTCCTTTTTCCAGGGCAGGTAACGCCCAAGAGCAGACCACTGGTGTCAGTGCAGCAATCCCTCACCTGTTTTCCCATCTGTATTTTACCTGCATGATGCTATGAGGAAAGACAAGACACCAGCTCTTATTTTAAACATCATACATTGATTTGAATTGAGGGATTTTATTCTGTTCTTCTGTAGTACTTGGTGGCTGACTAACTTTGAGCCGTCTGAAAGTTTTCATTCTGCCACACCTATAAATATTTACTACTGAAAGGCAGATAAAAACTGCTGTTAAGACCGAATGGCATTCATTTGCTAGATAGCAGATCTCAAAGCTGGTCACTCTTTTGGAGAAGTGATGTGCTCTATATTTCTTTTCAGATTAATGATCATCATATATTTGAGGGTGAAGAATTTTATAAACACATCAAGATAAAACACAAGAGCATCTGAGATGCTGTCTTTATTTTATATTATTTTTATTGTTCTGCTGATGGTGTCCTTCTCATTTATACTAATCAGCTATTTCAGTGTTCATGTTTTAATAATAAACACACATGAATAGGCCATTGTAAAACTAATGAGCTTGTGTAATACTGATGTTGAGAATAACTGTCACTAGGTTTTAACATTTCTCAGAAACTAGCAGATATACAGCTATGGCCAAGGTTAGCTGGTATAAGGGTCAAGCTCTAGCCCAGAGGGATCAAGCAAGGCTCCAGAGGGGCTACAGGAATCTCTTGACAGCCAGTCTGTCTCTTATCACTTTTTTTTTCCTTTGGTTCTACAAACTCCAGAACTCTCCATTCTGAAATCCGATTGCTTAATTGATTATGTATCTTTTCAAGCTTGCAGTCATTGTTGCCTTCTTGAAAGCAGAAATTATTCTTTGCAAAGGGATCGCTGAAGTTTACCAGGCTGGAAACTTTAGGGATAAGTGGTTCCAATTCTGAGCAGAGCTGTGAAGATGACTTACATCTCTGCTTCTACAGCCACAGAATGAAAATTCAAATGGTGATGAGTAGTTTTTAGTCTCTTACTCTTGGAGGTATTTGACTTAAGAAACAAGAAGGGAATGATTCTCATTAACAATTACCCCTACACTTCTGTAAATTAAATCATTTAAAGAGATAAAAGTAAACTTGAAGCTACCTAAAAATGAGGATCTTGAAAACGTCACTCAAATCATCTGTGATCTGCAAGGCTCTTCCTGTTTGTACACAGATGCAACTGTCTTTGGAAGTAAGTAAAGGGTGAAATGAGGATTGAGCAGTGATTTTTCCACATGAGGCTGTTTCTTCTTTGTAGCAACTAGGGGAGCGACAAGTTCTCTGAGAAGCCCTATGACATTTCAGAGAAAGATGCAGTTTCCCAGAAATTCTGCAAAGACCCTGACCTTCACAATGCTAGCATTTCTACACCACTCTATACACGATGGTCCAAAAGTATAATGCAAACATGACCAGCCTTCCCAGTGCTCCACTCTGACCTACTCTGCCTTCATCACAATTACTGCAGTTGGACTAAATGATCGTCCCTTCCTACTGAACTATTCTGTTCTGTTCTGGAGGATCAGCACTCAGCATCTGGTTTAGTCACACTGCACAGCAAGCCCTGTTTGATAGATACCATGCTGATCCTACATCCCCCTGATTAGAGTCATACCATATCCCAGAGTTTATAAGAAACCCCAAAGGAACTGCAGGGAGACTTGCCTGTCTCTCTGGACACGTCAGCACACAAATGGTTTAGTCCACAGCCTCCCTGCAAGACTAATACACAAAGGAAAACGGTCCCTAAATTCCAACTGGTATTCAAGCACATAACCAATTTTATAAAATAATAATAATAATAATAATAATAATAATAAGTCAGTATTTGTGGGTAGTACACAGACAAGAATCTGAATTAATCCCATGTTCATAACTTAGTGACAAAGTTATGAACTTCTGTCTGCTATGTAATCCTCTGCTCTGGTTTTGGAACCAAAGCACAAAACTTTACATGGAGCAGGTGGTAGAAGCATAATGCATTTTTTTGACATTCCATATGTCCTTTCCAATATGTGGTGAGATAATGCTCTTTTCACATACACACACACAGTTCCACTCAAATCTCATGGTCTAGTACCACCATTCGTAGTAAAATTCATCTGTGAAAATCATGCTGTCCGTAATGCATTTTTTTATTTAATTTGTGCTTTTAAATAAAACAAACAAACAAACAAACAAACAATGATAGAAAAAAAAAGAAGAAAAAAAAAAAAGCTCAAAGGCCTGACTAGGTATCACAAATTTGTGCCAATTCTCATCCCTTATTTAATTCAACCATATATGCCCTGAGTCACCTTGGCAAACTACATATGGATTTGTATACATAATGGCTTCTTAGTTTCACTTGCTTTCCCTGCTTCTAAAATACTGGTAGTGACACATACCTGATTCATAAGTTGTGATGTGAAGCTGAATTCGTTCAGTGCTCTTCAGTACCTGAAGAGATTTACAAATTTAAGGATGCCACAGAAAAACACTGACCAGCATAATGCTTCACTGGTTTGGGTACTTCTGTCTGCAGTATGAACTTTCAATACAATTCCAGTGTGAACACACATATAATACGTGTTCATACTTTTATATTTCTAGTAACATTCTCTAAGGAATGTCAAAGATCAAAATTTAAGAAATAATTGCTCTGTAAGTGCATGCTATTAGCTTGCTTTGCAGATGGGAAATAAAAAAGCTATGCTTCCTTGTAAGCACACGGTTGACACTGGTTTATTTCTTTCAGAAAAAATACTTGAAAAAGCCAGGATTTCTCTGTATATATGTGACCTTGATTCCTAGATGGCACATGGACTACTTAGAGATCATGTTACTAAGTTATTTGCAGTTAAAGGGGAAAAAAAGGCTAAAATTAATGGGTCACTGGGTATTTTCTTCTGAGAACTTAAGTACTTAACAGTAAGAAAAAAACAGTTTACAGCCAGGTGGCTTGAGGGGATATTTTGTTGAACACTGATTAAAAATAATTTCTTCTAAATGAGACCTGACCACAAAATGGGACCATTAACGAGCAGGGACATTCTCACCAGAAAGGAAACTACGCTTGATCAACTCCTGCACCGCCCACAAACCCCAGGTCCTTTTCTCTCTCTTTCTCTCACACACTCTCTCTCTTTTTTTTTCTCTCTTTTGTCTTTTCCCTTTTTTTCCTTTCCCATTTTCTTGTTCCTAATAGCAGGGTAAATAAGCAGCAAGTGATGCTGAAATGTTTTCGGCCAAAAACAGAGGCCAAACTCCTCTGAGAAAACATTTGGCCTCTGTGGTTTTGTAATATGTTCCAGAACACTGAGTTCACTGAAGAACATTGTGAAAAACTCCCATCGGCTGGAGTGATGCTGGGGAATGTTACTGTATCCCAACTTCCAATTGGTCCATTTCCTGCAGGCCTTGTTAAAAAAAAAAAAAAAAAAAAAAAAAAAGGAAAGAAAAAGAAAAAAGAAAAAAATAGTGCTATGTGGGAGTTAAAACAAGTTCTCATGGGAAAAATGAATGGCAAGAAATTCTAGCTTTAAAAGAAACAGCTAATCTGCTAGTTTGATTGTTCTTCAAAACTTACAATGAACCAATAATCCTAATTAAAAACACTTGGCCTAGTTCTCTAAAGCATCATAGCTTTTCTATGCTTCGTTTGTACACACCATAGACTATTAGTTTTTTTCTAGTGCTCACTAACAAAGTGCTGACTTTGTTGGGATGGCTGAGCTAATTTCGTGAACTCAGTGTGAAACCTTAGCTAAACAAAATTGTGGTAATTTTCCTTAATTTGTAAAAGTGATTGGAGTGCAAACAAAATTTTCCTCTTGGGTCAATCCTATAATTTTCAATTAACTAAAACTAATCGGCAGGCATGTACTGAACCTGCATTTTGTTTAAAGGGCTGGAAGGCACTTCTGAAGGTCAGGATGCATTAATTGTTTTTATTTTACTTTTATTTAGTCCTTAAAAAAAAGACACATTTAAGTTCAGGCTGCCTGTAAAAGAACTGCAAAAAATGCAAATTGTGTGAGGTATAATTTCAGTCACAATAGCATTTCTATATCTACCATAGCTCCATAAAAGCTGCATAAGTAAGAGAATTGTCCATGGACTGGATCACCTTTGATTTTATCATTGTTGTTTAGTATTTCATAACTTTCATTTATTAAATAAAAAATAACGTGTTTTAAACACTAACCTGAAAATGCATAGATGGAAACACTTTCCCTACTGGGACAACTTATTTCCACATTCAACCTTTTTCCTAGAAAAGCTATTTAATAGTGATCTGAAAAGAAAATCAAAATGGGTCCAAGTCATTTTTACATTTAAATTGCATAAAGAAGGCCCCATAAGTTTCTTTGCAAAGTTGGGAGTCAGCTTTCCTCCCTGTCTTCTTTGCAAGTATACTTGCTGTTTCACCAGCCCAAGATGCTGCCACCCCAGTGGCTCAACAACAAGCAGAAAGACAGCACAACTTATCGTACAAAGTCCAGAAGGGAAAGGATTCACAGTCAAACTGTCTAGAGCTCTGGCTGACACTTTCGTGTGGTATACACTGCCAGTTTGCATCAGCTGGCAATTTGACCCTTTGCATTTTCTTGTTCTTTTGTTCCACCACATTCAAATCCTAAATAACTTTTTGATATGGTGCATTATTGTTCAATACATGAATTTCCCACACATTGTTAAAATCATAATGCTTACATTAAATACACACACTCTCCACCAATGCCTTCTGCTTAGTGAGCAAAGCGATATGTGAACACTTTAAGACCCAGTTTAAGGAAACCCAGTGCAAAATCCCAACCAGAGGAGAGGGTATTTGGAAGAAGACAACAAAACTTTATACGACACCTTTATTCAACTTGCTCTGTGTTAAGGAAATCAAATGACAGCTTCTTTACCCAGCTGGAGCACAGAAGTCCATCCTCTGCCTCGAGTCCATGTTTGTACGCTCACAGTAGGAGCAATATATGTGCCCACTGTTAATTCAGTGTGCCCCATAGCCACAGGCACTTATGTTGCATATTATTCTTAAGGTTTTAGGGGCAAACAAGAATGAGGAAAGGCATTGCATTGGATTGTGATGAAGCACAGTTCAGGCAAACAGTTACAGAAGCAGTAGACCTGTCTGCACTATAGGTCAAACAACAAGCACATCCAAACCCAGAACAAGCCATTAATTCTTGAAGCACGCATAGCTTCCAAGGAATCAACAACACATGTTATTTTAAAAATGGTAGGCTGCTACTTGGTTCATTTCCCATTTCCTTATCACTACTCAGAGTGGTTTAGCATTGACAGTACCTGGAACATCTTAGCAGTTTTGTTAATAACTCTTCAGGCCAGACCTCTCTACTCAGTGGTCTCAGTGTGGATGCCACCCCAAAACACTGCAAGTCACTATGTCTGCAGCATCAGCTGGGGCAAAAGCTACTTGGCCTCCCTGGAAGGCAGAGACGAGTATGTTACAGTGAGATGGGAAGGCAAACAGGCTGCTGCTTTCAACACTTGCCGGGCCATGCCACTGTTACAACACAAGATGCAGATATTTAGCAAGACGCTTCTGGGAAAGTAGGTTCACGATCACACTGGTGTGCCTGGCTCTTGATGCTTGCACGTTTCCTCAGTTCCTTTAGGGATAGGAGCATCTGTTTCTTTCCTTCCTCTACATCCCCAACCCTCAGGTAAAGAGCTGTCCTATAAGGAGGACAAACAAGTAAACACAAATCCCACATGGGTATGCTTTCAGATTCATCTCTACACAGACCTCCATTTCAGAATCCAACCTTATATTGGTATATTCAATGATGTGATCGGCCAAAATAATAAAACATGGTACATCTTTTAACAATGAAAACTGAAGCCCTAGCAAGTGTGATATATTGCCTGCCCTATTTCTTGATGTTGTATCTAGCACTAAAGTATCCTTACCTGTGTAAATGAATCTTCCAGGTGTTCCCTTACAAAACTGCTTAGACTTGTAGGACAATGTGACTTCTACAACCCCTGGGATATGTCGGGGAGGCGTCTGTACACGGATGGCATGAGGAGTAATCAGCTAGAGGAAAACATTGAGAAGGGAAAAGAGAGAGAGAAAAAAAAAAAAAGCACTATTAGATGCTGAATACTTCTTTAATAACACTTTCCTCTCAGATCACAGTAAACAAGCTTTGAAACATGTAATTAACCTGTCAATGTTTGAATACAATCTTGATGTAACCCACACAAAAGCCAGTGACTACAATATTTACAAGCATTCTCTTTCTCAGCCGTAACAACATTATTTCTGTTTTCATACATGGCAGGCACTCACTTCCTAGTACAAGCATCAGCCCTGGTTTAATGCAATAACTTTAGCTTACACCAGCAGGATGCCTATGTTTGCTCAAGTGAACATTGGGGTCGTGACAGTGTCCAACAAATCTGATTGATAAATGATACGCAGTTATGTGTGTGAACACAGCCCTTCAGCTGAGATTCACTGCACTGTGCAAACCCAGGCAGGCTTTTAAACCCACTGGTCCCCAGCTGACATCTGTATACTGCAAAAGCACCATGTGCTGCAGTTTTAATTAGAGACCCTTTCCTATTCATTTTGTGGAGGCATAACTGATTACTGCAGAAATGCAAAGTTTGGTTTCTAAAGGAAACCGGGTTTTTCTTTGCAACTGATCAAAGTGCTCAAAATACATGTACCAAATATAACCATTTACCCATCAGTTCCAGTTTGCCTCCACTGCAGTGACTGACATATATCTGAGAAATCACTTGCATGTGTAGATTTACACACATAATAAATAAACAGACATAACTTTCTTGCTAACTGGACTGGGGATCCTGATACTCAAGACAAAAAGGATGGGGTGGGCCAGTGCTTTCCTTCCTGGTATCTGTTAGGATTATGGACTGGATTTAAGTAGTGTTTATACTGGTTTCAAGTAGTTCTTGAAACTGATATTAGAGCCATTTAGGAGTTCACTAATTTATTGCAGATTAACTCAAATCTCTGATGTGTTCAGTAATTACAGAATTGACCTCCCCATCACTGAAATGTCCTCTTCTCACTTGTTATGCTCACTTAGACAAGAATAGGAAAAAGAGATACATAGAAAGAGTGACATGATTGTGTCCAGCAACCAAGTTATGGCTCTGGCACATGGATAATCCTTCTGTAATTGACTATGGCACCCTAAAACACTACTAGAGAAGCAAACAACCATGATCACAATAACCTTGACAATGAGCAAAGCCATGGCTACCCTAAGCAGACAGTCAGCTGCTCAGTGCTGTTGGTTGTCTGCTGGATTATGGAATACAATTTCATAGAAAATACTGTTGTTGTTGTTGTTTTTAAAGATGATTTTTTTTTTTTTAACCAGGAACCAAACATTTCAAAATCATGGTAAGGTCCTATCAAACAAGCAGACTTCTTAAGCAAGTCTTTGTTAGGACACAGGACTATTGCTCCTCATATATACTATATACTACAAACTGCCAAGAAATCTAAAATACCCAAATAAAGCAGTTTGTAAAAAAAAAAAAAAAAAAAAAGGAGCGAGGAATGTCTGTCTGAGAGCCATCTGTGTTACTGCAGCAAATGGCATTCACAGTAGGAAATTCTCCATATTTAAAATAGGAAAATTAGTATTAGATCAAGTTGAAGATTAAAAACAAAACTACCAGCACCAAATACTCCAAACATTATTCAGATCCACACAAGTCATAAGGTCAGCCCCCAGCTCATGCCATTTTAGAAATGTTCATGTCAGGAACCAGTCTCCTAGTTTGTGAGCTCCAAAAAGCACGTATTCAGGCTCTGCTTTGAAACCATGTGATTTAGAAATGTATTTATTTTTAGAAGGAACCTGCTTTTTCTTCTTTTTTTTTCCTAAATGGCTAACAAACTAACTTTTTTTTTTCCAAACAATCAAACAAACAAACATACACACACTTCCAAAATTCCTTTTACTTAAATTGAGTTGCCTTAAAGTTGGTCTGACCAAAGTTGTGAAGTCTAGGCTAATTCTCTGCATGCCCCTAATAGTCAGCAGAAGCAGAAAGCACTGCCAAATAATATTTCCCAGGCTTCAGACACCTCTCATGTTTGCATAAACTGCTCCCTGGAAGCATCTACCTTTCTCCAGTGCGCTGGGATGACAAATTTAAACTAGATGCTTAACTGTAGGCAGCCAAGCACAATTGAGGTAAATCCCATCCTCGAGCAGTTCTAGTTAACTAGGTGAACTGGCAAGATGAGAAAAGTTTCATGACATTTTTAGGGGAAAAAATACTTGTAAAAACAGCCAAGGATTTCAATATTGAAGCTTAACATGCTAGTCTTACTGCATCAGCATGTGCCTCATGCCCCTCACCCCCATTCTGGCATGAGCTCTACAGACAGCTTCTGGTTGTATCTTTGAATTTCCCAGCATTTACTGGTCTGTCACCACTTTAATGTTCTTTAAACATAATTTGTGGCATTTTCCAATACTCATCTTCCCTGGTTCCCAAGAAATGTCTGACCTATTTATGGTCCATTGTTAAAGAGAGCTGGGGAGAGTTAAGCAAGTTTCCTGGTTTGTTCTCCACAAACAGTTTGGTTTTCCTTTGTGCTCTGAAGTAAATAAGTTTAACTGTGTTTAAAACCACAAATATACAATACTGTCGCCCACACATTCCCAAAGGGTGAACATTATGTCTGAAGTCCTATGGTTTAGGATACTCAGTATATATTTTACTCCTCTCTCCTCTGGAACTGAAGCTTGGGAGATACAGTAGGAGAATACATGTTCCTCTTCCTTTAACTTTTTTCTCTTTGCCATCTACCACTGCCCCTGCCACTGATACAGTGCTGAGCTAGAAGGATCTTTGCTCTGTGTCAATATTCAGTTCTCATGCCCACAGAAAGGAACTAGCTAACTTGGTTACGTACCAGTATTCCCCTATATTGTTGCCATCTCAAGAAATAGGTTTTAAGGGACAAAAAATGTCACTGCACGTCAAAACCTGCCCTCTGAACCCCACCTCTGGTCTTGACCTCTGGTTCCCCAGCACCGCCAGGATCTTCATTTTGGACTGGGACCAGCTCTCTGAATCACCGAGACTCTATTTTGCAATTGGAGTGATTCAATGGACGCTGCATGGGCCTGGGTTCATGGCCAAAGAAAATCTGCCCCTGACCTCTATGACTCCAGGATTATGGGATGTATTCCTGTCTACACTGCTGACCCATGGCCTCACCTGAGGAACCCTCTCCACCTTTTCCTAGCACACTTTCTCCTCTCATGCCAACAGATTATACTTTCTTCAAAGCACAGTCTGTCCAGTATTTGCATGCAAAGCACCTGGGAGAGGTAAGTTATTAGCATCAAAAGATATTAAAAATAAAGACAGCTATTCTGGAAGCCTCTGAGCCCCAAACTGTTGATGGTTTCGGGGAGTATTCTGGGGAAGCATCATTATATGATCCCCCAGATGCTTTTTATATATGTCTGCCATTGCCCAGCGCCAAACATAAGATACAGAGCTAGATGAACCTCCATGTCTCACCCACTTAGGCTATTTTGATACTCTAACCTCAGGTGAGAACACTTTGTGCATTAACAACTAACATGCCAAGAAATAAGGATTTGTAAATATGGGTTACCTACATTTCTAAGCATATTTTTCAGACATAAATCCTGAGCAAGTCATTAGCTTGTGATCTGGAGATGAACCTGCCAGCCAAAATCCCAGATCCAACTTCCTTTTCCAGTATTTGATAAATTGAGATCTGGAGCTGGATAGAAAAGTAGCAACAGGACCCTTTTTACCAAGGGATTTTCAAGTGAATCAGTCTGGTATTTGGCAACTGCATTAGCTGTTTTATATAAACTCCTACTTGTCAGCTGGGACATGCTGTGGATTGGATTAAAACCTGAATTACAGATATTCAGAATGGAGGGAGGTGCGTGTCCTTCAAAATCCAAAACACATTTAGTTCGAGTATGTACAACAAGCCTCTTTCTGTGGTTTGCTAATATATTCTAGACATTCTTGTGTGATACAGCATCATTTCACACACTGAAGAGTGCCAGGTTACTTTCTTTTTTTGAAAAGTGACATTTTATAAGAAGATGTCATTAGTCTGAGTCACTAGTTTATTTTTGCATGCTTGAGCTCTGGTTTGTGGTTAGGGAAATGGTGACAATCAGCCATAAATTTAACTTGGACTCTGTGTGAGAAGGACCATTAGGACAGGAATGAAAAATAATAATAATAATAATCTTACCCACTGAAGGTAATGAATGGCTTTCAGTGGGAACAGAACCCTCAAGGTATCTATATTTTCAAAAGTGACCAGTGACTTTGCATGACTCAATACTGGGCATCCAGATGCTGATTAATAAGTCTTGGTTTTCAGAAAGAGGGTGCCTACCCATTTTTTTAAAAAATGAGTCAGGCTTCTAGAATAAGCATGCAAAAAGAAAGATTTCCAAAATCAATAATAAACATCAAAAGCAAAACAAAAAAAGTCACAGAATTTGATTCAGCAGCATAAAAAAATCAGCCTCTGTTTTTGTGCTGTACAAAGGTAAAAGAACTGATGTTTCAGTGCTTCATCTTTTCTTAATAGAAAAGAAAGAAGTTGTTTCCAGCTGACTCTGTGCAGCTGGAGGAATGTTCTTGGCAGGAAAATGTTTGAAGAAATAGCTCATTTTAAGCAAATATTGTGGAATATTTATAAGAAACTAATTTTGTCTTCATAATCATGTATGTTTGTCCTGAAACTCGACTCTTGGAATTACAACCCCCCACCCCCCATCCCCCGCCCCCAACAAGAGAGAGAAACAGCAGAGGATTTTATCAGCAGCTCAGATTTGGAATATTTGCAGCAATGCACAGAACCAGAGTGCTGGGTAAAAACTGTAAATAACAAATCCTCCTGTTTGTGGACTGGGCAAACAGAAGGCAGAGTCTATCTCACAAACAGACTATTTACTGGGAGTTGTCTGTCCAGATTCAGCATGTGCACGATATATCAATATTATTTGTCTACCAGTTATGAAAGTCCCTTGAAAAAAAAAGCAATAGATGGTCCATTTTACTGTATTCTAAAAATATCAATGGTGGCTCTTAAAGTCGTTTTTATGAAATAATATGGGAGTTAAGGATTAATTGAACCCACTGGCTTAGGGTATCTGCATTTTTGCACAAAATTAATGTGACAAATTAAGTTTTTATTTAGTTCTCCCTGGCTGAGAAAGGTTGTAATTATGTTAGAGTGTTTACAACTAAAATATATGTTTAAATAATAAATATGTGTTTCAGAAACCATTTTAAACCTCCTTTTTTAACACAGTCAACTCCATTTCAAGCATATAAATATTTCAATTACAAAACTTGAATACATGTAAAATAAATTAAAAATATATTATTTACATTTCAAATTATTTATAACATATGCTGCTTGACAGCAACAAATACACCCTTAAAATGAACAATGTTTTTTGGCTTCAAATTTTGCTTCTGAACTGTGGTAGGATTTATACTTTAAATATCCATGCGTCTCAGGTACTTACATGGATTTTGCTATAATAAAATCTGAGTAATATAGAACCTTTAGGATAATTATCTTCCCAGCACCTCTCTGAAGAAGGTGACTAATCTTATTATAATGTTCAAGAAAGGGAATTGAACTTTAAGCAGATTATGTGATTTGCCCAAGGTCCCATGCAAAGTCTGTGGCAAAATGATGCTTAATTTAAATATTAGACTTCATCTCCCAAACCACTTGCAATTACAATTTGAAGTGATGCTAGACAAATCCATGTGAACATACTTTGCAACACTCATTATTTTTCTTTAGTTTCCTGCTGTCTAGTTTTGTTTTGGATTTTTTGCAGCTTAATGAAACAACAGGATGAAATTGAGAGTTCTTCTTGAATTCAATTACAAAATAATTTGCCCAGGTTTGCTCAAAACCAGGCCTGACTGGCAGCTTTGGGTGAACCTGCTCCAGGTTTGAAATTGTACTGAATTTCAGAAATCAGTAGTTCAATTCTACACTCTATTAAAGTAAAACAAAAATATTCTTCCTGAGTATCAAAAACGTGCCAGACATTTTTAGACATGGGAAGGCAAATGAACAAATTTTGTATGTGGCTTGTATGTGTAATTTGAATTATTTATAGATCACTGTTATTTAGGGATCACTCAGCTCATGCCTTTCTGCGCTTGTTTACTATGTTTGTCTCCTTCTTTTAGAAGTAATTTATTTTCCCCTATAGAATTTCTATCGCTCCAATAGGTTATGAAACCGAGAAGCAATTCTTTAAGGGAGAGACAGTGAAACAGTTTGGAGTCAAAGCCTACTCGCAGCCCATTATAGCATTCACAGCAAACACAGACTTTGATCTGGAGCCCCTCTAACGTTATTAATTTTATGGCAAGGACTTGTGACCATCGTCAACAATATTTTTACCAGCTCTCACTTACCTGAGGTTAGAAACTGCCAATTAAAGGCTTCCACTAATAAATAGAATCAAGATTTATAATGAAAGATCCAATTCTGCAGTACCAAAACCAGAGCAATTTCCTCCCAGCCTCTTCACCTTTCCTTTTTAAATGTCTGTAGCCATAATGGCTTCAATCCTAACACACAAAATGCTTACACTGGACCCAGGGGGCACTTTCATGATCACATAAGGGCTTCAGAATAGGGCTCATTTAAAATATCTCCTTTTCTGGAATGCCCTTTCATCCACACTTGTCCTCAAGTGGAAGAATGAGAGAGACAGAGAGAGCAGTGAAGCCTATGAAGGACATTAGAGGATACTCTTCATATGGAAAGAAAAAAAAAAAAAGCTGCCATATGTGCAACAGAATCAGTAGGGAGAATGCACTGGATATGAATTAAACTATAATATTGATTTGGTATAAGATATAAGGCAAAAGATCAGAAGATGAAATGTCATTAGGTAAGCTAGTTTGGAAATTCTGGTTTGTCTGTTAGCTTGTTTATTTTAGTACTAAACTCCTGAATATAACAATTTCTTATAAAACTTCCCATATCCTTTTGGAAAGCCATAAAGGCAACACTTGAACCTTTCTTTTGAGCTGCCTTTCCATGCTAGGGAAGCCAGTGGGAACTTTGTCCTGCATACTGGAACTGGCCATTTAGGTGGTGCTGCCTGGGATTTAATATTCCACAGGCTGTGGGGGAATATCAGACTCCATGTTTAATAATGTTCCAGGAGAAGAGAGGATTTAGGAAGCTGGGAGAAACAGCAACAGAACGAAAAGAAAAAAAAAAAAAAGAAACAAGCAAACAAACAAAATGGGTTACTCTGAAACTATAGAAGAGCTCACTAGATATGGTAAGTCTGTATTTTCCACTGTGGATGCAAGACTGTATATTCAGCTGCAATTATGTGGCTAGTACTTACACCAAGCACCCATACTTTTATTCATACATTTTATTCAAAGGTGCTGAATTTCTGCAGCCTCCACCTCATTTAGCTGCAGCTACAAGTAGCCAGTTTCCCTAGAAAATAGGGCCTAAACGCTTGTCTCCTGTTGGCCCTTAGCTATTGTAGTGCTAAATGCAGAATTATTCAGTCATTTATCCTTTCCTTTTCTTAGAGTAAAAGACACTGAGCTAAATTCTGGGCCATTGAGAGGAGATGGAAATCCCCTGGCTATAATGTACTGCTGCCACAGGTAAATTTGACTAATTATTTTCATAAAACTGAATGAGGAAAGGATTCACATCTAAAAATTTGTTGCTGATTTAGCATGTGGCATAGAAAAAGGACAGGCTAGCTATAAGCTAGACAAAGCTATTAGACATTACCGTTCAGACAACACCTACCTCACTCCAAACCAGCATGGTGCCGAATATGACCTGTAACCCATCAAAGAAATTGTCTCCTATGATGATGACAGTGGCACCTCCTGTAGTCCATCCTTCACTTGGACTGATGGCTTTGATACATGGTGTAGCTGCTTTTCAACACACATGAAAAAGAGAAGTATTCTGCTGTTAGAACCAGATTTTAATGATAGAAGACTTGAGAAAAATAAAATAAAAGGAGCTTTCATTTTCTCCCCTTACTAACACAAAGATTTCAGCAATCGTGTTCTTTCTAGTACATGTGCATGACCTCAAACTGTATCTTTGAAAGTATTTTTTTAATCAATTAATTTGTTTAGTTTTGTTATCCGCATAAAAACGCACACACACACTTTAAGCCTACATCAAGAACAACAAAAAATCATAGCATAATAGGCAGAGATCAATTGAAAATTAGAACAAATCCAGGCCCTATCTTTATTCTACATGAAATGCGGAATACCTGAGTTAATAAAACAACCTCCAGTGAGCTTGCTTTATTATTCATCATAACCTAAATTACTCAGGGAAACTCCCATAAATATTATGGAAAATATTGGCTAAATAACAAAGGGTGTAACCTTCAGTATTTCTTTAAGTCTTTTGCAATGAGATCCAGTTTATTCTAGTATTAAACCACCCTGCCCTGCTAAATGCTTTAGCAACTACAAATAAAAAAATAAATAAATAAATAAATAAAATAAAATAAACCACAACCCTGCCACCTAGTCACTCTGGTTATGTTGCATCTACTGGATAATTAAGAAATGTGTGCAATGTATTTTGCCTTATTCATAGAGTCTGTTCCCACTTTCATTAGCCACTTTCTTGGCATCATATGTATTAAGTGCCTCCTGAGGGGATGTTGAAAACTCAAGCAGAACTCAAACCAGTAAACTCAAATCTAGGTGTAAGATCATCTGTATTAAGCATATGTAAGCAGGAGCATTGTCAACTTTATATATTGGTGGGATAGGGCAATATAAACATCCACAGACTTATTCTCCTCTGCAGTATTGGAATACATCATAATTTAACTGTCTTGAATTCGGTAGAATAACACTACTGTAAAAACAATCTGAATAAGCCAAAAAGCCCTGGATGATTCTCAGCTGTCAAGTCTCAGGTTGGCCTTACAAGTTGATGAAAACAAGTAATTCCAACTCAAATACCACCCACTTCTCCTTGCTAAAACTGCAGGAGGGAGAAATATGACACTGTGCCATTAGGTACTGCTTTAAGTAAAAAGGGTATCTCCACAATTTCATTAGCTACAAGAAACGGATACCTTAAGGAGCAACAAAACTCCATCCGTCAGCCTCAATGTTGAAAAGACTGATACTTTCCTTTAGCTGTGAACCTATGCCTCCGCTCACAAAAGAGGCTGGATCCACTGAAAACACAAGAAGGGCTGTGCCATTGCCTGCACTGAGGCTTGCAATGTCATTCAGGTGTCAATCAGCAGGACTTCATTAGCTACATATAAATATCTGCATATATACCTCTTGTAAGGTTGCTGGCATTTGGTTGTCCATTGCCACTTGGTCAAAAGGCTGTCTGAGCTGCTTATTTGGCTTGTAACGCTGAGTATTTGCTGACATACCCAAGGGAGAGCACTCAGGTACTTTATCGGGTAAGGACTTGCTAGGAAAACAGGGGTGTGAAAGCCACCCGCACATGAGCACAACCCAGGGAAACACCCTTGCACCCATGAATTACTTAACGTGGTTGCATGGTGGCACAGCCCTTGTTCTGCTTTCCTCTAAATGTAAAGACAGTAAATTAAGAAATTCACAGAAGTCTGCTTTAAAATGCTCCAGCAACAAAATGTTTAAGAGATACTGTGCATCTTTATGATTATTTAATGAAGTTCTGGCTGGTTGAGCTAATGGCAAGAATCAGTGAGGCTGGTGAGAAGCTTCCTTCAAGCCCCTGGGCAGGACAGGCGGGCACGAAGCTGGGGAGCAGGAGCGAGCTGGAAAGGGAGCTGTTGAGTCACCCTGAACAGCAAGTGTTTCTGTGGGCACTGCTACAGTGATGGAGAGCATGTGCAGTGAGCAAACAGACCCTGTTCCTACCTACAAAAGGTTGTAAGTGTCAGGCACAAAGTTTTCCACTACTTAAGCTGATGGGGATGCCAGCTCCAGCGAAAAACACAAACACACACAAAAAAAATCACTACTCTGCTTCAAACTTGGCAGAGCACAGCCGTTAACTTTTACATGAGCTAACAAAAGAAACATCCTAACATTGCCATCATGAAAATGCAGCGCACACACAGAAGTAACTTCAATATGTTTAATTTGGATTCAAGTTACTTGCATAAAACTGTACATAAAACCATTGCAAAGTCCAAACCAAATGCTTTCCTTTCACAGCAATGGATTTACAGTGAAAGCAGCTTTTCAAAATGCCATCTAGGCCTTTCATAGAATCAAAGCTTTTCATAAATAAAAAATAAAATCACTTCCAAATTACACCCTTTCCAGTATTTCCAGTTGATTGTGGACACACACACCACAATAAAACCCAAAGATAATCAGTTTCCCATGTGTTAGAGAACAAGCTACTTTTCTTAAAGAGTATAGGCAACATTTCTTTCCTAAATACCAGTGAATAAAAGCTGTTTGAGACCATAAGCCATTAACAGAAAACATATGCAGGCTTCAAAATTATAGATTCAATTTATCTTTAAAATGAATGCAAAATACTGTTTTACAGTTGCAGGTCCCCCCTAAAGGTCTTGCTGCTTATCCTGCAATGTTCTTTGCAGTACCTACACTGCACTACTGAGTGCAAGATGCTGCACCCCATGTGTTGTTTGTGTATTCGAACCTGATCTTTTATACGTGTACATGTTTAATATCAAATCTGTGCCAAGTCCCATCACGACCAGTAGGGCTTCAAGCAGATGCTCAGGTCCCTGTGCTGAATTGGGGCTGTGGGCTTTTCAATGGGATATGCTCACTCACCAAGTCAAGGCAACCACGCACACGTGTAATTTTATTTAAATATAAAGCAAATGCACCTCAATGAAACTGCTGGCAATGTCCCAGGACATCTCCTCTGAGGAGACAAAGTCAGGACTTGGTAGTTTAATAAGAAAGGCACTACCTGAGAAGCAAGGAGAGTGCTGTGTGCTCCCCCCAAAATTCAGGGTGTTATTTTCCCTTGAGACTGACACAAAAACCCAGGGGGAGTTCCCAGCTTTCCCCACACAGCTCCCCCTTTTATCTTAAAATGCAAATCTCTGTAAAGACTGGAAGGGCTGCATGAAGGTGCTGCCCCGCAAGGGAAGGCGCTCCGATGGCTGCATCCTAGTGACGCCCAAGGAGACACGCTGACGGAGGCACCCAGACTGCTACCTGTTTTTGGAGGCACAAAACATGTTTACACAATGACATCTTTGTGACAACCAGTGTTGTTTGGGACATTGGTCTTGCTAAACCTTTGTGCTTCCCAGGCCCTTTTCTTGGAGCACCAGGAAGGATGATGGAAGAATCGGGTCCCGGTTGCCAGCACTACCAGAGGTGACACTGGGAGGGGGCAGTGCTCTGACCTCAGCTCTGTTTACGCCCCTGGTACACATGTCTGGCCAGCTCAGGCCCTCAGCTCTTCATAGTTCTTCTGTTAATCATTTGGCAACTTTCAAAGTGCAGTCTGGAAGGTGTTTACTTCTGTGCAACCCTAGGAAAACAGAGCTAGGCAGAATAATCTTTTCATTGGAGACCTTAATTTTTTCACATTTTGTTTTGGTCACAAGAGAAACCAAAGCACAGAACTTTTTTTTTTTTTTTTCCTCAGCATGCAAGGCTCCAAAATTTTTATCTGAAATTAGCTATTACACTTTTTAACATTTTCAAGAAAAAAAAAAATTGTTTCAAAATATTATCACTTTAGGTGCCTTTCTGTAACACCAAAGCATCATTTATTTAAAAAAAAAAAAAAATGCAGTGAAAGACTTTAGGCCACTTCAAATAAAGGCAATGAACTAAACATTATTGATAACACAGACAGACTTTCACAGACAGTCCAGAGAAGAATTATAATAAAATGTAATAAATACGCATTCTTACATATATAAACTTTTTTTTTCTTCTTTTTAATGAACAGTTGGAATCTAACTATAACTGGAAACAAAAGAGTTTGGTAACTATCAGATAAGATTTAAAGAAACTCTCTGTTGCCTGGGTTTACTAAACCATATTCACTGTATGTTTTCCAAATTCTCTTGGACTAAAGAAAAACTATTACCCCTCCAACCTGCAGCTCCTCGCTGAAGGTGATGCAGCCACATCCTCCACCTGCTGGAATGGCCTAGCAGTTATGAGCCTTAATGAGCTGCTCTCCTTTGCATAATATCAAGACAACTCGGTGTTAACATCTGACATATTTTATTGCGCTGCTTCCGTGGTTTGAGTTAACCGACATAGATTTTAGAGGGAGAAGTCCCAAACTTATGGAAACCAATGGGAATTTTGCTTCTGACTTCAAAGCTAAGGTCTCTATCAATAAATTTTACGGATTTATGAGCAAAAGTATTTTTAATGAATTTCAAGAAGAACAATGTCCTTCTGAAATCTTCATCTTTCCTTAGCATATATGCTGTTAAAATCTTGCCGTCATCCATACAAAGTATGCTAGGTACCACCTTCAGCACATGGGTAGCTAAAAGGAAGTTTTTTGCTGTGTGTATGCACCAGCGTGTTCCAGTGTTCCCCTGCTCCCCTAGCTACCCATATACAGGGGATTTTTCTTCCTTCAAACTGTGACAATAAAATGATTACCCCGCCACAGTTTAGCATAATGGTTCAGAAATGCTTGTGGCATATTGCAGAGTTAAAGTGGAAATTATTAGGTAGCTCTTCTTTGTTATAATAATGATCACTCCACAAATAAAAGCTCTTCTCCCAAAGGTACTGCAAGGCACAAAATGCTAATTCTGAAGATTATGTGTGCGCTTTTATTAAATATTACTATGCCCTGTCTGTTTGAGGGCTTCACTGCTCTGATTGTTTTATGAGTGCCATGTTAATGTCAGCCCCATCTTGCTAGCAGCAGGCACACATTTTAGCTTTTGTATGAGAGTTGATCAAAGGCCGCGTGCTGAGGGAATTGCTGAGAAAACACGGACAAGCGATAAAAATCTAACAGATTAATTGGTTTAAATTTCATTTCAGGGCGTTGAACTTTGGCTCAGGACACTAATACTACACTACCAGCCAGGGCCTAATTACCACATTTCCAATTTGCCTCTGAACAATGCTTAGAAGGGAGAATAATAATGGTACTAATAATACTAATAACAATAATAATAACAAAACAACAGCACTAACGTCTCCTCGTAGCTTCCTGCACATGTTTAACAACCAACTTGTGTGCAGGCGATTGCAGGAGGAAATCCCTCTCCCCCCAACATCACCATCCGTCTGCCTCCTGGGCATTTCTACCTGCCTCAGATAGCAACTGGAGACAGAAGCAGCAGCAGATGCCCTCAGGAGCATCGAACATCCAAAGCTGCAGAATCAATGAGCTGCTGATACAAGTCCCTTACAAACACACCCTGGACCTCTCCTATTCTTAATGAGGGACCCGCGTTTATAAGCAGAGAGCATTTTATCCCCCAACAGAAATGATCTATTCCATTGATAGAAAGCAGAGGCAGGGGGAAAAAAAAACATATTTACCACAAAGTTTATGGGTGGCCTTGGAATAGGGGTTAATTGAGCTTAGAGGTACATTTTCACCGAGGTGAATTAGTGGGATGCACGGCTATCAGCAGGACTCTGGGACTGCTCTTATTCAGCTTCTGAAATGTATTTGCACTATGATTAATATCCAGTTTGTGCTAGTGACTGTAAGAATGACCTCGCCTGCAGTTTTTATCACGAAGTGTGGTTTCATTCTCCATTATTCCACAGATGAGGCTCTGACAACAGTTGCTGCATCACAACAGGAGTTTAAATGATGGGGTACATGCTTTTATTTTTCTTCTCTTTTAGAGTATTGTGACACACAAGGAGAGCTGCATAAAGCCAGTCAAAATTGGGATTTCAGAGAAAGAGTGAATTTATATCTTAGAGGAAGTACTGAAAATATTTGGAGTTTAACTTAATTTTCTTTTTTTTCCTTGGGTAAAACCCAATTCCAGGCTAACTATATAAATGTGCCGCAGATTAAGGGTCTGACCCTGCAACCTGTTAAACACTTTTGCCAGGCTAACAATTTTCAGAGCATCAAGAAAAATCAGTATTAAGCACTCAAAACGATGACTATTCAAGTTGCAATTCAACAAACCACTTAAGTAAGCACTTAAAAACCCAGCTGAAAAAGTTGCAGAATAAGGAACATGGTTTTTTTTCAGATAGTTGGGCAGTGCTTTGCGCAATGCTGCCAAGAGCTATGTAATGTATATGAAAATGGGTTTTCCCATTTCAAAAGACACTTGGGTTACATGTAGACCACCCCATGCAGTCCAGAGCTCATTCAACTTTGTACAAGAGCTAATAGCAGAAATACTAATGTCAATCTACCGATTTCAGGAACTGACAGGCTATGACTACTCAGCATTTCAGAGAATCAAACGGATAAAGCAGCAACCCAGTGCTAACTCCGGGATTTCTAAAGCTTTCCTGTATCATCTTGTGTAGATCCACCTACAGGTAGCCCATAGCCATTGAAATCATGCAGAGCTTGCACCTCTGAGGAGGGAAGTGTCCAGGAATGACCTGAACCTAAATTCTTTGCCCATGGCACTCTGGAGCCAAAGATGTGCACTGGAGTACATCCTTCAAGCATGCTGAAAAAGAGTGAACCCTAAAAAGTTTCTGTGCTGATGCAATTGTACCATGCCATTGTGAGGAGGCGTTGCTGGAGTCGTATCCAGCACAAGCAATTGAAAGCAACTGAACTGAAGTTTACCAAACCAGCCTGGATGGGAAATGTCTGCAGGACCAGCCCAAAGGGTTAGTCATAGGCTAACTTCAGGGAAAGGGAATGTGGCAAGTTTTTTACATATTGTACCAGAGCATTAAATCTTCACTCTCAAGCTAAACAATGCATTTGCTGTTTATCTTAGTAAAGTGATGATCTTCCTGCTTTCCTTTTTCATATCACAGCCTGCTCTCTCTCCTATTCTCTCCTGACGATAAGCAGCTGCTGTGCAGGAAACAGGGTAACAGAGGTTTCCCTCTCAAGGAGATAACTCATGCAGCTTTATGCAACACAGGCATGAGGATGTAATGCCCCACCACCCCTTCCCAGCTCCCTACTCTACAGCATCTCAATATTTGGGACTTACCGTTTACAAGCTGTAAAGATTACAACACCCGGCCAAAAATGGAAACCTCCCCCTGGTACTTCATGACGTCTGCACCGAACCAAAAATACATGCGTCGTGCAATCCCTCCAGACTGGGGGAAGGGAGGGAAGTTTCCCTTTGTTTCTGTTTTCAAGTAGTGAAATTAAAGGTATCGGCTGTGATTTTCTGCCTAACCGTTTGGATGCTGAGTTCTCATTAATGGGAATTGAAAATGTAAATTACCTGGCATAATATTCCACCTACAATCAATACCTAAGCCAGTGCTTCTCTTTCATCCTTGCTGATGCCTCAAATACCAAAGTTACATTTCACTGAGTCCTCTGTGTTTCTCTTTCCTTAAGGATATCCAAAGCTTTCAGTTGTTGATAGCTGTCTGAAACACTATTACACGGTGAAAGGACGCAAATCTGAATAATGAGAGATCTGTTGCAAAAAATTCCCAAACATGCTATGCATTTTACTTAAAACATTTCCATAAAAAATAATAGTTGTAATCTCTATGTGACTGCAAGAAATGCATGTTCATTCTTTTTTTTAAACCCCTTCACATCACAGAGGAAGTTTTGGGGGGTTGGTTGGTTGGTTTTGACTTTTGGAGGTACTTCCTGCTTTCCAAAAATGAATAGAGCAGTAAGAGTCCTTACCTCGCTGCAACTCAGTAAAAATTGACCTCCAAAAGAAAGCTCAATCATCTTTGGCAAATAATAAATTCACCAAGAAAAACATAAGGTTGCAAAAACACTTGAAAATTTGGTTAAATTCAATATATAGCTACGACCAAAATATATACACATATTAATAATATATATGCAGTTACTATTGAAATATATATGCTATGTATATATTTCAAGAAGCCTAACAATTTTACTGTGATATTTTCAATGGACTCTTCTGACTTTATATTTCAGAATAAGATTTGCATTTCAAAATTTATTTTAAAAGAAGAAAAGGAAATTTCAAGTAGGTTTAAAACTATATTTTTTGCATTCATTATTTTTACCCCAAAGTTAGAAGATTATTATTTTGAGTCGGTCACAAAAGACTGGTTGTGTCTGCCCTCGACCAAGCATAGTACTCTGCCTGAACCGACGCAGCTACTCGCTCCAGCTCTAGGGCTGACACACTGTCTGGTACCCTGGGCAGCCCGGTTGTGCCAGGGATAAACACACAGGCTCAGAAGGAGAAACAGTACATCCAAAAGTATCACATAGGGTATACAAAACACTGGCAGTGCTTCCATCTCCTCAAATGGGGGCAAGTTTGCTCAGACCCAAGCGGCAGCCCAGTGACTGCTGCAGTGCACACTCCCCTCTCAGGATGCAGAGGCACGTTCTATCCCCAGGTGAGAGAAATGCTTCATGACGAGCCCCCAGATTATTGCACCTCCTTTTCCTCACTCCTTCTCCATCCAAGGTGCAGAGGAGTCACTCACAAAGATGCAGGAACAGTGTTTGTTTCTAAAAGACAGGACACTGAAAGCAGTAGCATGCAGAGGGCTAAGGTGTGATATACACACAAGATTGCGGTGCTTTATCTGAAGCTGGGCTTTAAAAGTTACATTAGTAAAACAATGAAAAAATCCTGTATGCCTCCCCTGTTTCACTTTCAACTGCTTCCTATTGATTTAACTTCCGCTGATAAAATTACAGGGCTCTGCTAAGCCAATATGACTATTTTAAAAACAATAAACATGTCCAGAAAGGAGACTGCATCTGTTTAAGTGCACTAAAGTTTAAAAATAGTCGCACTGATGCAATTTCTGGGTGAGGATGAAGCCAACCTTGCGAATGGAAGCCCAAAATGTGTAATATAAATCAACCCTAAAAGTTTGTCAAAACAAACATCACCACATAGCTCACATACCCCAAACCCTATTTAACTGCCTGGTCCTTCAACGCTGCTAATTGGGGTCCTGAACCAGCGAAGCATTTTATAGGACAGGACCAGTCATTTGCTTAATGTTAACCCTATGGTTTACTGTTTTGCTGAATCCCAATCTAACAGAAGAGCAAGTGGGCACTATTTCTAAATTTATGCTTTGTTTAACCACTACCCCGGTTCCACTTACTCTATTTTTTGATGATGCAGGGATTGAATGAGGGCTATAGCAAGCAAACTGGGGAAAATTCTCTTTTTTTAATTTCCTTATCAAAACTGTAAATCTCTCACAGCAAATCTTTCTAGAGGCAGAACACAGGCCTAGACAAAAGTTCTGAAGTCACATCATCTAGTCCCTGCAAGGTGTAAAAATCTCAGCGTCCCGAGGACAACAGCAAGTCTTGATGTTCAGATGTACACTGGCATGTTACGGCCACACTGGCAAGACTTAGTCAAAGATGCTCTGCAACGCACGGAAATTAACTAGATGAAACGTGGAGTTCAATCTAAATCTAAATCGTCACTACTCCAAACTAAATATTAGCACTGATTAAACTTTAATCTACCTCCCCAAATCTGTTACAAGACCCCTGCTATGTTACACAGCACAACAGTAAGAAGTTCACCTGAGATGGATTCTACAACAAACGACTTATTTCATGTGGACAAAACCAGGAGCCCTGACTAAAATTAGTTTCTAGCTGAAGTCTCTTTGTTCAGCAGAATTGAGAAAGTCTGCCCACAACAGAGAGCTTGCAGTAATCGTCTTTCAGAAACAGAACAACCCGTGTAGAAACACAAAGCAGTTGTGGCAGGGACAGGGAGTGCCAGTAATCCAGTTTCTTCGAGGAAAATTCAAGTACCCTAAGAGTCCTTATTCCTCATCTGATTTCTCTCACAAATCACAGGCTGCTCCCTAATGCAATTTTCTGGAGCCTGAGAATCATAAAGTCAAATACAAACAAGTCTAGTGGAAAATCTCTGATGCTAATCTTGGCCTACGACGTATTTTTAACAGGCGCTGAATTTGTGCGCCGGATTATCCAGATGGCCATACAGGAATCATCCTGATAGGATTAAACCTTTGTGCTGAACTCTGCTCCATCTGTTCTCGGAGGTTTGCCTATCGCTATCAGAATACGAATTTTCAGCCTATGTCTAGCACCAAGACTGAAAGCGCCTGTTCACCATACACGCACACACATGTGTATGCACAAACATATCCTTGAGTACTTGATTAGTAATGTGAGATGAAGTTAGCCTGAAGTTTACCACTAAAGAAACATATTGGTTTTATTATTTGCTTGAAGAACAAAGTACGCAATATCTAAATTCAAACAAAAAAGCATTTCTGTTGTTGTTCTGGGACTTGTTCAATTCATTAAACCATAGTATTGCCATAAATTTATAGATGAAGGCATGACTAAATATAAAGCAGCAAGGCTCTTCATCTTTGAAATCTATTAGTGTATGAGAATGTATGACACAATTGCACTTTGAAGATATCATGGTTAAATATTCCAGATTAAAAAACAGCCAACAACGAAACACATGCGTGCACACAGCGTTGGTAGCTGTTATTTGTGCCTCGATCCACTCACAGGCCAGGAACATAAAAGTAATAATCAGTCCCAGTAAAGAAAAGCTTATTCCCATTACTGTTGCTTTCTGCTTTTATTATCTATTAATGACAGTCTTCTGCATTCATTGTTGCAGCCTGCCAGATGCAGCAAAGATCCATATTCATCATGTGCAAAAACTGTGCTCAGGCTGTCTCTGTGACAGGTTAGGCGGAGCTGCCAACCGAGAGACCCAGGTCCGATGGATGGCCTCAGGTTTCCAGGCCCTGGGCCAAAGGAAAAGGTAGGGAATCCGGCTTTTCTGTAAGAAAAGCATCGCAATGGTCAGAAGGCTTCACTAAATTGCTGTTCTGGCCAGAAATGTACTACAAAGCAATGACTACCCGGGGTGGGAAGGATGGATAAGAAAAATAAACAAATTTTTTGTTACTGTTGTTGTTGTTATTTGGGAGGTTTGCTTCAGGAATGCAATATATGCTCAGCCCATGTTTGCGATGGCAGCGGGACAGAGATGGAGAAAAGGTAACCTGAACTGAATTTCAAGCAGAATCCCTCTCTGCGCTGCAAAGACTGAGACCCCCTTGTCTCTCCTGTGCAGTGTCTTTCAGACCGTTTCCTCCTCTGTTCTTTGTGTTGCACTGAATGCAGGGTCAAGCTCCCCCTCCCAGCCATTTAGGCTTTACTTGCAAAAACACCAGCATAAAAATATATTTATAGTTCATAGTATCTGTCCAGCAATGACACCACATAAAACCAGCATGCTGAAAATCTGAGGAGGGAGTACTTTGGACTCAAGCCTACAAACGCTTAGAGAAGTTGTTCTTTCAATGTGTCTGATAAAGTCAAGCTATGTTTATATTTATTTATTTAGGGCCATATTCAGACCACCTACTTCAGACATTGCAGCATGTAAAAAGCCAGACTCCAGCTCTGGCTGAGTCAGGCTGCCTAAATTAGGATCTCCTTTCCTTTATACAATGGGCAGAAATGGGCAGTCACCTCTGGACTTCTGGAGACCCGGGAGCTCCCCCTTGGCTCCCAAAAGCACCAAGGGACCACAGCAAGATGAAACCGTAATACCAGAGGTAGGAAGCAGCTAGAAGTAAGCCTGTAAGAAATATTTGGCAGCTGATATTGACCAGGCACCTGGCTTCAGGCTTTCCAGCAGACAACTCTGTCCTCTCAGATGCACAGCTGGATAAAAAGGCAGTACCCACAATCACCCCCAAGGTCATAACCCTTGGAAGGTTTTCTGCTGCACAAGAAGCAGACGTATTTTTCCCCAAAGGGCTCCTAACCAGAGTTGCTTTACCTTTCAGTGCTATGAAGGGCTGTATCTGATCAGATACTGTATTTTTGCCCCTTCACACCCTCAAATAGGCCTGGAAGTTGAGCAACGCTCTCACCTGAATGTGCTGCTGCAGAGCGCTGTGACCTCAAACCCCAGCCCGCAAACTAAAGCCGCAGTTTGGAAGACAAGCAGCTCTGTGGTCAGGCCTGCAATTTACCTCCACGTTCTGGCCTTCCCTTTCAGCGTGGATCAGATAACACCAAACCTATGAATTCCATATGCAGGACCGGGTTTTCAGCAAACAGCAACACGAGCTGTACGTGCAGTCCCCAACAGCAGGGGAGATTTAGCAAGCCTGCTGCCACTGCACAGCACAAACAGGGACCTCTGTGGGAAAAACGTTTTGCTCTTGTATGGGGTAAGTACAGAACCTCTGAGAGAGTTGCCACAAAGAAATAATGAAAAGGTATTAACCAAAAATAATTAATTCTGAATTTCCTTCTATTGTTAACAGACACTTAGTGGTAGTACACTAAAAAATACACACTTTAAAAGTATTTGGGATGAGAGTTTTGGAAGCATCCAGCTATCCAGTGATTCCAATCCCACTAAACACCTAAATGCAGCTTTAGGCAATTTGGTGCTTTGAGTTTGACTTTATGTCCAAGAAAGTTCCAAATGATTGCTTTGGGGTACCTACATTTTGGGGTGACCTTCTGACCCACAAAAACAGAGCAGAAGTTTAGAAAGTCCTAACACCCATGTTATGAAGGACTGCATCTTGTCGAGCATCTCACAGTGCCCCTTGCACCTTAACTTGCAGATCTAATTGTATAAAGTACTTTTGAGAAATGAAGTCAAACTGCTAAACTTTAGAGAAGTTTTTCATAAAACTTTTTAATCTTTTTAATAAACTTCCTAACCCTACCCACTTCACTCAATGAGGTCATAAACCAGTATTGCTTATATTACAGTCACTTTCACACTAAGGATTTGTTTTGTCACAAAGTGAACTATAAATTCATGGAATGAAGGTGGGAAACAGAAAGGACTAATTGTGACACGCAGAGCTTTCTGGTTATGCTCAGCAAACAGTTTGGGCTGAGATTTTCAGAAACACTTTATGAAGTTGTACCACTGGCTTTAATGAAAGCACACTTTTCCCAATGCTAGGCACTCCTGAAACTCTTGTATTCTGGATTTGGGCCAAACACAAAGCTTGTCTCCATTCCAATATTAATTATTAGTAGTTTATTTTTATTCTTTATTACTAACATTAATAATTTTCAGATGGCAACCCAGATTAGAATAACCATTCCAAACTTCCCACCCTGGTGGGTTCCATTTTCTGCATCAGTTTCCTAGTTTATGCTATTAACTCATTTCCTTGAATGTGGAGGAACTTTGTGAAATACTCATTTTGCTGGTGAAACTCTCAGCAGGCACCCTGCGATGGAAGCGAGAGACTTAAATGCTCACACTGGTCTTCTCTCAGTTCAACGAGAAGACATGCAACCTGAGATGCAAAAACACTGAGTTCATTATTTGTGAAGTTTTCTAACCAGAATATTCCACGTGACAATTTGGTGGAAAATTTTCAAATACACAAAATTTAAATCCTTAGACTGTCAGCACTCAACTGATTGATAGCTTTGGATATAATGGGAACAGAATCCTCTCAACATCACTGATTGCTTTGGCCTGTTCAAATACTGGAGTATACCTAGTGTGAAAGATTTGGAAGTGTCCAGATACTGGCAAAGTTCTGTGAACACTGGTCTTTGATAATCGTGACCTTTTTCAGACAAATCCTCAAAACATCACAAGTTCCTGGCCTTTGTTTACAAATCGCAATTCACAAAATCCTCTCCTTTGTACTCTGCCCATATCAGTAGGGGACTGAAGTGAAAAAAAATTTTGCCCAACATAATAAAACATTACATACATATACAACAAAAACATTAAGTCGGAGTAATTTGTTTAGAAATAATATTAACCATATTACAGTAACATAATGTTTTGTAATTTACTGGTGTGCACATTTTGGAAGATTAGAAAAACAACATTTGGCAAAACTTCACTGCCATACGGTGCGACATCTAGCAAACATTTCTCTAATCCTAATGTCATTCTTCTCTCCTATGATGCCATTGTATTAGTGACATGGTGGCCAGCAAAGCAAATTGAAATGTAATGAATGCTCATTATCTATGAATATTCATTGCCTATTTGAGTGCTACTGAATGTTCTCCTGTATTGCTAGCTGTGAAGTTTCTGCCAAACAGAGCAGCTAAGGTTTTTCTACATGCATTACCGTACTCCAATTCCTCTGAGGTCTGGAGGAAAACCTCAAACCTTCAGAAAGCAGTTGGGCCAGCTCTACAAATACGAGTCAACTCTCATGGTGATTGGAAAATTTCCATCTGAACTTTTCTCTCTTATCAGTCTGTTTTGCTGTAACAAAACATATTTTTACACAAATCTCTATCAAATTATAATGCCAGTTTTCCCCGTGTTTTCTTCTTTTTTGTAATTTTGGGAGCACACTTCTGAAAGCTCCTCTGGGAAATTCACAAAATGCATTCTATCTTCATCCAGGTACTATTTTTCCATGAATTCATGACATTCTCATAACAATAGAGGGTAACAACATATCACAGCGTGACATCGTTTAGATATTCTGGGGGAAGGGCTGTTTTATTTTTTATGCGTTTGAAAAACATAAAGGGCACCTGCTCATGGGTAGAAACTGCCACACCTTATCTGTTTAAAATTAAGGTGTCTCCTGCTTCTGTTTTTTTTTTTCGGTTTTGTTTTTTTTTTTTTCAATTAGATGTGATCTCTAATGAGTGACTGTCAAGCAGGAATTCTTTCTAACTATGGTAACTTGAGTACCCAAACTTGACTTTTCAGGAGACATTTCCATGGCCATTACATAAAACCAACTCTTTTTCTTAAAGATTAAAATACTTCAGATGGTCTCTCTTAAGTCTCCTGTGACATGGCAGCAGGAGTGTTAGTACATACATGTTATGAAATAATGCCTGAATGATGAAAATTATCACAAGCTCAAAACTCCAACTTCATTAAACACTTGCAGCCTAATGGCAGAAGTGAAGTTCTGGAATCTCCTTCCCAAATCAACCATCAAAAATATGCCTCCCAAGAAATTGTTTAAATCTTGTTTTCATTTAGCTTCAGACTAAAAATAAATTTTGAAGCATCAAAATTGCTGCAACCAGATATTCTAAACTTTTAAGCACCTCTCCTTAATGACTGATTTATGACCTAGACAAATAGAAACAGAAGATTTTCTGCTTTCTGTTTGACGTGACTGGCTGGGAGAAGGGTAGCTCCACCCTCCCACCCACCCAGTTCTTGTGAAATTCTCAGTAATGGCCAAAGAAGAAGCAGGGGTACAGGCCTGCAGGCAGCTACTCAGCTCTGGTGAAGATTACAAAAATCATCAGCACAATTCAGTGGGGCGTAATTTAGTGAACACATTTTGGAGCCATGTGAATCAGAGCTCTGCTGTGTTTTGCTAACCTGAAGGATAGTGTTTTCACTCCTGAAGGGACCATTACAATCACACAACCTGGCATCCTGCATAGCACCAGCCAGAAAACCTCATCCAGCAATTCCTGGGCGAGGAATTACTCAAGCCCATAACCTTTCCCTGACCTGATGTATACCATTTAGGAAGAGACCAGGTCCTGGATTAATATTGGCAAACTACAGAGAATCTGCCACAGTTTTGGCATTTGTTTCAATCGTCTCTGGAGGTAAAATATTGCTGAGGTCATATTGTAGTCTTTATTTACTTAGAGATTTTCTAAAGTGTAGCACCTTAACTTTCTGGACATGTTTTGTCTCTTCGGAGGGACTCTACCTCCATCTGAGTACACATACTGGAGTAATCCACCCCTGATGTGTTCGCTTATATTAGAAACATACAGTAAGGCCACAGGGCAGTGAAGAGGTTAATATTATACACTTAGTGAGGTCAAGCTCCAAGAAGACATAGCAAGCCATTATGTAAAAAAAATTGCCTGAATTTATGAGTCACTGCATTTATGAAAGAACTGATATGAGAAAGACAACTTGGCAAAAGTAAAGAAAATGATTTCCAGCTTGAAGTTTTGCAATCCTTCAGTATATCAAGGCTCACTTACTGTTATTACTATCCATGTTGTGCAATGTTCTGAAAGTCACATTTTTTCCCTTGTGTATGCATAGAGATGTCCAACAACCCTAGGTACTCTTCCCTCATAGAAAATAAATTAGAAAGCAGACGTAACTCAGAATAACATACAAGATCCCCTCAAGTAGAGTGGTAGGATCCTAATATTTTTTTTCAATATTTTCCTTCTAAATAATAAATCAAGCCAACTGCATTCCTCTATATGGAATGATATGGTGCAGAAAAAGCCTGTGTGTTTATATTTTTCACATAATCATGAAAACATTCCTAAGTGAGGCACTAAGATATAACAGGTGCTTCCACCCATAGATGCAATGAGACAAACATGAAAGTTTCTTTGTTTAAACTGCACCAGTTTGTGAATGTAGTAGTCCTTGACTTTGCTGGACCTATACCATCTGAGGGACAAAATGTAATAAATTTTGGACACTAACCTTCTTTCTTAACTTGTTAATATTTTTGCCTTCAGTCATTATTCTTATATTAACAATTTCTTCAACAAGCACAGACACATGCAACACCAAGGCATTCTGGGTTGAATCAAAATACTTTATAAGATGGGGAAAAAGCTTTCCCTTTTATTAACCAAAATAGAAAAAATATATAGTCTACTAAGGCACAGCCTAGCAATCTTAGTGGCAAATCTGTGCACATGCACACAGCGGTGTCTGTGGGATCTCAGATTGACTGGGTGGGCAGGATTGGCAAGCAAACCTCTTTAAATGCCCCACTGCTGACAAGAGGATCTACCTGATGTACCCACCTGAGGCACAGAAACTACTACTTTTCATTTACTGTGGGATGTTTTGCACCTGCAGGTAGCAAATAGTCTGAATCATTCATTATTATCATGAACTAAAACAATATAGCAAAAGCTTGACAGCCTCAGGTACCGTAACATAAGGACCAAATAATCCAGCTATATTCTATAATTTCTACTACAAGGCAGCCACTAACATATACATATAAAGATCTCTATATATTTCATATTAAAACAATGGCTGGACACTACTTTAGAAATCATGTTTGTCTTTGCTTCCATCTTCAAATTCTGACGCCATGTCTCATAATTTGTCTCTCTTTCTACCGTGAATCTTTTCTCTTTTGCTGCTGTTGAGCTGACTCAGAACCAAATCACCACCAAACCTCAGCACCACCTAGTTCTTTGGTGCTCTCCTACAGAGGAGGAGGAGGAAGGAAAAGTAAAAGAAATAAAACCGTCCCTTTAAAAAAAAAAATACAAGCATTTAAGCTGCTTGTCAGTCGTCTTCCTGACAAGGCCACTTGAATGTATTCAGGAATATTTGCATAAATGCTCACAGTGAGTTCACCGTGGCAGCTAGCGCTAATGGTACATAAAGTAATTTAGTCACTTTTCTTAGGCATCCTGTCAGGGTGATAAGCACCCCCTTCTTTGCCTTGTTGCATATTAGATCATTAGATAATAAAGTGTTAGAGCATGCAAACTGACAGGGTCTCAGGGACTATCATTTTTCGAGGGCATTGCATTCTGCCAGTGAGGAAAAATAATAGAGAAACTGATGCTGCAATTGGCTTTACATTTTTTTAGAATCATTCAGAGATTTGGGAGAAAAAGATTTTTTTTTTTTTATTTTGCAGTAATAACTGAAAACTTTGCAGACAGCTGCAGTAGTGGACTTCATGCTGGTAAACTTGAAAAGGGTTGTTGCAAACCCTGTCAGAACTCCCTCTTCCACAAGCTAGTCACTTAAATTGCATTGGAAAGATTTTGCTTTTAAAATTGACACCCTGGGACGAACTACAAGCTGAAACATATTCTACTGGTTGGGGTCTATTGGCTCTTCACTATATATCTTAATATACGTGTACAATTTAGAAAGGTCAACCACACCAGCCTTCTGGTTTACCATAAATATAAAACAAGTGAGGATCCAACTATTTGTGAATGAAAAAGTGATAATTACTGGAAACCACAGATTGCTGTGGCTTACCCTATTTATACCACACAGAGATGCATGAAATAATTTGCCTTTGCCAGCTATTACTCTTGAAAGATAGATATATGTATTTGAAATATGAGCTTCTTAACCCACTGGTTTCAAGGAGGACAGTGTGTGGAAATGAAACCATGATCTAGGTTCCTAGTTATATTCAGAGATATGAGATATGAAATGGAACTTTCCTTTTACTGCCTGACAAGCAAGATATAAATAGAGATGTGTTGCATGTCCCAAAAATAATCCAGGCTACCTGCTAATGAGATGGTAAAAACCCAAATGCGGAGACACTAGGCTCCTGAGTGGCTCAGCAGGTAAAGCTTCCTTTCTAGCTTTTTGGCATCCAAAGGCTTTTTTAGATGTCACTTAAGCTGCAGCTCCATGTTAAAGAGCAGCATGTCCCAACACAGCTTTGGAAGGAAAAATAAACTGGATATGATCTAATGAAACTAGGCAACCAGCACACCTTCTTCATACATCCCCTCTCTTTCCCAGTCTCAGTCCTCTCACAGTCAGGTATTCATCACTATTGTGATCAAGTATCTGATTTAAAGAGTCAAATATCTAGAAAAGTGCACGGAAATACATTTGGTCAAGGGCATACTCCAGCATTTCAAAACCTGTGACCAGGAGCTGCTCAGCAGAGCAGTAAACCAGAGACAAACAAGCCATGTCTCTGTTAGTTTCTGATTCACCATTTACAAATACTGTTCAGGTCAATCTGTCCTCCCCCTGAGGGAGCCAGGAAAGCTGGAAAGAGGAAAGACAAACAAGCAGTCTTTTTTACTTACACATGAAGATATTATTCAAGATAAAAATTGCAAAACCAGGAGGATAATAATATACTTTAAGACTCAAAGTAAAACTGAAAATTAATTTCAGTGAAGGAAACTCTCATCTGCTCCAACAGGTCTAAAGTTCTTGGTGGTTGCCCAGAATTCAACAGCATTAAGCCCAGTTGAGACTTTGCCCACTTTTTTCACTCAGTTAAGTGTTTTAGACATTCAATACTGACATTTAAAACAGTTACTGGATTTTTTTTCATTATTATTATTTATTTTGCCATCTCCTGGGACACAAATATGCATAGAATTCCTGGAGAGATGGATTAGAAGATTTAGCTTAAAAAGAAAGACTCCACCAAGCCTTTGGGAAAAGTGTAATTTTGTAGTATGGAGGTTACATTCAAAAGTAAGAATTTATTAGTGGTGGCTTTATGAGGTTGCTTAAGAGGTGTCGGAGAAAGTAGATCAGAAAAATCACCTTTCCCACCAAATGTACACACGGAGATAGTTTGCAGATGTTAGCTTTTAATGGTAGCACAGTAACCAGAGTTTGTATAAATACGTAAGCATAGTATTATCTTTTTTTGCTTCTTTTTGCTGGCAGAATCTTTCAGGTAGTAGGAGTGGTAAAATGGGATGCTATTACACCATGCACACAAATCGGAACATTTGTAAGTATGAGAAAATAAGTATTGCCTTGACCAAAAGCATGCACTGAGAAGACTGCAATGGGGAAAAAAAATCCTACACTAGCTGGAATATAAGCTAAACATTAGAGGTTTTTGAAAGACTAGACTTAATGGAAAGATTACAAAGTTGCACAGAGTGAAGTTTCCTTTTGTAATGTTCTGCCTCCTGCTAATTAATAAAGACAGAGTTCGTACATTCCTTACAAAAATTCAGCAAAAAAAATTATGACAGTGGTTTGTTTATTAAATTAGGTTGTTGGCAGGATGAAAAAAATTCTATAACATGAATTATAGCTGAAAATGGCTCATAGCCTACATAAAAAGTTGGAGCTAAATAAATACAGATGTAAGTTATGTTTATATAATGAGAAACGCTGCTGAGCTAAGAATTTTAGGTTAGTAAGTGTGAACTACAGACCTGATTCTGCAAACACTTATCAATACCCTCAACTTTACTGACACAAGAAGCCTCATTGATCCCAACAGGACCATATGTGCACATAATCTTAAATATATGCATAAGTGCTTGCAGGACTGATGCTTGAAAGCAGGAACAGAATAGAAAGCTATTTCCACAGGAATCCACTGAGTAGTAGAAATTCATACATTTGCCCATTTCTCGCTATTAATAATTTCTTTTAACATATCTACTGAACATTATTTCTGAGTGGCATTCACTTTCCTGGAGAAAATTTTATCTGGTTTCTTCAAACTCTTTGGAAAAATCTATTTAATTATTCAACAGATCCTTAGCAAATATTTCTGAAACAAACCAGCATAAAGAACTAGAGCCTTCTACACTCAACAACTTCAATAGAGGCTGAGGGTACACATCTCTTAGAGGGAGCAAGCACCTATTGAATTAGGATTACAAACAGCTTTGAAGACAAAGAGTTTTTCTACCAAGCTGGAATGGGGAAAGGGGAGTGAAATGCCCTCTGTTTTTGGTGTTTGTTTTGTTGTTTTGTTTTATTTTCAGCAGTAGTCATCAACTTTGAGGACAAAGAGCAAAACAAAATGTTAATCAAATCCAGATTTTTCAATGTGCATTTGTACTCAACAACTCCCATTTTAAGCACCTACAGTCACCAGCAGATATTCTCATCCAGGACCAGTTGATTTTCTGGAAAAGATTACTATCCTCAAGGCTACTCCCAGTCAGAGCCCCCATTCCACCCTTACTGGTGTTCACTGTGCTTTCAAACAAGCCAGCCAAATTGCCTTGCACCATTTCTCCTTCAAACATTTCAGCAAAATAAGCCAGACTGGCAAAGAGTTATTGCTGAAACTGTTAAACTCAAATGGACTACTTTAAATTGAAGGAGATTAAGGAGCGATCAGACTATCTTGGCTGGCATGTCTATGGTAGAGATTAGCCTCCAGCAGGGAGGAGAGGCCAGCAGCTGTGGCATGCGAGGAACAGCAACTTCCTCAGCTGGCACAGCTGGAGCCAGAAGAGAACATTCGTCCATGGCTTGAGTAAGCAGATGGATTTCCAAAAGGGCTCTGCTTTCATTATAACAATTCAAAGAAACAGCTGGATCTCCTAGAGAGCCCTGCAATCTGTAGATAATAGTAATCCAATCCCAAATTTGGGTGCTGAGCACTTCAGAAAATATGCAACATCCTTTAGATGCACAGTCAAAAATCAAGGCAATTTGGAAAAGGTCAGTTTTGGGTACCAAACAGACTCAACCCAAAAATAAATAAAAAATCACCGTACTTCACAAACACACAGAATAGATTCTGCACCTATATTTGTCTACTAGTTTGTCATTTAACTACACTTAGTGCTGACCTAGTTGAAGAATTCCACTTGGAGGCCAGTCCCAAAGGGAATGATTGTTACACAACAACTTGAAACCAGTAGTCAGAGACAGAAACCAAATAAATCCACATTTAAAGTAGCAATGCCAACCAATGAAAATGATATGCCTACCATGTTCCAGATAAGAAGGCGTACCTTCCGAGGGATCGAGTCTTCGAGCTCTCCGCCCATGTTTAGAATTGTTGTGCACAAACATATTGTCCGACACTGCCAACACATGGCCATCAACATTGACTGTTGTAGACACCACAACCTGCAAGCACAAGAGCAAAATGGAGGAACATTCAGATACATATGTATGTTTTTTAAGCACAGAGTGTAATAAACTCAGTTAAATAAATAACAGCTGGGAGCTGTAGAAAATTGCATAGCTATTTCACATAATAACTGGTGCTTATGCTGTACAAATCTAACAAGAGACGCTATTGATGAGTGGGTCTTTGGCATCGAAAGCTTTTGATGCAGTTTTAAGTCAAATTGCAGAGTTTGTAGCTGCATGGCAGACGGCACACTGTTAACCATCATTTTAACAAGAGGATCTTTATTAAGTATTTTTCCCGTATGTACAAGGGCAGCTGTGTTTCACCCTAAATTATCCTTCAGTTTCCATGCTCAAGTAGATAGAGCTGTTGACATTGCAAATGAGAATCAGTTCAGAATAAAAGAAAACAAAAGTGTAGTTTGTGAAGTTGCAATTACAGTTGCTGCATTCCACCTCCCTCCCTCCCGCCATCTACACTGCTCCCTGCTCGGTACAGTCACTACAGGTTGTTTCTCCTGAGCTCTGTCTCAGAGGGTACTCATAGGTGTGTTCATTCGTATATGCATGCAGGCTAGACAGTGGGGATTTGATCTGGAAAACATAAACCTATTCAACCAGCGTTAGCATTATTTGTATTTCCTAATTTATCTCAACGTCAACACCTATGACTTGGTTTGAGGCGAGGTTGTGGAGCCCTGCCCTGGAGGCAGGGTCTGATGCTTCTGCTCTCCGGGGGCAACCCAGGGTGGGAGAGGAGCCAGTATGAGGGGAGCAAATGGGTAAGTGTTGGGTCAAGATTTAGGAGCCCCAACTGCTTGGAGGGGTCCCGAGGGACCTCTGAACCTTGAGGCTCAGCAGACACTATCCAAGAGGAAATCCCTGTTCAGGCTTGGGGCACCTGAGCCACAATCTGTAGTGAAGGGAATGACAGGGGGGTGAGCAGGACAAGTTCCCAGCAGAGCCACAAAATCATCACCTGGGGTTTCTTCCTAACCCAGGTCTCCTTCCACCCCACTCCAACCGTGCAATGTTGCGGCCTCCCTGGCTTTTGTTCAGCTGCCCCCTCCCACAGCCTTTTCCCAAGCAAGTACATCATTATCGGGGTTTTACCCCAGCCAAGGGTTTGGCCTTCAGCCGACTGCTGGTTTGCCAGGAGTACACGCTGCCTTCGAGAACTTCCACTAAAACAATCAGAAGAAATGACCTACACTTCTCCTTACATTAAACAGGGAAAGGGATTAAAAACTGAAACCCACAGAGATATGTTTATTCATGCGACCTCTTACAACCAAATATAATAATTGTCTGTTAATTGCAGTTTCAGCTCCCACCTCATGCTTCGACATGTGAAACAGCAATCAGCAGCTCCTGTTTAATCCACCTATTATGTTGACTAATTAACTTTGCTCGACAGTTTATTTCTTCCTCCATTATCAGCCCCTGTCAGCCGCAAGCACACTGCCGCAAAGGGGGACCTCAGCCCTTTTGATTGATCACCGATAGATTGACATGCAGATTAATTTAATTAGAATCACCTCACTTGAGAAATGAAAGACAATGGCAAGGAGGCTAATAGATCTGCTCTTATAATGAGGCAAGCCTCCAGAGCCATGGCAGAGGATTTCTGATTTATTTTGCTGAATTCCCCAGTCGCTCTGAAAGGCTCTTGCTTTAATTGTTCTTGGTTTTGAGAGGCTTTAGCCTCTGAAGAGGTGAAATGCTTTACAAGGATTGGCAAACATTGCTTCAACTCTCTCAGGAAGCTTCTGCCTCTCAAAGTTGGTCAAATGGGGACACTTAAAGGATCGCTTACAACATTTCAATTTCATCACTTGAATTGAGTTTAAAAATTTAAACAAAATATTTTCCACCTACTTCTGACCACCTATAAAATGCTTAAAAATATAAAGTAAGTGAAGTTGCTCACATGCCTATAACTAATCCCAAAGTTTTGTCTCTAAAAAGAGGAATACAAAAGAGAACAGTTTACATCTAAAGGATCTTAAAACCATCCCTCAGAATGGCATTCCAGGCAGTAGATTTTTGTCTGTGTTATAAGTGAAAGATATTAAAATACAGAATAAATGATTCAAGAGCTCTTACAGATGGAAATTTGGGAAAAAGAAAGCACCAAGTACTGTAGGTAAGTTCTGAAATCAAACTACAGAAAAAAGAAAAATAAAAAAAAAATAAAAAAAGCCCTGTATATAAAATTCCAAAAGGGATTTCAAAAGTAATTTATCCTTTGCATTCCTGAGGGATAGAATAAAGTTTATGATATTTTCAATAAAATATGATCTAATAGTAAGTGGCTCAGGGTTTGCAATCTTACTTGTGCACTTGCATCCATTGTAAATTCTTTGCAACTGGGATTTTGAGCCAAATCCTTAGCTGACATTGCCTGTCATAGCTCCATGATTTATACCTCCCCCTTATCTTCTTCTATGGGTCTGCTAAGAAAATTAATACTATTGCAATTAATAAAAAAAACTACAATGTCAAATACTTCCCCCAACCCAAAAAACATATAGGTACATACATATTGCCCACTGAAGCTGATCAATCTTGTGCTGGAACCCAAACTTTTGAACATTTCTAGAAAAGGCATTCCAAAAACTAACAATTCAAGAGTAATAATAGCAAGACAGGTCCCCGACTTGTGAAAGACATGTATGTAAGTAGCTGTCTCTATCCATGCACATTTCTAGGGAAGAACTCATGGAAACAATCCTAGTGAGGTCACTTTTATGGGAGTAAAGCTATATTTGATTTTTCCCCCTCAGGTTTCCAAAATTCTTGATGTGACAGATTTTGAATTACTTAACAGTGTCTTCCTACCTGCCTCCTGAGTTTGATTTACTACAAAGAGACCACATTGGTGTGGTTCCTCAGTGTCGTTAGCAGAAGAAACTATAAAAGGAATCCCCAAGAGAAACTGTTTCCAGTGTCAGGAAACGCAGAAAAAAAAAAAAGAAAAAAAAGTGGTTACTCTTATGTGTCTGTCTGAAAAAAAAAATGATTATTCATACTGCACTTGTAAGAAACAGCAAAAACTGCTTAATGCTTTAAACACAAAATCTCATTAATTCAAGAATACTGAAGATATACTGCACTAACGAAATATTAATACCCCTAATTATTAACAGAGAAAAAAAATACTCCTTGAATATTGTGTGCCACAGTTACATACTTGGATTGCTGCAGAGCACTTACATACTTACAAGTTCTGCTCATATTTTTTAATCTAAAAAAATACTACACTCTCCTCATTTTGATTTTGAAATGATTCGGATATGTTCAAGTCAAAGCACATGCTAAAACTAATTTGTGGAGAAATCATAAAATTAGGGGGAGGGGAGAGCCAAAGTAGATGTGGAATGGGCACTGAGGTATCCTAAAACACAGACCATAGCAAGAGGGAAAGGCACACTACAGTTTAATAAATGATTAATGAGGTGCTGACACATTAATGTAAGCACAGGGACAACCAGGCCTGCCAAATCTCAAACCTTTCCAAATTTTGTCAACAAAACACAGTTTTAATTTGGGACAGGCAAACACGGAAAACGATTTTGAGCTTTAGCTTCAGCCCTTCATAGATTTTGAATTTAAATCCTGTATCAACATCGGAGGAGACAGGGGTATGAAAGAAACACATTGGTTTATAACTTTGTTCAATGAAGTTGGCACTATCAACTGCATTAACGTATCACAACTCTATGAATTATTCTGACTGCCATTAAATAGTTCGGTTGTGAATGCTTTGGAGCTTAGTTAAAAAAAAATATTCTGAGACCAGGAGCCTGTAGATCAAGCTATTTATCCACGTTTAGCACTCAGCCTGTTTATTTGTTATAGTACCTCACCTAATATATCAAAATTAAGCATTGCATGACTCCTCATTTTTAACCACAGCCCATTAAGCTTTGCTAACTGATTAAGACATAGCATGTTCCTTGTGCTTTCAATTTTCTCCAGTGTACAGTGAGGGTTCTGATATTTTTGTGATGTCCCCAACATCCAGTGGCATAGGCAGAGAAAATCTGATTAAGATGATTTCCAGCTTTAAGCTGTGTCATTAGTGTTAAAACTGTAAATCCTGCATTTGCTGCTCTTCTGAAAGCTATGCAGAAATGGCTCAAGCAACGTCTTTATTTTCACCACCACTTGGTGACCTCTTCCTACAATGTCTTGACTTCTTTATACTAGTAACTAAAAATTTCTTTCAATTTAATAAGACATTTGAAAATGTGTCTAACTTAAAGCACATAAGTACAATACATTCAGTGATTTTGCTCACATGCACAAGGCCAGGCCAGGTGCTTAATTACCTTGTTGAATTGGGCCACAGCTCTCACTGCTATTTTCCAGACTTTTTTTTTTTTTTTTTTGGCCTTTACCTTCTCTGGGGATGAAGCCTTGCATGTCCAAATTCCATTATCAGGGATTCATGAAGCATCATCTCTTTCTCTTATGCAAATTTGCAATAAGACACAAGTGGCTTCAATTCAAACATGAGTGGCAGCATCCCATGGAGGCAAACTAGCAGCCTAGGCTGGGGAAGAGCTTGTGCTAACAGCATCAAACAGTGTGGCAATTTCCAAGTGACTTTCAAGGTTTTCATAATAAACAAATGTTTGGGGTTTTATACAGTGACTCAGTCTGAAAAGTTTCCTCTAAATTAAAACTCGACGTGTCAGTTTGCAAGCAGTTGTGCTAAAACAAGAACAAGATAACTGGGGCACCTGGGTTTCATTAATTACAATAATACACAAAACTGTTTAGGTTGTGTGAGTGCTGAAAAACAAAATCTGGCCAGAATTCACCCATGATACCACCTACTTATTACTATTTCTGCTGACTGGGGCTCTACAGCCCATCGTACCAAGACTGATGACTTGTGACAAAGAATGCAAAAACAGACTGAGCATCTGCTCCATGGGGTTTTTGGAATAAAAAGGTAAGGTTGGACTGAGGAGAAAATAAGTGGCACTGCCAAATGTTTTGTGCAATTGGGCTGATGAAATACAGAGATGAAGTAATTTTCTTAAGAACAAATGAGGAGTCTGTAGCATAGCTGAACACTCAACTCAAGTCTTGAGTCCTTGCATAGACAGCACTTGCCTTTTTCTCTCTGACTATCTCTGCTGCTAGAGACACAGCTAACACAGCCAGGGCGAGCACTGCTCCAGAACACACTTCTGCTGGCACTTGACCCTGCTGATATACAGCACCCAGTTGTCACATGCCTGGGCATCTCAGACATGTAGAGAAATGTATTTCCTTCCAGGCCCACAACTGCTTTTATGTTAGGCCTATTTCACTAGTATATTTGCAAGCAAAGTGCAGGATAAAACTTCCTAATTCACTTATACACATGAATGAAGACTCACATGCAGGTCTTCTGAATCAGCACATACTCTACCTCCTCCCTGTGCTTTCTTAACCTGTCTTAGACCATAACACAGTCAGACAATTCCCTGTTGCAGGAAATAAAACTATTAAGAAAGGAAATTTTCAGCATGAACTATTCTTAGATGGTACAAGACTCATGCCCCTGGCCCTTCACTGTCTCCCCACCAAAACCACAAGCTCTGTTCTAATAACTCCTAGCAAGTTTGGGAGACAGATAACTGACACCATGCCAAAAGGTGGACAAGTCCCCAGGCAGCTTGACAGTCCAGCACAGCAGAGGGAATAAAGTAAAGGAAGGGAAAGTCTCAATTTTTCTGTGAAAAGTGTGTGCTACTATCCAAAAAGTATTTGGAAATGCATTAGTCTCATCTTTTTAACCATACCTTTGACATAACTTTAAGATAGACTTTTTGAGTCACTGAGAATATTTCAAAAGCACAAAGGAGCTGATGAAAAACACTCTACTCACTTCACAGGGGCCTAGATTTCATTTGGTTCCTATACAACACTGTCTCAAACATCTAGGTGCATCATATTATCAAGATACTATGTGTATACTTGGTCCTTTTCACCCCAAGAAATAAAAAATGAAGCCTGCATTCTGTAGTGTGATTGTTTTATTTTAAGAAGTCTGTTGTTAACAGAACAAGTTCGACATTGAAAAAAAAAAAAAAAAGAAGAGGAAATTAAAAAAAAAAAGCAATGTAAAACAATAAGCCTGGGCACTTAACAGAATGCTGCAAGCTTCAATACCACCCTGTATTATAGTATGAGTGGTTCACTCTGCTGAAAGTGATTAATTTCTTGAAAATGCTAAGGTCACACTAATTGACATGACCTGTGTAATTAAGCAGTCTCTGTTTATACACGAAAAGCTCAACTGCTGTGAAGCTGGGTTTGTATGACAGAATGTCTTTACAAGTCAAGAGATCAACAACCTTTCCTATGTCCTACCTACTCGCCGACACAGGCTCCTGATTGCTGCTCTGAGAGAACAAGCAGAGGCATTACCATATGAAAATCAGCCTCTAGCCTGGATGAGCACAAACCCAGCAGAGTGTACATGTTGTGAAGCAAGCTCTGACAGGCCCCAGGGGTGACTGCTTGGCCTAAATCCCCATGCTGGTGAGTCCCCCTTTTTCCACTTTCTCCTTCGCTGATAATGCCCTCTCAAATCATGGGAGAAATGTGACAGAGGGAAGAACGTGGGGTGAGAAGCCAAGGGCTCTGCCATGCTAATGCTAGCTTTTATACTGATTAATTTAATCCCCGTGGCCACATCTCCTCCCTTCTGCACATCTATGCTTTGAGGGGCAAATAACACCCTTCTGACTTCCAGTGTTGTTGCAATTAAGCAGTTCAACAAAAGACATATGTTTTACATGTAAGTAATATTGCCATTTACATATCATTTAGCACTTTTAAGCACCACAATGCCATGAAGAAACAAACAAAAATTCTGAGCTACTGCAGAAACCAGCAGTTACCTTTTGGAATCTTCTTGCTCCAGAGACCCATGGGGTCAATGGGACAAACCTCCTGTTTTTTCCTCAGCTCCCTGTGGCAAATCCCCACTGAATGACTACGTCATGTTTTCTCTCTGTGCTCTACCTACCCCTCCCATCAAAAAGGAAGGTCCTTTGGCTGTCTATATCATATTTTAATTCAGCCAATACTCAGATAAAGCATCATTGGCACAGTCAAAGGACCACGTATCCAATACAGGGCTTGGGACAACCACTCTCAACATTGCCACCATACAACTCTCTGCTGACAGCACTGAGAAAGGCAAGCACAGGTCATCTTCCCAAGGGATACTGATGTTTTTAACCCCAAAAGTGGTCATGGGCATATGGGTAGCATAAGAAAATGTCTTTGGCCACCTGAAGCCGTGTTGATACTATAGCTCCTGAGCCCCACTCCCACATGCTGCAACAGGGCGGTAATTTCAGTCCAAAATATCCCAAAAAAGATACACATAACAGGACTGACTACAGGGATGAACCATCACCACGTTGATACACATTTATGAGTCTTCAGTGCTGCAGAAAAATTACTCCTGAAGTGTAAGCAGAATTATGAGCTTGATTTTGTTGATGAATTACTCTTATACCTTCTTCTGCCCTTTCCAATAAAGACAGTGCTCTCTTAGTTTGACATGTTTACATGAAGGCAAACAATTTTCCAGGTAGAATGGAGAACCTAGGAGCTAGGCTGCCTCATAACTTAAAACAACAGTGGAGTCTTTTTTTTTTTTTTTTTTTCCTTTTCATCCTTTCACTTCCTATGGAGATGACTTTATCTTCAAGAGTTTTCTTGCCCAGAGGAAGAAACTCCAACTACTTCCTGCCAATTCTGCTGTGATGAGAAGTCCTCAGGCAACATTCTGTTACCTTATTTTTTTTTTTTTAGCATCTCCCAGCGAATTACTAAGTTAGTTTGGGTCAAAGTACTTCTATCCCTAACAGCTACTGATTTTTAAGAGGAAGCATGTCCAACTGACCTGAAATCGACGCATGTCTCGAGGGTTTCCTGCATTTTTTAGGCAATTTTGGTTACATTTGAGAAAAAATTTCAAGAAGAACCTGTGGAGAAAGGGAAATGGACATTAATATCATAAACAGTTTGCAGTAGTAACATGTAACATCTGCACATTTGGTCCAACAAAGCTGTGTTTACATTAGCGATCCCAACTCAGACAAAGTCATCCTACTGACTATCCACTGAGGGAGCAGAGCTGGTACGGGCCCCAGTACAGCTAAACATGTAAGCGCATCCTAAGGTGTAAGCATGAGTTTATTAGATCTGTTGTGTCAGAGCCATTAAAGCTTGCAGAGTTGGTCTCTCTGTCGTATTAAGTGGCCAACCTTGTGGTGCCATCGACAGCATCAGGGAAGTACAAGACATATATTTTGGTTCAGCAAAAAGAGGACAGAAAAATGCCAGCCAAGAAAATTACCTAATGTACTAGAGGGGTTTTGTTTCACCAGTTTGCTTTAGTGTGCAAATTTTGATTTAATACAAAAATAACTAAACTGTTCCATACAATCAAAATCTCCCTTCCACAGTTAAACTTGGTTTGTACATAACACTAATTCTCAAACAGTGGCTAGTGAAAGACCAAAACCCTGATAGAGAGAAGGGGGAGTCTTGGTTAAAAGACTCACTTCATGGAAAAATGAAATATTTTCAATGTTGTCTATTTCCTGACCATACACAGTTCACTGAAGTAGCTATATGACCCTGACATATCTCTCTAAGAAAAGACATTGCATTTTACAAAGCCAAAGAAAAAAGCAAACATTTCACCGAAAATATTTCCTTCAGTGTTATGCATCAGTGGACTGTAAACTCATAAAGACAAGTCAATGAATAATAGCGGGTTTCAGATTCCAGGCTTCCTCCTTGAGAGCCAAAGTTTATCAACCTTTTGTCCAAAATAAACTACAGACTAAGGCCTACTAAAGCTCAGCTGTGCAAAATGTAATCCTACAGCAAGTTTAAAACCTAGCGCAACCAGACAGAGCAGCATTACATTTGCAATAACCATCAGTTGACTAAGCAGAAACTAATCTGACCTGTCTCCATATACAAAAAGCAAGGCAGGGAATTGTTTGATCCTGTTTTACTTGAAATTGGAAAGTTAACTTTTGCAATCACCCATCATTGAACACCCAAACTGAATGCTAAGTCAGCAGAATTTGCACACGCTGTCACCAAGAAAGGCAAAACTGGAGGGTAAACAGCTTCAGAAAATCCCTTTTTGATGAGCAGCATTCTTTGCCCCACTCCAGTTGTGATGCTGCCCTTCAAAGAGGCAAGTTTTGGTGCTTGCTCCTCCATGCCAAGAAAAGCATATCAGGCAAGCATCTGCAAGGACAAGTTCAAACTCCAAGGGACTGTTTTCATTAAAGAAGAGTAAGGTAATGAGGAGGATTATAAATTACAATGCTCAGGATTATCAAGGACTGGATCTCCTGACCCACAAAGTCCCTTCTCATCCTGTGCTCATAAAAAATAGCACGCAATCAGCAATCAATACAAAATAAACAGCCGCCACACTTGAACAGGGCTTTGGAGACACTGCATTTGTTTACGCCAAAATAAAGAGTGGTGTATGCTGTTACGTTTTCTCATCAAGCAGGTTCTGATATTCAATAACTGAAAGTTGGTGCTATTTGTTGTACGTGTGTGTCTTTTTAAGCCTCTAATGGCCAGCTGTGACAGCCTGATTCAGATTGTGTAGAAGAAGCTGTCAGCACAAATCTTGGCATCTCAAATCCAGACAACTGCTTGCCACCAGGCGAAGGTTTGTACTCGTGCCAGAATGGATTTTGAGAGACAAGCAAATAGGGCATTAATTCCGCCAAAGAAAAACGAAAAGTGGGGAGAGTTCAGGATCTTACACTTCGGATGATGGCTTTCCTGTCAACAGCTCATCATTTAGCTCGTGCGCTATGAAGGGCACGGACATCAGATCCCTCTTGCCCTAAGCTGGCCCTGTCATGCAAAATGTTGGCAGGATCCGGAGACCACCCCTCCACGCAAGATTGCTTGCTGAAATAAAAAGCCTGGCCATCTGTTGGGAGGCAAAGACATCCCTGTCAGCTGGTGCCTCCAGCCTCAAACAGGCCCTTATGTGGCAAAGCCTCGGTACCACTTACTCTTTGGGGAGAAGCTTGAGCTCACCCAGGGTTTGTCGGGGGACTGTTCACAGCTCAGCCGAGTGCCGAGCTCAGCAGCTGCCTGCTCCGTCTGCCGCGGCCCAAGTGCCACGCCACGGCCCCGAGCAGAGCTGGGACATGGGAGAATCAAAAATATCAGCACTGAAAGATACCAATAGCCATGTGAAGGTGGGAAGAGCCTTCCCAGGCTGGCACCGTGCAAGCTGTGCAGCTGGCAGCTCCACACATGGCTCCCAGAAGAGGTGGAAAGCTCCTCTTGGAGCTCTCTGGAGAAACACTGCGCATTCCAGCTCAAAGGCTGGGAGAATCACTATGAAATACAAGAGCTGGGTTTGGGGGTTTGCAAACTGACCTACAGTTTCAAAGTCTTACTCCATTTCCATTACACCATCTCCCCCAAATCCTACAAAAGTTTCAACAAAAATAAACTGTAGAAGAAATTAAACTCATCTATTTAAACCCATAAAAAAAAAAAACCTCAGGTAAGCAAGCAAACAAAACTTCCTTTGAATTAAATCAACTCAAGAAAAAATAACTTTAAAAAAATCCAACAATATTTTCAGAGGAACTTTCAAGACACCATGCTTACACAGCCAGGTTTGTTCTCTGCATTTTAAGTACAAATTCACAAGTTTATAGACCATGTCCTGCCAAGCACCGTATTTTTGTTCCACTGAAAGACAAAACAAAGTATAAGCTCCACTTTGGGAGTGCACCAGAGCTGGAGCCCCCCAGCTCCACGGAAACATCCCATGCTCGCCCAAGCAAGAGGTAAGCAGCTCCTGAGCTGGCATGGGGTGCACCAACAGATGAAATCCCTGCTCCGGCAGGCAGGCAGATTTGTACGGATTAGGACAAGGGCAGAGCAGCACTGTCCGATCCATGGGGCTCATCCTAGTCTCTTGATTCTCCCTTGATTCCTGCTTGAAACCTCCTGCCCAGGTGCCTGCTCCACCTCAAGTCCGGGCCTGCCAGCCTTGCTCATTAGGAACACTTCACTCTGCAAATATTTCAGATTTAGATTGACAGGACTGGTCCAGGAGAATTGCCAGCAGAGCTGAGCCCTTTGTAAGCATAAACTTCCATTCCTGTTTGTTTGCATCTAGCTTCTTCACACTGCACTATTTTTTTTCCAGTTTTAACTTTCTCCCCATTTGGCAGGGCTGTGTAGCATTAATACTAACCACAGAGGATATATAGCATTAATACTAACCACTGGGGTCTGAAATTCATTCCCAAGATGAAAAAAATGTGCAAAACAGAGGAGCATCAATAAAATCTTCAACTTTAACTCTCTCTCCAAACTTATGTGACTGCTAAACACCAGCTCTTCCGCCACACACGACTCAGTCATCAATTACACTTATTGCTACCATTAAACATTTCTTTTCTGCATGAATCAAAGAGAACGTATTTTCCAACTCCCTTCCTGACTGCTAACATCCCTGGCACGAAGATCACTGGTGCACATGGAGCAGAGCAACACAAGCTAACTCCACGCGAGTCAGCTCAGGTCCAGAACATGCAAACTTTTACAGAGCACCTGGATTTACTGACTTACACTGCAATTAAATCAAAGGACTCCGTGCTTCACCCCTTATCCCCTATGGGTATGGTTGGACAGTATGGGACTGCAGTTTGGAGGAAAACTAGTTAATTTTAGGTTTTATTTAGCTGCAAGAAGATGCAATGCTGGCTGCAAGATCTGCTCAAGCAGCAAAATCTCTGAGCAGGTAATCCATGCTGTGGTATCAGGCTACTACAAACCTCTGAGAAACTGAAAGGACCAATGTAGAACCATAACCTTCAGTTAAATACGAAAGTCCAGTGTGAATCAAACAACAACAAAAACATAACTTGAACTTCTGTCTTCTGCATGCCAGCTGGAAGCTCTAACAGATGGGTTAGTAGCTCTTCTGGAAGGGTTCTCTCCTTTTCTTACAACCTGATAGAAAGTTCACTTTGGAGATAAAGGTTTTTTTTCTTATAAAACTGCTGCATTCCCGGAAAGGTTTTGGTGTCACAGGACTCATCATTTGCTCTCTAAACTAAACGCTCTCACCATTGCCCTCTACTCTCTGCTAGCAAGGGGCTCTTTCCCCAGCCCAGTGTGGGCTCTCTGGTTGCCCCCACTGCGTTCCCACACTGCTGTGCTGCTTCTGACTTCTGACACCTGCTCCCTGCCCCTGCTGGCTCTTTCCTGACACCCATCCTCTGATTGCTCTCCTTTGGCTGAAGGATCCAGTGAGCACGCTGTAAACTGGAGGTTACTCCCCTTGTACAAAATACTCCCTGCCATTCACCACTGCCCACCTTCTCCATCACACTGCAAAGCTTCTGGTTTGTGCAACATCCACCCAGCAGCATCCCACTCTTTGTCACTATTACCTACCGCAGTGATTCAAATCAAATAAATAACAGCAGAAATCAAAATACTAGTAATAAAGATGTAAAAGGATTTTGCCTTCTTAGTTTTCTTGCCATCACAAATTAATACCCGTGTTCACTAAAAACAAACAAAGAGTTAAATTAAAGAAAGCAAGCCCTGACATAATCTAGGTTGGTTCTCCTGTCACTCCCCCAAAGGAAATTTAAAAGAACTCAAACACGAAGGCTAAGCAGTAGGATTTTCTTGCCATTGCCACAATAAATATGTCTGTGGAAGGAGAAAAAAAATAGTTGGAAAGGGAAGACCTGCTGCATTCCTGATGCTGAAGAAAAGCTTGTTTGTTCCCAATACATTGGAGAAGTTGTTCAGGAACAGTTCATCCATGTGAAAATATGACAGCTGTCGGGCTGCCAAGGTCAGCCAGAGCAGTGGCTATCCAGAAAGTGAGCACCAGTTATACAACTTAAACCTGTCTAGGGCAAAACTGAGAAAACCCAGCTTCTCTGTGGTGTAAACGCATTTGATAGAAGAGTGCAAATTTAGACTCCTGGATGGAACACAGAAGTATATGTGGGTTTGCAAAATTAGTAAATACAAAATACACAGGTCACTGCAATAATTAGCAACTGTCCACCAGGCTAAAGGACTGCATGCCCATTCTGTATGGCATACCAATTCAGCAGAGTACTAAATATGTGCATAAATTTCAATACAGAAGCAGTCCTGTTGGAGACAAAGGTACTACTCACATACTCCAGTACCTTGCAGAACCAGCTCTGCTGTCAGCCTCGCTCCTTTCTTTGGATGTCCTCCCAGCAAGAGGATGCTGGGGATGTGACGCTATAAATACAGTTTTCTTAAACAGTACCTGATGGATATTTTATTTCTGATGAAAACTTGGCATATAGAGAAGCCAGTACAGGGGTGAATCTACAGGTCACTGAGAGGCAGCAAGCGCACATACTTCAGCTGCTTCATTTGCTTCTTCAGGGTTTTCTATGCACTTTTCACACATACCTCACTTTCTCAGTCAGCAACTTCTATTGCATATACTGGTAACTAAATCTAGTTTGCAATTGGCTACTAAAATCAAAATATGGAAAATATGCATAATTTCATGCAATTTTAATTTGAAAACAAATAAATAAAATGTATTAAAATGTAAAAATCCTTTTAGAAATTTCAGAAGCACTAGGTACATTTCTTTCCTTTATAAGATGACTTTTCTAACCAAAACTCCTATCTTAAAATGGAAAATTCCCAACTTTTTAAAAATTAAACTGATACTATAAGGTACTACTTTTCCAGCATTTCTAAACTTTACTTAAAAGGAGCATTTTTTTTTATTCCACTTTGCCACAGAAAAAATGTCAAAATAATGGAATTTCCTACACTGTAGAAAATCTGAGCCCAGACTAATTCTACTGATAACTGCAGAAAAAGTGGGAGGAAGGGGTATGTGCATTGGAAAATCTTATAATTTAAAGTATGCAAGCTCCCATTTATTAATGAGTCTATTGTTGCACAGTTTTGTTTTGTGTTTTGTTGTTATTTTACCTCCCAGACCTTTTCATGTACAACTAACTGGTCATGTCAGGTACTCTATTCACAAAAGAAAAATTGAGCCGTACACTGATATTTAGCAGCATGAGGCTGTTCATGGAAATCAAATATAGGCATGGGGAAAACCTCCTATTACCCACATGTTCACAGCTGGATTTTACTTGGGTCTTTAGTCAATAAACAGCAGTAGCTACCTTTGTGGCATTTTTACAACAGGAAATTTATTCTGCAGAAGAGAAATTAAACACCAGATACAGTCATCTAACTCTCTTCTAAACATAACCTTCTTGAGTTGTCAAACATCCTAATTAAGAAGAAAAAAAATAATCCCAAACCTGCTTTCACTGGATTCAGTGTTCTGAGTGACTTAAAACTCAAGCTGAACCAGACCTGTATTTTGTATTTATAGGATGCTAAACAATTCACTAGGGAAAAAAAAAAAAAAGCCAAAACCAAAAGCCTGGAAAATTATTTATTTTACTATAAAATATATATCTCCCTCTTGAACTGCAGAAAAGGTACAAGGAAGGCAACGTGACAGAGAGAATAAGCCTCAAGCAGTCAGAGCCTATTGACTGAGATTCTTCAGGCAATGCCATAATAATAGAAACAGAATAGTCTACATTATTTTTGTGAACTTGCTCTGACTCCTGGAGCTAGCATAGCTGGAGCTTGCTGTTATCAATATAGTAAATATTCAGTTCAGCGCAGCAAATAAGCGAGGAGGCACCCACATAATCACCAAATCAGAAGGTAGGAATGCCCAAAACAGCCTTAAATTACTCATTGCTCACTTTACCAAGTGTTTCCAGTCATTTTTCCTTAGGTCTGCATGTTCTGCACAGTGAAGCACAGCATATCAATTTTTCATCTTGCATCTTTTGGATCTAGCTCTCTGATACTGTTATAATGGATCAGAGAAATTTAGAGTACTTTGGGAAAATGTGTTTGGCATTTTTGCCCATGAGTGAGTTAAAATCCCAGGGAGACGGTTTTGGTTTCTTCTCACGGATTTTTAATAAGAAAAGAAAGAGATAACGCCACCAAGAAACATCATCACAAAACAGAATTAAACATAGTCCAAAGGCAGGTTTGAGTGCTCGGTTTCTGTAATTTAATTTTGCCCCCAGATCTGACTTTTTAATATTTTTTCCTTAAAGTAGTGAAATTCTGAATTTTCTTATATCTCCTTACCCGCACTCAGCTCTATTATCTACAATTTTTATTAAATTTAAACTGCAGTTACCCTCCTATCATAAAATAAAGTTGGAAGGAGTTTATGTCATCTGTGTAGAGTGCATTTGGTTTAGGACAGCTAGATGCAAGATAACCAAACATACACACACCACCTGTATTGTTAGAGCACTGCGAGGTAAGCAGCAGAGCCGCGCACCCATGCCCCACACAGAGCTGCAGTTGTTTGCTTACATAGCACAGAAGCCTCCCGAGCTCTGCCTTTCTTTGCATGCTTCAAATCACAGCCTGTTCTTTACGAGCTGATGGGCCGTGCTTCAGCTGAAATTGTGACAGACTTTCCAGTATTGGAGTACTTCATCACCCAGTGAGTACAGCCACATAACCAACAGAATTTACTCTTATCTATTTCCTAAAAGAACCAAGATTCAATCAATTTCTTTCAGCTTAACTACTTTTCCTTTCACTCTTTCCCCATTTCACCCCTCGAATACTAGGCTATAAAATTGGGTTAACGATTTCTAATTTTTACTAAAGATGCTAGACTTCAGTCACTGGAAAAAATATAAAACTGCTCTGTGGTCTGTCATAGTTCACACAATGCCATTGAATTAGCAGCTCTCCCAGAGTCATACTTTTGCTAAAAGAACCTCTGTTCAGTGTAAGCGATGACAGATAACAGCATTACTGTTATTGTAATATGATAGCAGTATTTGGTTGCCTGCTACCTCAAGGTAAACTACTGTAACTTTAGCACGGTTACCGAAAAGCATCAGCAGTATCCCAGTCATGGTATGCTGGAGAGCAGTGTTAATCCAGCCAGCTGAAGCTGTTTCTCTCCTAGCAGATGTGGAACCCTAAAACTTGTCACCTGGAGCTGAGGGTGCTGATGACATATTTCTTTTGTCTGCTTACTGAGAAAGTTATAAAGATTCACATTGTAAATATTTCACGTGTGGGAAACAGCCACTTCCTTTCTTTCGTCCACCTTTCCCTGGATCAGATACATATAAAGAGCTCGCATATAAAACTGTGTGCAACCTGCCTGCACATACAATAATTAATGATTCCTCAACTAACCCGACACCACTAATAGCCTTAAATAACACTGACGCAACAGCGTGATCATCCGAACCTGCAAAACCCAGAGGGGCAGGCTATTTAAAGGACATGTGTGAGCAGTGTACCTTCTGGCCAGAGCCTGAGCCTCTCGAGCACAGAGAAAAGTTTCTGTACAAAGAGATGTGGAGTGTTACTCAAAACCCTCTGAGCAGAGGTGTCCTTGAATGTTTGGGTTAGGTGTAGAAATTGCTGTAATGATATTCCTTCCCATGACCTGGCTCAAAACCTGCTCTGGTTTTATTTTCAAGATTTTTTTTTTTCTTTTAAGTGGAAAATGCATAATGTAAAAAATAATAAAAATAAATAAAATAAAAGAGGACAGGAGGGGAGGAGGTCTGGTCAGACTGACATGGAAATGATATTTGACCATATTTATGCACAGGACTGATGGCCTGAAAAGAGAGAAAGGATTAAGAAAGATGCCGTTTAGATCTCTTATTTACAACAACCCACAGCGTATGCCAGTAATGAATCAGAAGCGCATGAGAAATGAAGAAAGCGATTATTGAGTTCATTCATGTCTCACAATCATTAACTATATACAATTCCAAGGAGTCTCCAGCCCCAGGGAAATGTAACAGAAATCTAGAGCACATGCTGAAGTGTGCCCATGACATGCTGACTCTGTGCAAGCTCAGGGGCTCTCAGCTTCAGCTGTTCCACTGCCTCAGGACCACTGCCAGTGAGAGAGACATGTGCAGGACCATGGGATTAGCTGCTGGGGTGACACCCCAGTCTCAGCTTTTGCATCACCAAATCCTCAGCAGAACTGTAACAGCGATGGTCAACTTAGAAATGAGACTGTAAATCTCCTGCGCACACAGTCCTGCTATGAAGATGAGTGCAACTTACCTCACCCGACCCAGCTGGGTAATTACACAGAACATGGAAAGTGCCAATATTCTGAAGGATTGATTGCAACCCCTCGACAGACGATTTATGCTTCAAAAACCAAATGAAGAGTTAGTTTCAAATAAAGTAACAGCAGGGAAGGACTTTATGTAGGGGAGAAGGAAAAAAAAAAAAAAAGCAATAATGTTAGTAAGTCATTATAACTTTTAGTAACTTAAAAACATGAACTAAACTGGGATCCTGGTCAGAGTCGGTAAGGAAGGACAATCTGAAAGAGATGCTACTGTGAGGTGTGATTCTTTTTTTTTTTCCTGTAATAATATTTGTTTGTTTCTCTTGCAGAAAACATCTAGTTAAAAGGAGTCTTTTAAAGAAGGCAGTGAGGGTGAGTCTAGAATTAGCCGCCCAGTAAATAATGCAAATATATATATGCATATATACCTTTTCTTTATACAAGAAAATATCGATCATAAAAAAAGCTGTGGAACAAAGTCAAATCCTGCCCTGAGCTCTTGCCTGTGAGCTGGACATTCCACTCAGGGGTTCCCATTGTTTCATGATATTTAAATGAATAAAGCTCTTGCTTCCTTTGCAGCAGGGAGCTCTGGCAATGAGGACGGGATCTGGAGTATTGTTGCTATTTTGAGTGCTGGAAGGAAGCAAAATGCTGTTTTGTGGAAAGGCGGAGGCACTTTGAGCTGTGCATGTGGTGGTTCAACAAGAGAAGATATTGCAGGGTGTTTGAAGGGGATGCTGAACTGGCTCTTGGTATAAAATTCTGCAGAATTTCTGTATGTGTGTGCATGCAAGCAACCCAGAAACTGTAAAATATATTGTAAGTCACCACAGAAGAGGAAGACTGAAAGAGAAAAGAGAAAATTTGTGATGTAACATGAAGAAGAAAATCACACTAGATGTAATGCTGGACATGTCATCGCATCTGTGCGCTACCTTTAACATGACATTGAAAGAGTTTAATTAATCTTAGAAATAACGACCTCTATGGCAGATGTGTAGAACCAAAACATAGCTTCTAAGTTTTTGGATGAAGTACAGCAGAGTTTTAACTAAAGCAATGGGCCTTGAACGTACAAGAAAAATGCTTTTACTGACAGCCTCTTCTATGTCACGGAGACATGAAAAGGCATTACAGCCTGTAGCTAAAAGTAGTCTTTTGCACCCATCCAGAAAGGTGATGCAGCTAACAAGAATATTTTTGTCTGCCCTTGAAGCCACTCATCCAGCAAGGTTACCCAAGCTGGAGGAGAAAACCAGATGTCCTAAACTGGAGTAGAATTAAGATCAGAATACTGGTGACGAGTTATAGTGGTATGAGGCAAGGAATTAAGTTGGTTATAATAAATATATTATGCTTATGGCACTGTCTACTTGATTAGTTGGAATGTTGAGAAACAGCATATTTAGCATAGAGTTCAAGTGACTCAAGACATTGTAAGGATAGAGGGCACAGCATCAGATACGCTTACACAAGGGAGCAGGGAACAATGTGCCTTGTTATCTTTGGGAAAGAAGGTGACCTCTGTTAACAGCAACAGGCGTCCTCCGTGGGCTTTAAAAAAAAGTCAAGAGTTGGCTGCTCTCCTATATTTGTGCCTGTGTCACCAGGATGCCTTTCTGTGTGAAAGCAGGGCTTATACACATGATCAATAGGACACACATCCAGAAAACACACTGCTTGAGGGTTTACAAATTCCTACGTAAATTCTGCAGAGTTATTATTTTTCTGTAACCCCATAGAGCAATGAGGACAGCAACAGAAACGGGAAAAAATGGGTTTACAATGAGCAACTAAGTAACCTTGCCAGATTATCAGGGCAAAAGGGCTGGAGTTCTTGTTCATCTACATCATACCAACAAAAGCCACAAGTAATTTGATGAACTAGGAAGTGCTTGCAACTTCACAACTTTTCACTCCCTCTTTTTAATATTTTGCTATTCTTCATTTGAGAACAATTGTGCTGGCAACTGGCAAAGAGTAAAGAGGATGAGCAAAAACTCACAGCTGACCCCCCTCTAGCACCTCCCTGAAAAAAAATATATATATATTTCCTTGCAAATGTAAATATATTTAACACATCTCACCCCAAAACTTTCTAACTAGACAATAGATTAAAACCATCAAGAATACAACGTGAGTGCAGAATATTGATTTTTTTGTGTGTGTGTGTGTGTTCAATTCTGCAGCTCTCACAAAGCTCCACTAAAGACTTATCTATTAAGACCTAATTGCATAATAATTGGCTTAGATGTTGAAATTTATTACTCTTTCTAGAATACATACATATCACTTATGGAAACACTGAAATCCTTTAGGTTGACTGGCAAAACAGTGTGGATATAAAGGACAAGATCAGGGCTGATCTCAGAGATATTAGTACAAATCTAGAGAAGACATTAATTTTGATCTTTTCTAGTGAGTTGACACTCTGGGCCCAGAGTTAACTAATACTGGAAACAAAACCACAGCTATATGCGCAAAGGCTTAATTAATCTCATTTGCTAAGCACACAATGTCAAGTTTTAAATCCCTACTCAATGTCCAAGTAAAAATGAAGAGGGAGTTTGAAGAAATACTTTGCAGTGCCAACAACATGTTGTAGCTAGCATGCTAAAATATGCTGGCATCACCTTGTCAACAATAACCACCAACCAACAGACAATACCGACAAAATACTACTATGGGCTTAATTCAAAATGAGAAGGAAAATACAGTTAAATGTACATTATGTAATCAGGTTGTATGTGACTTCAGTGTCTATTAAATGAAATAACATTTCTTCAAGTTCAGCAGTATGAATCATTCAGATTAAACTCGAATGACAATCTTTCTACCCTCAAAGTTTTCTTGGACTGAGCAGAATTACTACAGAAGATACAAACAGATTGCCCGGTTGCTGCCTCTGCAGTGAAGCTTTTCTGCTGCCCTGGAGCTGCAGCATAACCTGTCTACAGCCAGTTTTAGCCTTGGCACTTTTTGAGTGCTTCACCAACATTTTACAGAATAAGTTCATGGATATAAATAGGCAGTTTTGGCTCACTGTATTTGGGAGAGCATGAAGATCCCTTCATCTAAAAGATTCCTGATGTGCAAGGAGCTAGCTGGAACTAGCAAGGACACTGAGAAGAAAACGTTTATCCTTGCAGAAAGTGTCTTGGGACTTGTTATGACTACAGGTGGTCAGACACTTGACTTTGTGTCTCTCCTGAAAGAAAGCACCTCCACCAACGCAGTACTCTCTAGTTTCACACCTCTTCAGCAGCATCTAAAAGGGAAGCATACCTCCTACTGAGTCACCAAACACTGCTTCCCACAGTAGCTAGGTTTTTCCTTAGAGGAATCTTCTTTTTAAATAAAACTTGTCAGTCTAGTGATGCAGTGCCAATAATTCCATGTGGTTTTGCTTTTCTATATTCTGAAGGTTGCTTTTAAAAAATGGGTTTCATTACACAACTGGTAACAGCCAAGCGGTATGTCAGAAGTTTCAAACTGTTTTTTGTTTTTTTGTTTTGTTTTGTTTTTTTGCAACTGGTCAGTCTTCTTGATCTCCATCCAGTCATATAAAAGGCATATTTCTAGTGTTCACCTACACATCCCTTTTAAAGCAACAGACAGATACAGCCTGCACTTCTTGACAAGAGTTCTAGATTATTTCATTTCTATCTCTGAAGATCACAAAATCATGACATGAAACTTTTTATTTTCCCTTTAGAAAAAGGAATCTTTGTATTGAATCCTAGGCAATAACACACTTGGGATATGTAAACCAAGAAGGAAAGTGGAGCTGGCAGAACACCCACTGAAAAGTCTTGCCTTCATCCCAGGGAAGATCACGCTTTTAAGATGTTCAGGCAGAAAAATTTCTGGAATTTCAAATATGTTAATAGTTCAAAGTACTTATGACTCCAAGCCAAAACCCCAAATTAGAACGTTCCTGAGTTCTGGGCAACATTCAGTCTGCATTCTAATTCAGCGGCTGGACACATCGTTGTACGAGACTGAAATACAAATTCAGGTGGAAACAGCCACACCTTTTGTCAAGTTCTAATCTGAGGTTGCCACCTGACCAGAAACAACCAGATCAGATCCCATGTTGGAGACCTGACCTAAAGACCAAGAAGTCTCTAGAATGAAATGGAAACATCTTCCTTAAGTGTGCAAGAGGCATTTCCAAACCATGTCCACCCGTTACTTCTTAAAGCACACTGCCAAATGGCACCCCTTAGGCTGTATAAATCTCTGCAGAAGGAACAGCATAATTTTTCTCACATCACAAACCTTCCAGTCTAATATTTGACAGCCTAGATCAGGTGCTGTCCAAACATTTATTAAAACATTTTAAATGATGAATATATCCAATTATTACTATTAATGCAGCTAATACTGACTAATGAGGGGGAAACATACTAGCTTGTGTCCCACAATTCATTACCCCTGCCTTGTCAACAATTCAAAGCCCAAAACCTAATCATCCATACTGGGCCCTGTTATATTTCACACGTCACATTTAATAAGTCACTCAGTGCCTATAAATTAATGTAACATGTCGGCGTTTATGAGTGCGGCTTTGTCGCTGTTAACAAATGATGTGCTGGCCTGGTCTGCTGCAGCTCGGCAGTGACGAATGATGGAGGATGATTTCTCTCCAAACTATAAACTGCACGCTGGGAACCACAGCAACACATAGGTGCACGTATGGGTATGTGTGTGCTCACACACGTACAGACTGTATGGAAATGGTATCTAACGTAACGGATGTGTGCCTGCATATGTTTTCATAGGCACATTTCATATATTTTTATGCAGACTATTTTTTAAGCCAATCATTCTGTTTTATCAATATACCTATTCATAAATGCATATATATGCACACTATATATTGTACAGCATTCTGAGAATGTATATACAACTCTTCAGCAAGTTTAACAAAAATATATCTACTATATATATCATGTTACAATTTCACCTGTGTTACTTTAAGCCAACTAAGTTTATAGAACAATACATACAGGTGGAGCTGAGCTGGATTTACAATTAGTCTGAACACCTGTAATATTTCCATGCTTAGTGCTTTCATAGCCAAACACAGCCTGAAACAGAAATGAAACACTGTAGACTTGTATTGAAAAACATGCTGAACTGCAGATGACTGGCACAGCACCAACAAGTTTTGCTGGATTTTTTTTTTCTGAGCAAAACTGAATTTTTTTAATAGCATTAATAATTCACAAGGTAAGACCTTAATAACGTACAACTCATGAAGAAAACTATACCTGTGTTGCACACCAATTTTTTAATATGCTTCTTCTTATTTTTCTGCGAGAAGTGTAAGCACTGGAAAGTAACAAGGAAAATGTTGGTGTCTTTTTGGTTGCTTCGGTTACAGCTGTGGCACGTTCAGGACTGATGAAAGACATCTGGATCTACACACGGCTGCATTAAGTACTAGATGCAGTAATAAAACTGCATGTTGCAAACGTACACTGTGGCCAGGTGGGGAGTTGTCACTGGAAGTAGCTTTTATAGAGCTCAACTGGTTTGTCAGTGGTGGAGGATGACAACAGATAAGGAAAGGTCATCTGAGAGATAAGCTCTTACCCCATGGGAAAGCTGAATTTTACCAAATCACAGACCAGGACCCCGGGTTTTGGTTTTGTAACAAAGCCCATGGTAATGCCTGTTTCACACTCTGTTCTCTTCTACAAGAATGATGTATATCCCATGTTACAACAAAGATTCCCTATCAAACGAAACATATTCAAATACATGCAATAATTTGAAAAGTTTAACTGAGATGTGGATGCATCAGTGCCGAGCCCACAGCCAGTCTGGGAGGAGCAGATCTGACTGTGAATTTTCTGGGTGCTTTTTTGCCTGTGTTGGGAAATGACAGTCTGTAAAACAGAAACTTTTGTGGGAAAAAGTCTTGTCTGAGGGTCTGCCAATATGAAAAAAATGTTCAGAAAAAAATCTCCAGTGTGTCAAAACATCTTCAGATGGTTTATAAATGAAAAGCATCCTTTCCTGGTAAAATGCAAGACTTGTTTGCAAATTTTCATTGAAGTTTAAAAAAAAAAAAAGTTTAGCAGTACATTTAAAAGTTGACATGGAAATGACTGAACGAAGCATTTTAATTCAAGAATTTCCCTGTTTTCTCGGACCACTGGACCACAAATAGCTCAGTGATTTATTTTTGTTTTTCTTTATTATTTTAAACCTGGTTTCACACCTGAAAACATCTAAAAGGCCTCTGGTAAAACATTTCCTGCAAAAACATTTGTGATATAGGGCTAAGCCCACTGAAGCTGAACCTTTCTCAACAAGAGTATCACCCTTCCAGTATCACTGTGACTTGGGAATCCCCACACAGATACCTTGCACTGAATGTGGAACAAAACGCAGGTACTGAGATGTAAATTCACCTCTTAGGTACAAATAGCACAGAACAAACTGAGCGGTGCTGACACCAAGTGCTCCTCTGCCAGCTGGATTTTGGAGGCTTTGCCAAGCTTTCCGCCCAGGCAGCGCAGACAGAGATGGGCTTCTCTGGAGGCCAGTTCTGGGCAAGAGCCCAGCCCAAGTGCTCCGAATTGTCTTTGGAAAAAGTTTGTCTTTCCATAGCCTCCATGGAGGGTGGCCAGCTTCCTGATTTGGGCTTTTCCACTGTGCTCCAGGGCTAAGTTGTGCAAATACCCCCTTGAATACTTTCTTACAGAATGGGAAATTTTAACCTCTCTATAAATACTGTCTCCAAAAGTTATATACTTAAGCAGTGTTCAAAACACTTTAGGTTTCAACCGCTGACAAAGGTTTGTTCTTCGCTTAACGTCAGCAACTGTGACTCAGTCCTTCCATGTCCCATTGAAGCAGCAATTCTGAACAGTAGTGCAGCAAAAAGCCATACTTCTTTTCCAAAATCTCCCCATCCTGGAAGGGCCATCCAATGGTTAAAGTACTCAACCAGAACACACAAGACCTAGATTCATATCTCTGCTTGGCATACATTGTAAGCTGCCAAGTCACTTTTAGGCTGCTAAAGACGCAATTAAGCCCTCTTGAAAGTCCTACTGCACATTTTACTGCATCCTTAGAAGTCAAAACACCTTTAAAAATCTAGCTTTAAATCTCTCTGTGTCTTCTTTTCCTATCTTTAAAATAGGGATCATGACACTTCCCTATCACACAGGTACTGTAAGGATAGATAAAGACAAAGACACTTTCTAAAAGGTGTCATACATATCTAGGGTTGTCTCATGTATTGTTGGCATAAAAAAAACTCAGATATTTTTAAAGACTTCTGATATATAAAGAGGGAAACGATTTAGGATTTCATAGACTTTTTTTTTTTTTAATGTCTCTAAGAAAATTATTCAGTACAGGCAGGATCAGAGATTGACGCACGCTTACCAATTTGTTTTTCTAGGTCGTGTACAGGGGTTTGGGTTTTTTTTTTTTTTTTTTTTTGGTACTTCACATCTCTAGACTAATAGATATGGTAAAATTTTGTTCAAAGGCTTGAGAATTCCTGCTCCTGCACTCTACATAATTGGGCAATACCTAGTGTTGAAGGAAACCGTTTTGGAGTAGTCTGAGGTCAGCCACGGCGCAGCAGCGTGCGGCGCCTAACAGCAAAGGTTAGTTGACCAATTAAAGCTAAGTGATGCCTCGGTGTCCCAGCAGCCTGCCATTTGCACAATGTGAAAGGTAATAAAGACCCTGACAAGCCAGGACCACGTGCCGACCAAGCAATACAGAGCTCTCCTAGCAGAGCAAATAAGCAGGGAAGGAGGGGAAGAAACAAGATCCCCAAAGACATTAAATATTTTAATAATTTCACTAAAGAAAATTTATTTGGTAATTGGCTATTAAAACATGCATTATTTTGCCTAAAAGCAATATTGTAATTCCAGCACCTAACTCAGAAATTGTACAGCAGAAACCCTACGTTGCAGTTTCTTGAAAGGAAACTCCCAGGCAAGCAGAAGTTGAGACCATTGTTCCCGACTGAACACAAATCGTCTGAGCAGCTCTGCTGTTCAGCACACCCCCATTACTTTTTTTAATCCCATCCTCCTCCATGTCCTGTCATTCATTTATCATCTCTAGTCCTTTCAGTCATAAATTCCGTGTGGCAATACTATATTATTTGTACAGAAATCTGACCTACTGGAGGCCTCCAGGTACTACTGTAAAATACACGATATACAAGAAGAAACTTCAGCTTTTTTTTTTTTTTTCCTTACATACACACTGAGCTGTAAATGGGCAGGAAGAAAAGCAAAAAGTGAGCTGAGTGACTAACGGGAAAACTTAGTAACATACGCATGCCACAGCAGTCACGCTTCGCTCTGAAAACTTAGAGAACTCCACGAGAAAGGTGGAGATGCTGCAATAAATCTATCACACCAGCGCTGCTAGAGACAGCTTTAAAAAAAAAAAAAAAAAGGCAAAACAGTAGAATTACCCTGTTGCAAGGGATTCATGGAATCTCTGAAATCTTGAAGAAAAGAAAAGAAATCTGCATGACAATAACAGTGTTTCCTTCTCTGAGGGACCCACAGGGCTCAAAAAAATCCTACAGAAAAAAAAACAGCTCTTTTCAATTCAGTCCATTGTATATAATGGTGAATGTCGCAAGGTTTATTTTATAATGATTTATTATCAAGAAAAATAAGAGCTTAGGCTTAGACATATTTTCTCGAGAATTTATTGTTCACCAAAATGGTTTGTTTTGCAGAAACATTTCTTTTTCCCTTTTCTTTTTTTTTTTTTTGGCTTCATCCTAGAACTACCTCCATCTATATTTTCCTTTGCATTTAGAGAGGTAAATTTTAAATCTTCATCTGTTCTGCTACCTGCTGCTCTCAGACTTCCCCTGCACAGAGATGTTGTATCCATGATCACGGCAAAGCTCCTATCCTTTCTTCTTTGCAGGATACTGGTCTGGTTTCTCCCTCCTGTAATTTCAGAGATCGCCCAGACCTCTGGAGAGCCAAGAAGGGAGCAAAGCTTGGCCAGCGCCACCCAGAGACACAGGTACATGCCTGGATCCCACCGTAAGGAATTTGCTGTGCCAGCAAAATCACTTCTGGGGAACACCCAGGTGGTACAGGAGGGCAGGAGAAGCCCAAGCCCTTCAGCTGGAGCAGAGGCTTGTGTTCAGGAACCGGCTCCCCGAGGGAAACAGCCCAGGCTGTTCCTCAGCTGGAGGAACATCCTTCCTAATCCCTGTGCAAGGAGTGAAATGAGCCGCACTGAAATGAAGGGCTTTAACCAGCTCTCCTTGCCACCTGCCTGTGCGAACCAGCCTTGGCTAGGTGTGCTTTGCATGATCCTGTGCTGTTTCAGTGCCACCATAGACTGATAGATAAAGCTTCATCAGCCTGCCTATCCCATGTGTTTGCAATTCCTTATTACAGCAGAGGGACGACTTATATTCTTTACACACTTAGTTCCTATAGCCCTTGTGCTAGTTAAGGAAACATCAATATTTTTTTGCACAGGGGAGGAGAAGAATTGACTCAACAAGGCCATACAAGCATTTTTGGGAAAAGAAGGGAAGGTGTTCCAGTGCATGAACAAGTACTCTAGCCCTGAATTTCTAATTCAGTAATTATTTGTAGCAATTAGAAAAGCAGAAGTATTAAAAAATTAAAATGAAGTCTACCTCAGCTGCATTTTCTACTTAGAATGAGCACTTGGTTCAGAAAGTAAAGTAAAAACCAAGTAGGTGATGAAAAGTCAAAGTATGTTGTATGTCTAAGCTAAACTGATGCAATTCCACATATTCAGTAAAAAAACAAAGTCAAAAGTAGGTCAGAAAAGCTGACAGAATTAGTCACAGAAAAGAAGAATAGAAAAATTGATGGGAAAAGATCGCTTTTCATGATGAATTCATAGTCAGTGTTTAATTGAGTACAATGAACTTGAAAATACACTTGGTGAATGTCTGCATTAGCTGGACTGCTGCATGTTTGTTAGCAGTTAAGATACAAAAACTGATCAATAGTGTAAAACAAAGGAGCTCAGGTATGCATGTGTACTCATACATCACTCCAATAAATTATTCTGGGTGTTACAACCAGGGGGAAGGAAGGGGGGTGGATTTAGAACAATCATTTTGGGATCAAGAGCTAAATCATTTCAACCACATCTTGATTTCTGCAAAACTCTGCAGGAATTATGAGGCTTAACAGCATCTCAACAATTAGCATATTATAAATACAAAAATGATATATTAAAGCAAGAGGAGAAAAAGGCCAGCATTTTACACCTACAGTAATATAATTCCACTACTTAATGCAAAGTAACAGGCATTAGAGTGTTTGGGATCCTCTTGTATAGTGTTATCTGCTCTATCAGTAAATGAGACTATGTGAACAGTACAACCTATAAATAATTCAAGGCCTGAGATGGCAATTATAGAACCATGCACAACCAGCATGAATATTTTATGAAGGCTAAAACAGCCCTCAGAATGAATCATGGATAGATGAACACACACACATACACACACACACACTCAGCTGTTGGCCAAGTATTGCTTCCAGACATGGCTTATATCTGATCTTTAGTAGATCTAAAAAAATTCTTGAACACAGAAGTCAGAAGTTACATCTGTATTTTTATATATTAAAAGATATTAAAAAATAAATAAAGTGACTGTAGAAAAAAAATGTTTTATTGGTGAGAGAAAATGTTTATTTCTTTTCAAAGATTCTAGTAGAAATTCTAAACAACTTTTTCGTAAGCACAAAATGCAGCTGATAAAGCAAACCATGAGGTCCAAACCAAGGGCCTGCAAGGGTTTATTGCAGACCGAGTACACTGGTCTGCAAAATCTGGCACTGCGCAAGGACCTGCCTACATGGAGATATGTACGAGTAGAGATATACAAGTATAGCTCATACTGGTATAACTTCCCATATGGGCACTATTATTGCAGCACAAGAGCATTCACATGGGAGTTACAGCAGTATAACTACTCCAGCATAATTATATGGGTATAATTATGCCACTAAATTTCCCTGTATTAGCAAGCCCGGAGAAAACCTCCGGGTAAGGAGCACTGCACCGCTGCAGCCTGCCCCAGCACAAGCCAAGTGCCTGCAGCGAAATGCAACCCGGAGCAGAGGATCCCAAACCCTGCTCCCAAGCCAGGACACTCAGCAGCACATGAGTAAATTAATAATGCACTAACAACAACAAAAAAATAATCTTATATTATTCACATACACATTAAGACGTGTACACATACACACTATAGATATATTTATACTGTATATAAATATGCATACAGACATCTCTATGAATTTATATTTTAGAACATGTGTTATAAACACTGTCTGATTAGTCCACAGATCACCTCTTTGAAATGAGGATGTATAATTTCTCCCATTCTCTGGCCGGTAAAACTAAAATACACAGTTAAAACACCACCAGCTATTAAAAGAAACTGGGCTGGAACCTGACTGACCATCAGATAACTCTTCTATGCCAAATATAAACAGATCTTCGATAGCTTGAAGATTTCACATATGCAAATACATCTGACCTTACTGTTTCTGGGTGCACGGCAGTCCATAGACATGTGTGAGAAATAAAGATTAAGAATGAAAACAGGAAAATGGCTGGGATAAGGAGACAGCATCAGATGTTTCTTACTAATCTTAATACTTTTGTTGCCTCTTTTTTATTTATTTTTTTTTTTTTAACTTTAATTGGGTCTTTCTTTTCCATCTAAAAAAGGATCTTCTAAGGCTGCAATTTAAAACGATGCGTTGCAGACAGGCTGCCGAGGTCTCCTGGAAGGATGTGCCCATGAATAGGGTCACAGTGTCACAGACAGCGCAGAGAGCACGAACTCACCCATCTCACTGCCTTTTCCTGTATGACCCCTATAATTTTGTGGGTTTGGCAAACACAAGGGGCAATTGTGTCAGCCAGGGTCAAGCTGCCATTGTGGGGGGTTTGTGGGCAGGTTTGGGATCTGAGGGAGAGGGGTTGTGTCATGCTGGGTCGAGATACTGCAATTGTGGGTGCCAATTTGGCAGCTACAAGGTGGGTTGCAGTTGTTTTCCAAGGAGGGAAAAGTGGAGTATGGAGGCAGCCCTGGAAGATGTAGTTTGAACTGAAGCTGTTTCTAGGAGGTTTGGGACTCAAAAGAACATGAAGTAGGTCCAAGGAAGTAGGGGAGATTGCAGGGACATGAAGCACCTGGGAGCTAGAATAGTTTAGGATAATTGTAGGGGAAGATGCTGTATCCAAAAGCATCAGTGCCTTCAGCATGATTTATCACTCCGACTGTAATATCACATTCAACAAATAGGTGCATTTTTTCCAGCAGAAGAACCTGGAGAAACCATACATCCCTCAGTGTGCATACCCATGAGAAAGGGGTGTACTGGGGGGAGAGGTTTCACAGGTGGCTTTTGCAGCCTAGTTCTTCTTTACCTACAACCACCTCCTAACTCAGCCTTTTTTCTCTAACCTGCCAATGCATTTATAGATGTTGCATTTTGACTCAAATCATTAACTTGAACATGATCAAAATTCTGGTGCATATGGATACAGAAAAACAGAACTGTTGAGTTTGTTTTTCCTCATTTAAAGGCAGTGAATAAAAAATTATGAACAGAAACGCATACCTTGAGACCACAAGTCCAGAGGAAATACTCTGCTAATTGCAAGGGTGTATTAAAGTCATGAACTAAGTAAACTAATTTGCTCTTGGCATATTTTCTATACCTCCCAGGTTTCTGTTTAGAACCTCTGTTTAGACATTTCACAATCTAAATCTGGTGAAGTCTGAAAAAGGCCTTCAGAAGAAGGGAGGAAAAAAAATAAAACAGGCAACTGGTGTAGTAAGCAGCTTTGGAACTTCATCTGGTTTTCTATTAATTTGCAATATAGATTTGATTTCTCACTAAAAAAAATGAATGGTTAATCTTTTATTTTTATTATTTTGACATTTCTGTTTACCTTTTAGAAATGCTATCAGAGGCACAATGTGGCATTGGAAAGCTAAATGCTAACACATGGACTGCTCTACAACTCTGCAAAAATTTCTCTCATACTTTTGCAAATACCACAGCCAAAATCAACAGTACAAGTTTGATTTTTTTCATCATGAATTGACAGCTTATTTATCTCCAAGGAAGAACTTTCTAAACCCCTTAAGCTTCCAAACAACTGAGGAAGGATTCTGCTGACTATTCAAAAATATTGGTGCCTCATAAAATTATAAGCTAAATTATTCAATTCACTGCTTGTTCCTTCCAAAAGAAAAGAAATATGCACTATGAATTGCAACAGACTTCACGAAAACCAAAATCAAAAGACCAATCTGAAAAAAAAAAAAAAAAAACCACTTTCTTATTAGCATAGCATCTTTCATCTGATATTAAGCCTGTGTTTATCCATGCCATGCAAAAAGTCCAGCTAAACACTCCTCATGGTATCAGCTAATCTTAAACACATATAGATCTTCAAACACTTGGTCGAGTCTCATTATAGTCAAACTTTAACACATGCTTCAGTATATGCAGAACAATGATGGATTTACATTAAATGCTCAATTGCTTTCTTGAATTAAGGCCTCAACCGCTTCATAGTCCAGTGAAGGTAAACATGATCCTCCTCCCATTGCTGGATAATGCCAACGCTCTGTTACACAGAGAACGGGTACTGCCAAATTGCCATTGCTTTCAGCAGAAATAACTGTCTCTGGTGACCAGTAGGCTGAGTGAGATGGTACAGGAAGGCTGGCCCACGGCGGACAGCAGGGAGCATCACCCCACTGCCGCAGCATCCGCCTAAAGCCAACCCAGCCACCGTCAGCCCCTCGCTGTGCATCTCCTCCAGCTGCTGCCTTCCAGCGAGCTGACTGCGTGTTTGCAGTAGAGACTTTAAATCAATACACGGGAACGAAAGTATCCAGCAATGCTAACAGATCAAGTATTCAAATACGGAATCCAAGTAATGTTTAGCTTGCCAGTAAAATGCCCAATGTAACTCATTCACCCATGAAAAGAGCTGTGTCTGAAGTCATCTTTATTTACAATGTGTTTGTGCCATGTGTTTGTTTGGAAAGCGGAGGAGGAGCTGGAGTAGGTGGCATCTCTCATAGGTTCCTTTTCACACACTCCAAAGGTCTGGGCCTCACAAGGCCGTCAGTGAGGAGCAGAGCCAGGCACACGTTCAGTTGCAGCAGAACTACATAACGTAGCCACTGTGAAAGCGGTCTGTTAGCCTGAGATTGTAAATCAGGAATTACCCTGTGCAAAATACAGAGTTACTCTGCTCTAAAAGTGATGTAACGCAGAAATCAGACCATGCGCCACTCTATCTTCACCACCCAAACAGCAAACTGGTTATAAAAATTACAAATCAGCCAAGAATATCCTAACAGGTTATAAGTTTTATGAATGTCAAGCTGGCAAAAATTTAGAGGTTTTCTTTCATGTAGAAGCCTGAAATTTTGAAATGCATTTTCATCTAAAAACAAAATAAAAAGCAAGATACTGTTAAAAATTTTAAAATAGAAATTGTACCTGGAATATCAAAATCACCTTAGGTAAAGCACTGTAGAAATACAAGATATTGTGGGAAACCTGTAATTTCCTCAGACATCCTGCTGGCCACTGTGATGTATACCACGGTCAAGTGAAACATGATAACAGAGAAAAACACACTTCACGTTTTCCTGTCTCAAGCTCTCAGACCACCCTATCCTTGGAACTAATGGAAAAATCTCAGATAGCAGGAAAGATCCCACAAGGAAACCATAAAACTGCCAGGAGCAGGAGGTATCTCCAGCTATGTCATACAAAGTATCACATAACATTTTCACCCACTTATTTTTGTAAAGTAAGAAACCCCTTTCCCACCAAGCTGCAAGTAAAATTTCACACCATAAAATTAAATACATGTTGAAATCCTGTTTGAACATATTAGATTAAAAAAAAAAAAAAGCTGTTATTCAAAGCACTGCTCCACCCTGAAAATGGTATTTTTGTAAGCAACTGAATCCAAAAGGGATGGCTCGTTTCTAGGTTACTCTGTAGAGTGGCTGTCTCAAGAGAGATGAAAGAGCAAAGGTAGGTCTTTCCTGTATATCCCTATCAAGATATTAATGGATGTGATGGGAGAAAGCCTGAAGTGATGTCACTGGAAGCAGAGTGCGCAGTGTTATATGGACCCATAATGGAGCAGGAGAGATGAGCCACAAACATGAGAGAGGGAAAACGCTGATGAAAATCAGGTAAGCAATGGCCAAATGGAAATGCAGTTGGAACATAAGTGTTTGTGAAATGGGATAAATGGATAAAGTTAGGTTCTCACTAATGGGACTTGGACCACATGAAGGAGCAGAAGAAAGAACAAGAGACTCCATCATTAGAGGGTCCTAAACCCACATGTCCTGCTCTATGAGCCCGTCTAGAAATACCATCCTGTAGGGTCTTTCTAACCTACCGCAATGCAACACACACAGCGTTTTTATATGTCAGCAAAGCAACTCATTTTTAAGGATCGTCACAAAAGCAACAGGAAATGCATCTTGCAACATAAATGGTCATCCAGAATAGAAAGGAGATTTTGTGTTAAACACATAAAACCAGTTCCCTGGGGTTAGAGACATTACATAACACCCCCACCGGTTACTAAATGTGATTTCTGTCTCACTGAAATAAGCGAAGACAGGTAACTACTGTAACTGCAGAATCAGAATAATGAACTGGCCAACAGATGGCAGCTGAACCAAATCACCTGATTTAAATAAGATCTGCATTCTCTTCAATCGGGCAAGTTTTGCAAACGGATTTAAGTCAACTGGCAGATAAAAATCAAGCAATTTCAGAGTCATGCTTGCTTGTAATGGATTATAACTTCATTATGAATTATATCTCTGAACCTTCATGTTTACAGAAACAAACAGTACTACTGCCGCAACTGAAAGTTGAGGGGAGGGGGGAAATACAATTGCTCGAATTTTGCTCATCAATGATACCATTAAAATAATAAAATAATGTGCTGCGCATGAATCTGGCCTCTGATGGCAGCACTTTGGTGAGAGACTGAGAAAACACAAAGCAGAGATGGAGTCCTCAGGCAGTCAGTGAATATGAATTAAAAAAAAAAAAAAAAAAAACACCAGAGAGCTTTCTGGCCTGAGGTTAGAGGCAGAGGTTGGCATTATTTTACATTAGAAACAATTCACATTCAAAACTGTAATTGATAGCAGTGAAGTGTTAGGGAAAAGAGACTGTGGTGCTCAGGCAGGCTGACCTGCCAATCAAACTCAACCTTTCTTTGAATGAATAAAAGCTTCATTGCTCTATTATGTGGATCTGGGCAGGCAGCACTAAAGTACCCTGTTTGTCAAGTTTATGTGCACTGCCCCAAGCTACTTAGACACCCATGCTCAATAATAACTTGAAATCATCAGTGATTTTTGATAGGGTTTCTTTTAAAACATTTAGTGTTAATTTTACTAAGTCTCTGGAACTTAAAGAAACAGGAGGGCAATATTTCCACTCTGCTTTGTACAAAGACTGACAGACAATTCTGCTGCTGCTATAGTTAAGGCAGAGAGAGGCTGTTGGCTTTTTTTTTTTTTTAAACATCTGTGAAACCGTGTAGTCTGAACGCTGCAGGCAACAGCTCCTTATCATTACAGGGAGGAAATGCTTGTCTTGATACTTTTTTTTTTGCCTCTCCTCCAGGCAGGAGAGCTCTTGTAAATAGAACAATTGGCCCTTTGCTAACCACTTGATGGGAGACTTTAGTTTTTCACGATTCCTTCTCTCTCCCAATTGCTGCCAGTCCATTATGCCCCTTACAGCACCAAATCCACTGCTGCTGTCATCCAGATGCACTCATGAGCACTGGGGACAACAGAATTACTTGCAGCAATCATGTTTGTCTTTCTGTTTGCAAACCAACCACCTTTAAAGGTCTGCCTGTCTCTGCTGAGAGGTGCAGTGAGTGCTCAACACTGAGTATGGCCAACGATGGTGATAACCTAAACTGCAGGGTGCTGTTTCTACTCCTTATTTGGAGAAGACAACCTTTAACTCGTGCAAATAATTATCAAGCTGATCTTTCAGGAGAGGAATGGTTTGTAAGCAGGAGATACAGGGGCCTAAGGTGTTTAAGAGAGGATTTCACTGCTCAATTTCATGATTTCCTCATTTTTTGCTTTCCTGCTGCTAGCAGTCTTTTGCCTCTTAAATCAAAAGTGAGTGTCTGACCACTGTGGAATACAGGTCTGGGTTTCTGTGCAATGAGAAGTGAGAGATGTCTGTAAAGAGAGGTGAGGGCAGCCTTGAGTCTGGTTCTGGCACCTCTGCCTGCTGGGGGAAGCACTGAGAGCTCCTCACCCTGCACTGGAGCGCTGACAAATATCCTCCAGGCAGAGGAATCTGCCTGCACACTCACCCCCCATTTCATTTGATTAATGTGTGTGAGAACTGCTTGTTCTCCCAGCCTCTACAGTTTGTTTTTACCTCCTAAGTCTCCTTATTATCAAGTGTACAAAGTTAGTTTAATGCAGATGTGTACATATTTAAGTTTCTTGTAAAGATTCAGTAGAAATTGTTGCTGGGCAATTAGCTCGTTGTGTCCAGATATTCTCGTTGATACACAAATATGATAAACTATGCATAAATACAAATAAGAGCTCCCCCCAGAGCAGAGGAACAAAGATTGTGTCACCATAAGAAAGCAGCCCTCCAAAGACAACTCGATTTCGAAACCCGATTTAGCAAGCAAAGTTTCTGATTATATTCAGCCACTATTTTTCCAGTTCTCTACACAAGTGATTGTGGGAAAAGCTATTTTTGTAAGTGATGACAATGTTGGAGCAAACTAACTGGGCAGTACTATATGGCTGTAAGTAGTAGCAGAGAAACCTCTCTTAAAATGTTTACAAAACTATTAAAGGGGAGACAGAAGAAAGTGAAGCAGAAAAGAGGAGCATTCACACAACTTCTGTCTTTTAAACCCCCGTCCCTCTTCCTTGAGCCCATTGTCTCCCGGGTTTTAAATTATCTTCTAAGCTGTACTTTCAAAGGTGAGGCTCTGTACCAGCGAAGAGACGAGTTGGTTGAAAATAGATTCATCAGGCTTCAAAGGATTATTGTTTGCAAAGAGACAGTACAAACATTACTATTTCACAGTACAGCTATGACATTATTAACCTACTGTGCAAGGATTTTATTGCCAGATTGGTTCATTTATCAAAAATAAGGGAAATTCAAAGCACCATAAGGAAGCTAACATTTCAGCAGGCTTGGCTTTCACTTAACGTCATTAATCTATCTATTTACACAAGAGGCAAAAGCATTCATTTAGTGGTGTCTTGCCATTCAACGTAAGAGCCTTGATTCAGTTTCTGAGCATCAGTACATCAATACCGCACTTGGCAGCAGAGGAAATATTAGTATTTTTGTTATAATTTTTTTTTTTTTTTTTACTTGCAGTGTCCCTTCCCTTAAGTGCTGGGTGGAGGATGACAGTTGCTGTATGTGAAAAATATCCATGTGCACAAATACAGCTAACACTGGAGAAAAGATATTAAAATACTGCGATATACATGTCATTAAAAGAATGAAAACTTTTATATGTGAGAATTTGTGTCTGTATGTCATGATATCACAAGGTAAAAGCAAAGAGTATGCTGGGGGAGGGAACATTGAACAATGACTCCTTTTTTTGTAAAGAAACTGATGGCAAACATCTCAATAATTCATGAAGAAGCAATTGATTTTTTTGGCTGGAAGGACTGGCTCCTTTCGACTTGTCCTCTCCAGAGGAAAAGCTCATTAACACAGAGGTGTGTGTGTGTTGGGGGGAAGGAGGGGTGCTCATGTGCACGTGTATGTTCTGTGCTCATGTGCACACTATTTATGTGCATATTTTTATCAAACTTTTAGACATCTCATACAAATGTGATATGTCTTTACCTATATACAGACTACAGATACAAATGCACATACACACAGTTAAAATGCCCTTATGGGTTTTCATTACCATATTCAGATTTCCCTATTCCCAAAGACTTTCATGAAGACCCTAAATTATAGCCTTTTAATTGACCCACCTCCAAAGCATGCAGACTGCTAAGATCCCAAGATGCATATAGTATTTTTGCAATACATTATGGGTCAAATTCATTTCAGGTACAATCCCTCTGCAGTGACTAGTTATATCTTTTGAGAACGTTAGCCCCCAGAGTACATTGACAGCAATTACCCTCATTTTCCTTCAGGAAACATTACAATATATTTGAATGCTACAGAAAGCAAAGGAAAATGTGCTTATTGTCATGGCATCCTCAGATTCCTTATAATGGAAATTATAATGTCTCCAGTTCAGTCTACTAGGTTTTGACCCCAGTGGTAAAAACATAAAGGAACGTTTTTAGTTTTTCTTTTGTTGTTGAACTCCCTTCTTTTATCATTGTTTTAAAGCTTTTTAAGAGCTTTTTCAACTAGCTGGAAATGTACCATGCAGCACCCAGTACTTTATGAGTTTTAACCCAACAAAGCCAAGGTATAGAAAAGTTAAACTAAAGCTGTGACTTCATCCTCATGCCTGAATACTGCAAGTTCACGACCTTGCATATGATGGATAGCATATGTTGCAGGTTGGCACAAAAGCGGGGAGACAAAGAAGTGTTACTAGCCTTACTCTTGAAGGATATACTTTCTGCATGGTGTGCAGAGTTTAGGTAGTTACCCTCTAGGAAGGATGTGCAGTCCAACCTCCTACAGTAGTCTGAAGCTTCAGCATTAGCTCGTGTTATTGAAAGTCATTCTAGCACCCAGTGATCCATTAACTGTGAAACCAATGAATTTACTCCTCTGCCACCCACCACTGCGCAGTTTCCTCCCTGGTTTTCCACCTCCTTCCATTGCTCCCTTTCTCACCTCCCCATCTTCTCATTTCAGCCTCACAGACAGAAAACCGTTTCCGACCAGAGCACTGCAGTGAGCTGGATGGTTGTACCACCCAGATTTTCCAGATCCCTGCAAACAGGAGTGACAGCAACCCACAGCGTGGGGCTATTCAGCATACACCACAAACCTAAGACCTATTGCTGGACAAGGATGCCCCAGTTCCCAGCCCACCCTCCAATCCCCAATGAATCTACCTATATTGGGATATAATCACTATCCTTGGAAGCTAGCATGTCAAGACATGGCTTTTGCTGTACAGAACATATCAGAAAACAAAGGTGAAGCTATGGATTTTTTCTCTTCTTTCCCATAGATGACCGTACCACAGCAAAGCAAACAGAGCTTCACTGCATTTAATACATGCTCTTCTTGGCATGTACTTTTGTCCAGAATTACATATTTTTAAACAATATCAAGGGCCAAAAACAACATTGGCTTTGAAAATTTAAAATTTAGCAGCATGTTTTAAGACTCAGAAGATGGCAAATTATTTTGGTTTTTGCCGGCTATGAATTGCAAACCCAAATGATTAACCTCTCTGCTGGGCTCCCTGTTTCCAGGGGAAACAGCAGAAAGGATGATTTCTATGCTTAAATCTCTAAATCAGATTGCACAGAGTAGTGCTGGCAGGTGATAGCTGAGCAGAGGATACATCCTTTTGTCATCAAAACCTTACAAATTATTTATTTGATCAGGAAGGAGAGCTGCAAAAGGCATCATATATTGACAGTTACTATTTCAGGGTGGGTTGCCATCCTTTCCACTTGCTGTGAGAATAAAGAAACAACTCTTAAAATACACTCAACTCTCCATACATTATATTTTTGGTGTGGATGAACATTGAACTTACAGCTCAGACCACAAAGCTAATACATCTCTCTGTAATGGATTTGTGCAGCAGATGATCCTATCAGCTGTGCTCCAGAAACCCCGGGCTTGTTTTTTGGCTTTGCCATGGATCTATTGTGAGAGTTTGGGCTAATCACTTTAACCAGTCGTGCCTCTGTTCTCTTCTTCCTCGCTGTTGCCTACCTTTGACCACTCATGTACAGTGAGGATGAGTGAGAACAGGACTGGTTTCTGCCATGTCTAGAAAATGTTACCTAGCATCCTAATTTTTGGAAAAGCCATTATATGCTACTTCACAAGTAAATAATTATAACCTATCTATCCATCCCCATTCAAACCCAACTGGTATACCGTAGTGTGCATTTTGGGGCCCATCTCCTCCAGAGAACTGTTCACAGATTCTGAACAGATTTCATTAGCTCACTTAGGACAAGCAAGATGAGCGTGCTCTGGCTCTCCATTTATTCTTCAACACCATCTAAAATGTTGCTTCTGACACCAACTAGCTCAGGACTCTCTTTGGATTCTGAAAACAGCAACAGATAATTGTAGTTTCTCCTCTTTTTTTTAAATTGAACTTCTGACAGTAATAGCTGTTTTACCTGTTCCATATCATATCATCCATATCCAACCCGTTGCAAGACTGCAATAAGGGAAACCAGCATTTCTACATTTAAAGACCTTATGATTTTATATTCAATCTTATTATTCAGGAGGGAGCTAGTCTCAGAGCACCTCGGATTGTCATACACTTGATCTGACAGATTCAGGGTCCCAAGGAGACAAAAAGGATTGCAGACCTAGAACAAACTCTCTTCAAAAGCAGGCCTTTTCTTGGAGCCTTCCAAAGGATAACACCTATGAACATAAAGTCTTCCATAAAGGCAGATATTGTGCCAAGTATCTGTCTCAGCAGTGGCCAATAGTAGCTATTTAAGAAGACAGAATAGGAACATGGGAAGTGTATCTGAATGTACTCTCTAGCTTCCAGCAATGAAAGTTTCAGTGCTCTCAGAGCCCAGAGGTTCTATTTGAGACCTCATATTTAATAGTCTTTGTCAGATCTATCCTCCCTGAACTTGTCTCTCTTTGAACTCATTTACAGTGTTGACCTCCACAACATCCTGTTGCAATGGGTTCCACAATTTAATTATGCACTGTGTGAAAAAGTACTTCCTCTGTTTGTGTTAAACATGCTATCTGATCATTTTATGGGGAATTTTTACTCTTGTATTGTGAACTGCAAAGACTCATTCCATATTCCCTTTGATGATTTCATAGTCTTTATTATATCTTCCTTCACTCCTCTCTTTTCCAACCTTATGATTCCTGGTCTCTATAATCTCTTCTCATACATGAATCATTCCACAGTCCTGAATATCCCATTTTTATTTATGTATTTTTGCAAAAGATACCTATTTTCTTCACTTATTTGTGTACTTCTGATCACTATGTTGGAATTGAAAAAGCAGAAGCCAGAGGAATCATTTGTAAATTTGTTTTCCTCACACAGCTCTTTTTGCTATTTTTAAAATACTTTTTTTTTTTTCTGTAGAATTTCTTTAAGAATCAATGAAATAGATAGTTTTCTTAAATGTGGTCACACCTCTCTAACTTTATTTCAACTGATAGAAATTTATAAAAGCCAAATACAATGTTTCAAAATCACATCATGGCCATTACTAAATTGCCAATGAATAGAAAGATGCCAATTGAAAGGCAGGTGTACAGAAGACAAGTTCTTGTAAAATGTGGTTAGACAGACCCTGGAATCCAGGGCTTATCAGGGAAGGGATTTTACTAATCTTAGTTACTTTCCATTTCCTTCCCTTAATACAGTAAGTGATGCTCCATTACTTGCTACTTTATTTGCTCCGTTATTTGCTACTTGAGTTTGATCCTCTTGATCCCCACCATCTTGACAGCCTCGCACTTGCTCCAGTTTTGCATTAGGAATAAAGATAACGAGGTTTGTGAAACAGCGTGAGTTATTCACTCTGTCTTGAGCTTCCCCTACTGAGACCTTCTCAGCCACTCGCTCCTGACCATGTTGTCAATAGCTGTCCCATGCACTAACTCTGTAATTAGCTGCTTTTGCAAAAAGCTAGAGTTCACATCTGGAAACAAAGTTCTTGGCTAATCTGCATTTTTAATTGTTACTTTGTACATATCCTTAACAATTTTATTGGAGTCTGATCCCTCCTCACAGAGGCTTAAATCAGTTCATTACCTTCTAGCTGCTGCCTTACATTTAATAATACATCCAGGGCAAGTAAGTAAATCAAAAAAGCCTTCATGAGCAATCTGCATAGCCCATAGCTCATCAGGAGGGGGGGCAACAATGTTCATAGAGCTGCTCCTGTGCTTGGGCATAGACATCACCAATCTCCTCCAAGCAGCACAAAGGAGAAAGGAGAGGCTAAATTCATCTACGCATACATTCAGCACTGAGAACATCTCACTACTGGCCCTGAGTTAAAGGTCTCTGGCCTACTGCAATACCATGCAGTGAGATTCAGTTTTCCCTTAATATGTCCCTCTGCTTTCTTCTCCAGATTCCAACTTGGTTTTCATGTTTTTGCTATGAAGAGCGTTGAGAGCGTTTCCCTGCTGTAGGTGTCAGAGCTTGCAGGGTGCAGTCACCCGGAGTGCCTTTTTCTGGATTGTGATAAATGAGCAAATTCTTCTCAACCTTTCAGACTTCAGGGATGCAGTCTGACTTGTCCAAAGCTTCAGCTACTCTTTGCATGACTCGTAAAAGTCCTTCCTATTTCTCGTAGCTATATGTATGGCAGAAGCATACAAGTCAATGGCATCTCTCCAGGATTTCCTTTCTGGTCAACTGTGAGGAGCAAAGAAGCCTTTCAATACTTTATAACAACCTCTCAGTCTTCTGTCAAGAAATTTCTTGTCATCTATCAGAGGACTCTGCTTTCTCCTTCAAGTTTCTTTTTTTTTTTTTGGATGTGAAATATTTCTGACTGTGGGGGCTTTGGGAGCTCTAGGGACTTTTCTAAGTAGAAAGTTCCTTTACCAGCTCTGCTTATACAGTTTCAAACCTTCCCTCTTGTTCATTCTGCAGTCTCAGCTGCCACTTGGCAGCCCTCATGTTTCCTTATTAGTTTTTGAATTCTCTGGTTTATTTGTATTGCCCTTTTTTATGCTTAGCGTATTGATTACAAGAGGGCATGCACAACTAATTCCTCTTTGGCTGACAGCAGGGCTTGCAGACAGACTCTTCGGAGCTAACAGGGGAACCTTGCACAGCTTGAATCAAAAAAGACTTAAAATGCCTTATCTGGACAGCCACAAGATGGGGACAAAACCCACAGTACCTTCTCTGAATGGGTCATACAATTTTTAGACATTACACTATACCAACTCCTGTTACTCAAGTGTCTCCCTACATTGCATCTTCAAAAATCCTCAGTTCTTCCAAATGCCATTAATGTGAAGTGTAGCATTAGGCCCCTCTGTTCAGTCTTCTAACAACACAGGTATGACATATCCTCCACTTCAAAATAAATCCCGTGCATTACGTCAACATTCCAAACTGAATTTCTCTCTAATTTCCTCTCACACCAGGCTGTAGCATGACAAAGTAGCACAAGTGCGAGGAAACCTATGCACCAACAAAAATAAACCACAAAATTAAAAACATAGTAAAGATATTAATACTACACAGAAGCTTTTCTGTCATCTGTTTTGCCATTGAAGTTAAATATATTTTATGCTGTCTAAGAATTTTCCGTTCCTGATATACCACAGATTTTGGCACAGGAAGGAAATGCTTCTATGAAGAGAAGATGCAGCTAAGCTGGCCACACATAGCAAAGCACAGAAGATCACTTGAAGCCATCTAAACTGAAACCTGAAGCTTCTTTCCAAATGACAGGCAGTGAAAGAAACGATATTCATCAGCCATGGTGCCCTCTTCAGGTTTTGGAGTCAACTGTTGAGCTAACTAGGACACTCTGCACATCTCAAACTTTGGTTTCAAACTCCTGGGCAAACTCCAGCAGAAACCTCTGCATCGCTTTCCACTCACTTTATAATACAAGAGATGCCCCTGCCAGTTTAAGAACCAAACTCCTACTACTAAAGAGACTGAGAAAGATAATGCACCCTAATATGAAAGAAGTAAAGGCATTTTGCAACCTGTAGGAAGCAATCACAGGAGACACAGCAGGCACAAAATTTCAACATGGGGGAGAAGAAAAGATTGAAATAATAGATTTCTGTTCACTTGGCAATGCCAAAGCAGCTGAAAACATGAATTCAGTGAAGCAATCTGAAGTAGAGCGGAGAATCAGAAGAAGGAAAGTAAGAGGACTGCCTCCAAGGAGAAGATTCTCCAGTTTCTAGCAGATCTTCAAAGAGGTGTCACTAAATGAGAAGATAAAAGACTGATCTGAGACTCAGAACAGGAACAAACAGCTGGGAGAAAATGAGCGGATCAGGAAGGAGTACGTGTGACTATTCTGAATATGGTTAATGGGGGAGAAGAGGTCCTTGAACTTGTCTAGGGTGAGGTCACTATCGGTGACGTTAGCTCTAGAGAGCACTACCATTGTTCTGCCTGAGGTCTTCCCCTTTGGACGGTCAAAAGAAAGTAACTGTTTTCACCATCTTCTTTTTTAATTTCAAGACACTGCGGTTCAGCTCCAGCTGTTTCCACACCCTGCTTTACATCTATGGTCCATCTGACCTTTTCTCCCTCCCCCGTCCCCCGGCCATTTCCTCTCTTCTGAGCTCTTCAGAACAGCTTATACCAAACAATATTTAGCCCTAATTCATTCTTGCTCCATTTGGTTACCTATCTCAGCTACAGAACACAAAATAGCTGCACTTCTCTGACCTGACAAACACAAAAACCTTATGAAAATATTGGCACTTAAATTCTAACACAAAAGTCAATGCTGCCCCAGCCCCCTCTCCCTCATTTTCAATCTCAAGCATATATATTATTAACCACCTTTTTTTTTTTTTTTTGCTGCTTATGAAAGAATACATGGTCGATGTGATCTTGTGTCCCTGGGATTAGGAGTTAAGACATCCCCTATAAATCAGTGTAATCTTTGTAACAGGACATTGTTGCACTGAGCATTCCTGTCTGTATGATGCATTTTCAATTACTCTACATGTTTTCTACTTAGTAAGCCAGCTTAATTCTTCGCTATGTCACAATATTAGAACATGTCCCAGGTTAGAAAAAAGGAGCAATCTTAGAGCCCTTGTAAGTTGTTTAGCCTCTGGCACTTATAAATCCAAAAACACAAGGGAAATCCCTTTTCCTTGCTTGTAATATGCCTTTAGATTTATTACTTAAAGAATCTGTTCACTTAATCCTCTGTTGAGGTCAGGGTTCATCTGCATTCTAATAAAGGTTTTAGTAAGAGTAAGACCAAATAAAAAAATTCAAGGAGCTGTATATGCCTGTATAAGCAAGCAATGCTGCAGACAAAGTATATTCCCAAGTAAATTCTCCACCAGGAAAGAAAAAGCAGGAGGAAAAAAAAAAAAAAAAAAGCAGGATGCTTTAAATTACTCTACACAAATCCAGACCATCTATCTTGGGCTGCTCTCTTCGACAGCTTGGCCAGGGTGGGCAGGCAAGGCAGAGGCTAAAGAGCTCTTTAGGGACCAAATTACTGTTTCAAAATGGGCCTGCTGCTCCAAGTATATGACAATATTATCTGAGAAATGTTACAGACATTGTGTGTCCTTCAGAGTTCTGCTAACACATCTCCTGTGATTGGAGGCATGTGTCACTACAAAAAAAAAAAAAAAGTTCATTATAGACAGACCTCAAGGATATCTGGATGTAGAATTAGGAAAATGACCAAAATATGGCTATGAAACTTATTAGCATTTCATGTTGATGATCACGTTTGGATTTCCAGAAATCTATTGCACAGATGTTTTATGTTGTCCCTGTCTTTTCAGGGGGGCTTGTTTAATTTATTGGATTTTGTGTTGGAACAAAACAGTGCTACAAATTCCCTAAGAGGTACAACAAGAAAGAAACAAGATGATGCAGAAAAGTTATCATAGCCTGGATTTCTAACAATCTGTGTATAAACAAGCATGTCTGTGTACATCTGTGTATGCAATAAAAAATATTTTTTCATTACTGCAAATGAAAAAGTCTCTCTAGCTATTTCTCACTCTCCTGTACAACTTTTACACCATAGCAATAATTTTTATAGACAGTGTAATTTGGAAAATAATAATAAAAAGCCCGCTTTCATTTTCTCTGAAATCCCCTCCTTATAACTTGATGTCATTTCTGACATCAGCATCTGTGCAGCATTTTCAGGATTTCTCCTACTTATCAATCCAGACCTAGTACAGAACCCACCACCCTTGGTGCTACAGATATTTCATGAACACCAAAAAAAAAACAAACAACTGCAACTATGAGCACTGATTGAAATAATGTTACACAGCATGCTGAAGGTACAAATCCAACTGCATGCAGTTTGCCCTTCTTTCAGAGATGTTACTGTATGGAGCATCCCTCATCCACATTACTCTAACACAAAGCAGTTTCTGAAGTGGAAAAGAGGAAATACTGCTTTGCTTCACTTTTCTTAGGAGATCACTTCTTCCTGAGATAGTAAAACCTCCTCCAGACCAAGTGTCTACGGAAGAGGGCGGGTACAAAGTTGAGGGGACAAGAGAATTTCCTTCGTCTCTTTACCACCTGGCCTTGCCCTGGTCTGGCAATATGATACTGCGTTCATTGGAAGTCTTCTGCATCAGCACAAGCAATACAACTTAGGAAGGGGAAGCTAAGTTTTAAGCTTTCCAGGAAAAGGACCTGTATTTAATCATGTTTGCTTCAGCGCAAGCCCATTAGCTACGATAACAAACAAGACTTAGGTTCTTGAATTATACTACGCAGAACAGCCATTTATTCACCAGGTTGGGAAAATTGCTAAGTCGTCAGAGGGCTGTAACACCTACTGTGAATGTTTGCATAGATTTATGTTCAGCCCTGTTTACAAACAAGCTAGGAGGATTCAAAGGAAAGTTTCCATACCATAAGCTTCTCTCAAGATTATTTGTTCTGCTAGCACAGTGTAACATTTTTTCTTTACTTTAGGATCTAGGTAAAAACAAAAGAAATTCATTCTTTGGTGGAGAGCATCTCAAAGATCTGATGCCAAGCTGAGAACACCATTCCTGCAGCAGCAGCACTGGGCCCTTAGTTGAGTATGTGCTGATTTTGGAAAAGGGTTTTCCTTTCCAAAAGCTAGAAATAGAATCCGTTTAAGATGATCCATCGCCAAATTCAGGTGTGGGGATTGGTGTGTGTGTGTGTGTGTGTGTCAAAATTTGCATTTTTTTTCTTGGACTATGATAAACAACTAAATCTAATGCGTTCTTATCCAGATTTATGCCATCATAGCACCACTGACTTCCATATCTCTTCTGTTCACTTACACCACCAGATATTAAAGGCAAGCATATCTTTTTCTTTCTCATGTGTGTGGTCCTCACTGGCATACACACAGATTGAGAGCCATTATATTAGGACTAAATCACCCCCCATGAGGTGAGGTCTCATTGTCAGCTAGCACTAGGCCTCCCCAGAGCTGTGTGAATGTATGAGGAGATATTTCTGTGTCGTTGAGAGAAAAATTGATTAGTTGGACAATAAATTAAATTCCTCAACTCTTTGATCAGGTAAGCTCTTGAATAATATTTCCACTGCATATGAGCAAACAGTTTTCTGAGGTATTCCTGATTTTCTGGCCATAGTTTAAAACACAGTTCTTCCTGGGAAGCAAATTATTCCTATTCTGGTCAGAGCTCGTGCTCCAATCCTAAAAGGAGTGAGCTGCCTTCTGTTGGCTGTCTTTCCCCAACCTCTAAAGGCTTAACTCAAGCCACAAAAGTTAGTGGCTGGAAACCAAAGGCAATCACCCTTCTCCTGACTAAATCCCAAATTGCCATCTAAAGTTCCCCACATTCAGCTTTCCAATCCCTTTATTAGACTATTTTAAAAGCAAATCACAGTGGGGTTCCAACAAAGACCACATCTCATTGTTACAGGCTTGACTGTCAGTAACTAAAGATGTCACGCATGCAGAGTGTGCTCTGTGATGAGCAACCGTGTCAAAGAGGGTTCTCTGTTAAAACACTGATACTTTAAGAGTGGGATTTTCAAACGCCTTCAGCATTCATATAACTGTTCAATGACATTGCTCCCCAGTTAGGCCAATATTGAACACTTTTGAAAATCCCATCCTACATGTTTACACAGTCTTTTAATCATCTCTGTCCAGGCTGGCAGGCCCTGGGTGCCAGAGAATGAGGAAAAGGATTTAACAAAGCAGAAATAAAAATAAGTAAAAACTATCTAAGGTTATAACAATTCCTTTAATAAAAGGTTGTTGCTTTTTAAGAGTAAAATAATGTATGTTTTTAACACCAAAAAAAAACAGCTTTTTGCTAATACTCAAAAATTACAAGTAATCTATAAATAAAGCAGTATTCCAACAGAATCAAACAATCCAGCTTGGATACACATATTTAAAGCCTAAGGTCTAATAAGCAAACCAAAGAATACTATCATTAGAGTTGTAGACAACATGGTCTGTAACATCAGGGAGAGCTGATTAAATGGGCAGTTTGTTCCACAATTTGGTCAGTGGCATTTTGGCAATACAGTATAAATGGGTGAGGATTAAGTCATTTCTCAGCTTTCCTTGGCAGAGTCTTTTATTATTTACAATATTTACTTCAGGGAAGTCTTGGCGTATGTCATATTTATCTTGCTGAAAAATGGGCCCATAAATGCATATCACCTCTTGAACAAAGCAAAGCATTGTGGTACTAATTTGGTTCATGAAGTGCGTAATTCAGCCTCTTTGCACAGGGGCAACATTTGTCTCCTGCTTTATTAAACAACTGTTAAACCTTTTTTTTTTTTCCTTTTTTTTTTTTTTTTTTAACCTCAATACTGAAACGGGCCAGACTAATGCCACATATACCTTGGCCTTCTGGAGGGCCGCTTGCGTACAAGAATTGTCTTCAGCATGCACCCACCACCAGAGGTGTGAGCACAGATGGGACTGCAAGACCAGAAGGCACGTACAGATCTAGCACTTTCAACAAGTGGGGATAAGAGAGCAATGAGGCCACAACAACAATGCAAAGAGAATTTCTCTGCTAACCTCTTTCCTTATTCCCTAAACAATCAGCTCTTCCCACCCAAAACTCCCAGCTCAGACAACAGCTCTCGCTGCAAAGGGTTTGTCAGCCTAGCTAACAACATCTAGCTCAAGAAGGTTAGGACATGGGGTGAACAAAGAGCCTGCTCATTTCTGAGATGTGATTTGGGGATAGCAGCAAGTAGAGCCATGCCACATATTCCAAGAGCATCAAAAAATGAAGGGAAAAAAAAAAAAGCCAGGAGCATCACTGACCGCACCTTCCAGTAAAAATTTCCTCTCCCACCAGCAGAAATGCTCAATATTATCCCGATTTGCCCATATCACTGAAAGCTCTGGCGTTTTACTTTTCAGTAATCACATCTCTGATGACCAGTTCCACCCGTTGAGAGCCCTTTCATGCTTCATTTCAGACTAAGTCCTGAGTGAGGTCTTTGCTATCTGACCTAAAACGTGTCTTAGCAGCTCTACACCTGCCTGGTGGTTACCACCACCTGCACTGTGATATACATAAAGTGCTGTAAAGAAGAGACGGAGGAAACAAACAGGCTATCTCCAGTTATGCACCTCTTTTTCTAAAGCAGACATCTTATACACAAATGGGTTCAGAGTAATTTGATATTATAGAGGGAGGGAGGAATGATGTGTGCAGCTTGCAAATGCAGAGAATAAATACACATTTTTAGTGAATTGAGAGTGTTTAAAATAATTTCACAGGCAAGATTCACTTATCACCACAGGTGGCCTGTGTAATAGATGTTTTAGTTGAAGATGCAAAAATTCGGAGTCGCAGGAATTGTTGATTACAAGCAAGAGTGTTTGCACTTAAAATCCTATCAAAACTGATCTTTGTAAGTAAATAATATTAGACTAAGCTATTCTCCAGGGGTTATTAAGTGTGTACTCAGAAAATGGCATTGTCTTAATGTTAATTAATTTGAGCAAATGGGGTAAGGAGAAAAGGAGCTGCTTTCATGAAAGTTTCTCATTTCATCTTCAGATATACACTAGAGCAAGAGGTGATGATAATAATACTGCGTTCTTAAGTACTGTTTTCCAAGAAAAAGAACACATGAATAATTTCCATGTAGAAATACTGTGACTGATATTCTAGGCAGGAGATCAGCAAGGAGGAGCCCAGAAACACAGAACAATGGCTAGATGTGCTGCCTCCTCTCACTGTCCTCACTGTGACCAGTCAGGCACCAGCCTGGGCCCCACCACCTGGTTTTGTTCTGGGATGCTGCTGGAGCGTACAGTATCCTACACAGACAGTTACAGGGTCAATAGCCAAGCTACCAACAACCTAGCTCAGGGGCTGCTCCTGATGAAGCAGTCACCTCTCACCAAGCAAGAAAGAGAAGAGGCAAGAAACAATGAGAAAAGAGCCCTTAAAATAAAGGTACGTGCTTTAGGATTTTCAAGCAAAGATATTGCTCTGATTCCCTTTCAGCTGCAGCACTTACTTTGTGCAGCTGCCTGAGCGATGCTGCTTTTGGGTCCCAGGCAAGCAAAACAAGCACACAAGAATTACTGAGGTGCTGTCTACCATTTTGCCCTCCTGTACCGCAGCCTGACAGACCTTTTTCCTTGCTTATTTTGTCCCAAAGTTAGGACGTTAGGCTTTTCTTAACCATACTTGAAAATGGTAGAATAGCACCTCCTCCTTACCCACAAGCCAAAACATATTAGAATAACAATTTAACAAAGCCGTTAGATACCATCCTAGGAGATCTTCAATTTTTCTCCTATTTGTGCTCTATCCTATTTCCTCATTTTCCTTTTAAAATGAGCATTGTCCTTCAAAGCTATTATTTACTTATGAGTATGCTGTGTCATAAACTTCATATGCTGCTTCAATAAGCTTCTTTCTCTTCAACCTTTTTTTTTTTTTTTTTTGATGCTAGACTACCTGGCATTTGTTGCATCCAGCAGGAAAAGGCACTGGCTGGCTCACCACCATCCAAACGACAAAGACAACTGGTACCACAGGGTGTACCCTGGAGTATTGTCTGGGATGATGCGGCAGTGCTGGGGAGAGCCTGATGGATTGATTCATGCACCCAGTCACTTGCAGAAAATTACAGGGGACAAAAGCACATATAAAGAAGTAGCATTAAAATGCAATGATGTCTGTGCATATGGTAGAAAGAAAGGCAGTTTAGTCCTAGGAAGTTTTAATTGCCATTTGTCTGAAAAACTCACATAACTCAGCCATCACTTCTGAGTACAACAGCCTTCCTTAACAGAGAACGACAAAAGCCAGATAGCCCCCATGACATCCTTAGCATCAAATACACTGACTTGTATCAAAAAAAAGGTCCTGTTTTTTCATTATGTTCTACGCATATGGAAAATGTCATGAAATAATGGCAATAATGCTACAAAAAGATGGCTTTTTTTTTTTTTTTTAGCATTATGAAAACTACAAGAGGAACCAAAAATTTCCATTTGGCTAGAATAACATACTATCACAGAACCAATGTCTGGAAAACAAACAAAAAAACACGTAAAAGCATATTGACGGTTTATGCCCCACTTGGTTCCCATGCTCTTGTGTAGAGCCTGTAAGCAAATATCTAATGTAGCAAAACCTGTCATATACTGCTCAGATGATATTAAGGACGGATATATATTACTTGCAAAGATAAGAAGCAGTATAAATACACATAGTGGAAGTGAGAAAATACAGGTTTATTATCAATTTGTGGTTCAAATCCTGTAAACTGCTACACAAACAGAAAAGACAAACCATGAAAGTTTTGTGTCTACAGACACCATACGGGATTAGCTTCTACCATATCTACTAGCGCAATGGATGCAGGTTTTTCCCTCTGGATTTTGCCATAAAAACCTAACATGCAGCTATTTCATGCAGTTATTTTCAGCTCCCAACAATCTGTTGCTCACTACCAGCTTGTAGTGACTACACAGTGGCTGTTATATATGCGTGGATATCCTATACCGTGCTTTCAGTATTCTGAATGCTACAAATAATAATGATGGGGCACAGCAAGCTGACAAACTTTTTAACAGACTGACATTAAGAGTAGGAATTTTTCAAAAGGAAAAGAGGCATATACTGCCTGCCTAAGAAAAACATCTTCCGAATGGTGCCTATCCAATGCCAACCGAATCTACACTCTTTCTTCCATGCATCAATGCCACTTCGTTCAGACTGGCTGGCTTTCTCGGCAGTGACCCCTTCTTGCCTTCTGTATTATTTAAGGAGATTTATAGCTGGGTGTCTCGTGTGGTGAAACATGAGCTCTGACCCCCAGGCTTGGAAGTCGTCAGGGAGAAACATTAATATTATGCCACATTAGGAAAGAAAACTCATCAGTAGCAGCAAACCAAATGACAAAGTGAAACATGATGCTTCTTGTCACACATGACACTGAACAGTTAAATGCACCCAAAAAGTTGTGCCCTCTAATGTGTCACCTACTATTTTGCACCAGTGCAGTGACTGGTGGTCCAGATCTCAGCTGCTGTGTCTCAGCTGGGGCTGGGGCTGCTACTGCTAAGGCTGATACCCAAGACCCTACAGTTACTGCAAACAGGCAAATCTCACTGCTATGCCAAAGTGTAAATACAGACATTTATTGTCAAAAAACAAAACAAAAAAAAAAAAACAAAACACCTAGATACTCAGGATGAAGAACGGGAGGTGAGAAATATATAAACTACAAGTAGGGCATGAGGAGTCATAGCACAGAGATGTGAAATAGCTTCTCCAAAAACACACTTAGAAATCTATGCCAGAGGAAGGGACTCTCCTGAGACCCCATCCAAACACCTTACACCACATCACTCTTCACCTAAGTTCTCTACAACTTCTATTTACATAACCAGCAAAACCATTTCATCAACAAACGTCTGGGTTTCAAGACAGATCACTGAACACAAAAGAGTGCGAAACCTTAGCAAGTTTTGAGAAAGGGCTGGCTACTTTTAATGATTTGTAAAATCAATTATGATGCTTTACGCTAAAAACAGACACAACAAACGTATGCTTCAGGGAATTATCACATTAGGACAGAGGCAAGAAAGGAATTTCCAAATCAAATCCTATGGACAGAGCTTTGGCTTGACATACAATTTGACATAAGCACACACACGTATATGTGAGTATCTATAATTTTTCCTCCACCTTCCTAGACACTGCTATCTGTAATATATAAGACCATACATGTTCAATGTCTGAATTAGGAATGCAGAATTTGCTATGTTGTAAATGTAGTTACTAAAGATACACATGAATTTTCCTCAGATGTCTGTTTTGCACGTGACCCTATTTGTCAATAATTAACTGAAATAATAAATTTGAAAGAAAGGGGAAATGAAAGGAGAAGAGGAAGGAAAGAAAAGAGGAAGGGAGGGAAAGGGACAAACTCTTGCTGTTTCTGCTTCTTAGAATGGGTCTCTAAAAGACCTCAGCACTTGAGCTACCTCAATGAAATCAGAGGAGTAAAGACATATATGTTTAATCGCTAATGCAGATATGACTTTTTAAAAACCATATATTTTATTTAAATATGATTTCCTTTTCATAATAAAAAATGTATTAATATGTACCTTCTGACTAATCTTAGCAATACCTGGTAATTTTCCCATATCTTTAAATATTTCTTAGAACAAATGGTTCTTGGGTCAAGACATACAACATGTGCATGCAAGTATGAGCTTAAAGAAACTCCTCTTCTTCATTTGTGGATCCATATTTGTTTTTTCTCTGGACCTGGTCATTTTATGCTCCTATTTATAATATATGGAAAACCAAAAACTGAGCAGGCAAGAGTTTTCTTCACAAAAACTCTGATTCTTAGGGCAAAATGGGGCCCTGGCAGGCATTTTTGCTAGCATTTCACATACAGCATTTGTACCTTGCTGAGCTCTTCTAAAATTCCGACATGCCAGAGCAGTTGTGAAGCCCT